>NC_086012.1:5835000-6197500 GCF_030014385.1 Trichomycterus rosablanca
AATGGTCAGGACCCCCACAGGACCACCACAGAGCAGGTATTATTAAGGTGGTGAATCATACTCAGCACTGCAGTGACACGGACATGGTGGTGGTGTGTTAGTGTGTGTTGTGCTGGTATGAGTGAATCAGACACAGCAGCGCTCACTGTCCACTCTATGTCCATTAGACACCTCTATTGGTCCACCTTGTAGATGTAAAGTCAGAGACGATCGCTCATCTAGTGCTGCTGTTTGAGTCGGTCATCTTCTAGACCTTCATCCGTGGTCACAGGACGCTGCCCACTAGGGATTATTTTCAGTCCAGTAGTGACACAGGTGTTTAAAAACTCCAGCAGCGCTGCTGTGTCTGATCCACTCAAACCAGCACAACACACACTAACGCACCACCACCATATGTCAGTGTCACTGCAGTGCTGAGAATGATCCACCACCTAATAATACCTGCTCTGTGGGGGGGTCCTTACCATTGAAGAACAGCATGAAAGGGGGCTAACAAAGCATGCAGAGAAATAGATGGACTTTAGTCAGTAATTGTAGAACTACAAAGTGCTTTTATATGGTAAGTGGAGCTGATAAAATGATAAGTGTGTGTAGAAACAAGGTGGTTTTAATGTTACGGCTAATTTATTCTATATTGCATAAAAGCAACACAGCACCTTTTAACCCACAATGTGTTGAAAAAGACTGTTGTATTTTTTGTGCTCAGCGAGCATCCATGTAACCTAAGTTAAATTCCTTAATAGTAATAAAAAAATATATATATTAATAATACTAATGAACAACAGATTTCTTGTATACATTATGTTAATTAAATCTGAATGAACCTGTATGTGTAAATCAGTATGTGATGCGTTGTATTAGGTAAAAATTATAAAACCAAAATGCTAATGATCTATAAGATTTCAACAAAATAGGAGGTAGTGTTACTACCATCACTTATCTGTATATTAAAAGTTAGCTTATGTAGCATAACAGTAAGAGCCATGCTGCTGCTAACAGCAGTGTCTGAAGTTCTGGGGGTTTGAATCCTGGCCTGGGCTGACAAATACACAAGGTGCAGGCATAACATAAACCTAGCCATCGGCGTCAGGTAGGGCATCCGGTGTAAAAACTGCAAAATCAAATACGCGGTCCAATAATCCTCTGTGATGACCCCTAAAAGGAGTGACTGAATTAAATCATTCATTTATTTACTTGTCTGTACATTAGGGTACAGGTGTGGTATTTTAACACACAAACTGTAAACCTTTGGTTTTATTTTATGCAGTGTTTATTGAAGTCTCTGATACACAGTATATATTGAAGCTAACTAAAATATGTTTCTAATATAAGACACTTTTCTTCTTTTAAGCGACTGTCTTCTCAACTGTCTTATGCAATGGCTCTGAAAAATACAAAACAGATTAGACAGAAAATTAAACACCAGGTAACATAACGTGATGAAATACGCTATATTGCCAAAAGTATTCGCTCGTCTGCCTTCACACACATATGAACTTGAGTGACGTCCCATTCTCAATCCATAGTGTTTAAAATGATGTCGGCCCACCCTTTGCAGCTATAACAGCTTCAACGCTTCTGGGAAGGCTTTTCACAAGGTTTAGGAGTGTGTTTATGGGAATTTTTGACCATTATTCCAGAAGGGCATTTGTGAGGTCAGACACTGAGGTTGGATGAGAAGGCCTGGCTCACCATCTCCGCTCTAATTCATCCCAAAAGTGTTCTATCGGGTTGAGGTCAGGACTCTGTGCAGGCCAGTCAAGTTCTTCCACACCAAACTCGCTCAACTATGTCTTTATGGGCCTTGCTTTGTGCACTGGTGCGCAGTCATGTTGGAACCGGAACAGGCCATCCCCAAACTATTCCCACAAAGTTGGGAGCATAAAATTGTCCAAAATCTCTTGGTATGCTGAAGCATTAAGAGTTCCTTTCACTGGAACTAAGAGGCCGAGCCCAACTCCTGAAACACGACCCCACACCATAATCCCCCCTCCACCAAACCTTACACTTGACACGATGCAGTCAGTTAAGTAGTAATTTTATTTAGTATAAACTGTAAATTAAAATTGGTCTCCAGAAAATTTAAGGACACATTTGAAATGTGTTTTTTTTAGTGAACTTACTTCTAATCTATAGAAACGCAGTGGCCACTAATCCACACTTCTCCTTCCACGATAGACTACTAAGAAACACAGAATAATGATTCAGCATTATAGTGACCAAGCATACACATATTTTGTTAAAATGTATTCAAATAGCTCAGGATGTTCCAAAAATGTTTTTAAATTATTTACAAATGTTAAAAACATACCCATTCCAACAGAGTCACCAGCGCAGGAAACTGTAAACAAAAAAGCCGTACATTTTTAGAATTTTTCTGTTATTTTCAGACATAGAACAGTTCATAGCTCTTCACCTCCTTTCTATTTTTTATGATGCATTATTTGCTACATAAAATAAAGAATAAATAAAGATAAAGAATGCAAAAATTCCCACTTTCTCTCTCACTGACCCATTAATAAAATGGTTCACTTGTTCGTAATTTATTTATTGTTTATTTATTATTAGAATTGTCGTGAGCACCAAGTTTATTTGCAATGTAGTGGCTGCTGAACGTTGTACAGCAGCTGACCTACGTTAGTTTGGCCAGCAAATGGGGCACGGAGGTGCACTCGTGTGTGATCTATCCATCCCTCTTTATTATTCGCTTATCCATAACATTAAAACCACCTCCTTGTTTCTACACTCACTGTCCATTTTATCAGCTCCACTTACCATATAGGAGCACTTTGTAGTTCTACAATTACTGACTGTAGTCCATCTGTTTCTCGACATACTTTTTAGCCTGCTTTCACCCTGTTCTTCAATGGACAGGATCCCTACAGGACCACCACAGAGCAGGTATTATTTGGGTGGTGGATCATTCTCAGCACTGTAGTGACACTGACATGGTGGTGGTGTGTTAGTGTGTGTTGTGCTGGTATGGTTGGATCAGACACAGCAGCGGAGATTAAGTTTTTAAACACCTCACTGTCACTGCTGGACTGAGAATAGTCCACCAACCAAAAAACATCCAGCCAACAGCGCCCCGTGGGAATCGTCCTGTGACCACTGATGAAGGTCTAGAAGATGACCGACTCAAACATCAACAATAGATGAGCGATCGTCTCTGACTTTACATCTACAATGTGGACCAACTAGGTAGGAGTGTCTAATAGAGTGGACAGTGAGTGGACACGGTATGTAAAAACTCCAGCAGCGCTGCTGTGTCTGATCCACTTATACCACCACCACGTCAGTGTCACTGCAGGACCGAGAATGATCCACCACCTAAATAATACCTACTCTGTGGTGGTCCTGTGGGACAATCAAGTTAAAGGACTAAAATCTTACCTGAATAAAGTCTCCTGGGACAGAATGTAACTTTGGTTCCTTGGTGTGTGAGTGGTGCAACCACAGCACTGTAGGTCTCCCCACACACTACGTTGGGTATGTCACACGAGTTGTAACCCAACGCTGGGCTACATGTGTAGTTGGCACCGGTGCCATAAAGTTCTGCTGAGTATCTGTAATGACTGTCCCAACCTGTCCAGTGTACCCGGAGTGTTCTGTTTGCCATCCCGTACAGCCTCACGCTGAATGGACAACAAGCACCTAGTAATGAGAGAAAATTAGAAATGATAAGAAAATTAGCCACCCTACCCTCAAAACCCAGGTGCTATGGGGCCACCTACCCTGAAACTTATGTTGCCCTGAGGCACCTACCCTACCTTTAAAATCCATGTTGCTCTGAGGGAACCTACCCTACCATTAAAACCCATGTTGCTCTGAGGCACACACTCTACCCTTAAAACCCATGTTGCTCTGAGGCACACACTCTACCCTTAAAACCCATGTTGCTCTGAGGTACCCACTCTACCCTTAAAACCCATGTTGCTCTGAGGTACCCACTCTACCCTTGAACCTCATGTTGCTCTGAGGTACCCACTCTACCCTTAAAACCCATGTTGCTCTGAGGTACCCACTCTACCCTTAAAACCCATGTTGCTCTGAGGTACCCACTCTACCCTTAAAACCCATGTTGCTCTGAGGTACTCACTCTTCCCTTGAACCTCATGTTGCTCTGAGGTACCCACTCTACCCTTAAAACCCATGTTGCTCTGAGGTACCCACTCTACCCTTAAAACCCATGTTGCTCTGAGGTACCCACTCTTCCCTTGAAACCTATGTTGCTCTGAGGTACCCACTCTTCCCTTGAAACCCATGTTGCTCTGATGCACCCACTCTTCCCTTGAAACCTATGTTGCTCTGAGGTACCCACTCTTCCCTTGAAACCCATGTTGCTCTGATGCACCCACTCTTCCCTTGAAATCCATGTTGTTCTGAGGCATCCACTCTACCCTTAAAACCCATGTTGCTCTGAGGTATCCACTCTTCCCTTGAAACTCATGTTACTCTGAGGCACCCACTCTACCCTCAAACACTAAGTTGCTCTGAGGCATGCACCATACTCTCGAAACCAATGTTGCTCTGAGGTAACCCACTCTACCCTCAAAATCCATGTTGCTCTAAGGCACCTGCTACACCCTCAAAACCCATGTTGCTCTGATGCACCCACTCTTCCCTTGAAACCCATGTTGCTCTGAAACACCCACTCTACCCTCAAAACCCATGTTGCTCTGATGCACCCACTCTTCCCTTGAAATCCATGTTGTTCTGAGGCATCCACTCTACCCTTAAAACCCATGTTGCTCTGAGGTATCCACTCTTCCCTTGAACCTCATGTTGCTCTGAGGTACCCACTCTTCCCTCAAAACCCATCTTGCTCTGAAACACCCACTCTACCCTCAAAACCCATGTTGCTCTGATGCACCCACTCTTCCCTCGAAACCCATGTTGCTCTGAAACACCCACTCTACCCTCAAAACCCATGTTGCTCTGATGCACCCACTCTTCCCTCGAAACCCATGTTGTTCTGAAACACCCACTCTACCCTCAAAACCCATGTTGCTCTGATGCACCCACTCTTCCCTCGAAACCCATGTTGCTCTGAAACACCCACTCTACCCTCAAAACCCATGTTGCTCTGATGCACCCACTCTTCCCTTGAAATCCATGTTGTTCTGAGGCATCCACTCTACCCTTAAAACCCATGTTGCTCTGAGGTATCCACTCTTCCTTTGAACCTCATGTTGCTCTGAGGTACCCACTCTTCCCTCAAAACCCATCTTGCTCTGCAGCACCCACTCTTCCCTTGAAACCCATGTTGCTCTGAGGTACCCACTCTACCCTCAAAACCCAACAAATGTAGACTGTAGAGGGTAACTCACTGGAAGAGAAGCCTTGGTAGCTGCAATGGGAGACGTGCCCCGTGTTGCTTATGGCCTCCATTGAGATGCTGTAGTTGGTGCCGCAAGTAATGCATCCCATCAGGCAGTGAGTATCCATCGTGTGGCACTTGGCATGACCTTTAGGTGATGTCAGTGAGGTAATGTATGACCAGCCTCCCTTGGATGATGACCACACCACACTAGTCATGGATTGCGTCACTTGCTCCACGCTTAGAGACTCAGGACAACAGGGTCCTAAATAGAGCAGTTTAATGAATATGTTATGCACATTCACATTTGTATATGTTATGCCACCTTGATTCAGTACTCTACCTGTTTCCAAGGCAACACTAAATCCAGGCAGGCTGCGACCCACGGCGGTGGTCGCGTACGCGCTGATCTCATAAGTTTCTCCACAGGGCAGGTTGGTGATGTTACAGGAAGTGCCGCGGGACAAACATGTGAGGGTGTTATTACTGCCCACAGCATTTACTGTGTAGGTGGCTTGTTTGTTGGGAGTCGTCCATAACACCTCCACAACTGAGCTGGTCACCTGCGTGAGGTTCAGAATCTCTGGAGCACATGGAGCTAAGAGACACAGAATAAAGGGTCAGATGAATAACTATAGTTCTGTTTACACTGTTATTAGAGGATAGTGTCATGTGACACAATTATGCATCAACTCCTATGTGAAGTGACAAAAGTTTGTGAACTCTTTGGATTTCCCAAAATCCATCCATCCATCCAGCTATCTATGCATATATCTGTCTATCTATCCATATATCCATCCATCCATCCATCTATCTGTATGTCTGTTCATCTGTCTGTTCGTCCGTCCGTCCGTCTATCTATCTATCTATCTATCTATTCAACTCCGTGCGCTGCTCCGTGCGGCTGCCAGTCACAGTCTCTCTGTGTTTGTCTTTTTGTCTGTTTTAGAGGTTATTTTGTGTCTTTCCCCCGAACTTTGTCATGTTTATGGACATTTTCATGCAGCTTTTTTAAGTCAAGGTTTTTTAAAGTTCTTTAAGTTACTTTTTAGAGTTTTTTTTTTTTTTTGGACTTCGTTAGCAACATGTCTCGTCGCATTGTCTACTCGCGGGATCAGCTGATCGCGCTGCGGAAGACGCTGGCTTTGTTTACATCTAGGACGGAGATCCCAGCAGAACTGAGACGGCCGTATCGTGGATGTAGAGCTGGAAACAGTGTCGGCAGTGTAGCCTAGTGGTTAAGGTACTGGTCCAGTATTCAGAAGGTTGCCGGTTCAAGCCTCACCACTACCAGGTTGCCACTGTTGGGCCCTTGAGCAAGGCCCTTAACCCTCAATTGCTTAGACTGTATACTGTCACAACTGTAAGTCGCTTTGGATAAAAGCGTCTGCTAAATGCCGAAAATGTAAATGTAAATGAAACGGACGAACTTTCCGCACTGATCCGGACACAGCGAGAGTACCGTGAGTGCAGCATCTTATGCTTTACAGAATCCTGGCTGAATCAGAATGTACCGGACTCTCATGTTCACCTGAACGGATTTACTACTGTGAGGGCGGACAGAGTTTACCATCAGACCGGTAAGAAGAAGGGAGGGGGACTCGCTGTGTTTGTGAACAACAGATGGTGTAACCCTGGTCACATTACGGTGAAGGAAGTGATCTGTCAGCCGGACATTGAACTGTGTGTGATCGGAATGCGTCGGTATTATTTGCCGCGTGAATTCACATAAGTGGTTCTGTGTGCTGTGTACATTCCTCCATCCGCCAGCGTGGACATCGCCTGTGACGTCATTCATTCAGCTATCGCTAGAGTGCAGAACCAAAGTCCGAGTGCCTTCATCACAGTGTCTGGTGACTTCAATCACACTTCACTTTCATCATGCCTGCCTACATTCACCCAGTTTGTAAAATGCAGGACTATAGAAAACAGAACACTGGACTTGTTGTATGCTAATGTCAAAGAAGCATACAAATCCACAGCTCTCCCTCCGCTGGGATGATCTGACCACAACCTGGTACTCCTCAATACACAGTACAAGCCCCTGGTCCAAAGACAACCAGCATCCACCATAACAGTGAGGAAGTGGTCACCTGAGGCTGTGGAATCACTGCAGGGCTGTTTTGAGGCCACACAATGGGATGTCCTCTGTGACCCTCACAATCAGGACATTGACCAGATAACAGCGTGTGTCACAGACTACATAAACTTTTGTGTGGACACTGTTGTACCCTCTAAAACTATCCGATGTTTTTCTAATAACAAGCCATGGGTTACAAGCAACCTAAAGTCCCTCCTGAACCAGAAGAAGAGAGCCTTCAGGACAGGGGACAAGGAGGAGCTAAAGAGGGTACAAGCAGAGCTCAAAATAAGGATTAAAGAGGCCAAGGACGAGTACAGGGCTAAGCTGGAGGCCAATTTGGAGAAAAACGATGCTCGTGAGGTGTGGAGAGGCCTGAAAAACATCACAGGCTTTAATCAACGCTGCTCAGGAACATCAACATCAAACGAGGGCAGTCATGAATGGGCAAATGAGTTAAACCAGTTCTTTCTAAGGTTTGACAACGACTCTCCTCCTGCCCCATTGTCCTCTGCTCTGTCTCCAGCCGTCTTGCATCTTAACACCCCAGCACAACAACAGCCATCATCATTCACAGCCCATACCTCCACCATACCAAACATTAACACCTCACCTGACATGAATGCTCCTTCCCCCAACCACACTCCGGACCAGTCTAGCAGCAGGGTATCAACTTTTACTGCTGACCAGGTGAAGAAAGAGCTGAAGAAACTCAAGCAGTGTAAAGCGGCAGGACCGGATGGCATTCAGCCTAAGGTATTAAAACTATGTGCTGAGCAGCTGTGTGGAGTCCTTCAGCACATCTTCAACCTGAGCTGCAGCCTAGGAAAGGTCCCACTCGGGTGGAAATTAGCACCGTTCCTGTTTAACATCTACACCTCAGATTTCAGATACAACTCTGGCACATGCCATCTGCAGAAATTCTCAGATGACACGGCCATCGTGGGGTGTATCAGGAATGGGCAGGAGGCGGAATACAGGAAGCTGGTTTCAGACTTTGTTGACTGGTGTACACTGAACAAACTGCAGCTCAACATCAGTAAGACAAAGGAGATGGTGGTGGACTTCAGGAAACTCAGACCTCCCCTGGCACCAGTCACTATCAATGGAGCGGAAGTGGAGGTGGTTGACACTTACAAGTACCTGGGTGTGCACTTGGACAACAAACTGGACTGGAGTTTTAATACCTGTGCAGTGTTCAAGAAAGGACAGAGTCGTTTGTACTTTCTGAGGAAACTGAGGTCCTTTGGAGTGTGCACTAAACTCCTTTGGACATTCTACCAGTGTTGTTGCTAGTGCCTTATTGTATGCTGTTGTGTGCTGGGGCAACAACATCAACAAAAGTGCAAAAAACTAAATAAACAAACTAATTAAGAAGGCTGGCTCTGTTGTTGGAGTCAAATTGGACACTCTGGATGAGGTAGCAAAAAACGGTCCCTCAATAAGCTGCTTTCTATTATGGACAATACATCACACCCCCTGCACACTACAGTGGAGAAACAGAGAAGCACGTTCAGTGGTAGACTGATACAGCTGCGCTGTACTAAAGAGCGCCGTGTGAGATCTTTTCTTCCCACTGCAGTAAGACTCTACAATGATTCTCCCCATTCCAGGAACACTACGGATCTCCTGCCACCCGAAGAGTGTTGATTTTCTTTTGCAGTGCAATATCTTATCTCTCTTAGTGCAATATACTTTTGTAAAATAATATATTTTTCTCTTAGTGCAATAATATGTATGCGGCTGCTTATGATAATGTCCTGTCTTTTTGCTTATGCCCTTTTATGTTTAATTGTGTTGTTTTTTGTCTGTCTTCCCTTGTGTAACTTGTACTGTAATTTGTAAATTGTAACTGTAATTGTGTAATTTGTATAGTACTGTGACACTGCAATTTCCTTCGGGATCAATAAAGTCTTATCCTATCTATCTATCTATCTATCTATCTATCTATCTATCTATCTATCTATCTATCTGTCCAACTGTCCTTCCATTTATCCATCCGTCCATCCATCCATCCACCCATCCACCCACCCACCCATCCACCCATCCATCCAACTGTCCTTCCATCTATCCATCCATCCATCCATCCATCCTCTAACTGTCCTTCCATCCATCCATCCATCCATCCATCCATCTACCAATCTGTCTATCCATATATGTCTATCAATATATCTGTCTATCCATCCATCTACCTATCTATCCATATATCTGTCTGCCCATCCATCTATCTATCCATCCAACCATCCATCTATATATCTATCCATATATCTGTCTATCCATCCATCCATCTATTTATGCATGTATCCATTTATTTATTCATCTATCTACCCATATTATTATTTATCTATCTATCAGTCTGTCCAACCGTCCATCCATCCACCCCTTCATCAACCCATCCATCCAACTATCTATCTTTTAGGTCATGTCCCAAAACACAAATTATTTTCTTTTTTCTTGGGGGGAAAACACATCTATAACAAAGTATGGTGCAACAACCACTGCAATTCTGTGGAAAGAAACCAATTTAAACATGCTTTAGTAATATCATTAAAGGTGTTTATACAGAACCTGTCTCTTGTATTGTGGGTGTGCAGGTGTTGTTGCAGCCTCGTATCTCGCTGCACGGTCTGATCACCACGCTGTACAGACTGTTGCATGAGAGATCAGATAGGACACACACAGGAACCGTGTCATTGCAGTGAACCATGTCTGATCCATCCGCCGCCACAGTCTCGTACAGCTCGGCCCCGCGTACCGCTGACCAGGTGATTTCCAGAGTTTCAGTAGAAATGAGTGAGACGTTTACAGTCTGTGGACAACAGGGTACTGAAGAAAGAGATAATACAGGGAAAGAGACAAAAATATGCATGAATGGGATGTATTGTATGACTTACTTGTTAAGAAAAAATTAAGACTTTCACAACCAAAGTGTTCTTGTCAAATAAACATGTATGCACACATCAAAAAGTACATGGAACAGTGGTCTCCTGCTAAGACTAGAAAGTTAAGCTAAGTAGATAAAACCAAGTGTTGTGTGTGTTTGTGTATAGCTACCCACTGGTGGTATAGTTGAGAATGGGTCCTGGGGGGCTGGGTCCGGCGTTGTTGGAGGCGAATACCGTCGTCAGGTAAGTGTAGCCACAGTGGCAGGGGTAATAACAGACTGTACTGGTGGTGTTGCACTGCAATTCTGTTCCATCATCTCTTTTCACATAGGCGATGTAATAATCCACCCACAGCATGCTGGACCAGGTCACTGAGCAGTTCCCTTCTGATGGCTCGCTCACCTCCACCTCGCCTGGAGCACATGGAACTGCCAGACAGAAAGAAAGACATAGTGTTTGTCTTCCAGTCCTTTGACCATATTTTATTTAAATGTTTTCTGTTTATTGATTATTCTAAAGTAAAACAAATTGCACTAATTTTATTATTTAATCTTTGTGTAGAATTAAGGATCCTACTGCTTAGTTGCAATAAATTATAGCTGAATAAAAATACCAGAAATACTAAGACTATGCTGTGTGTATACTAATAATATGAAAAAAAAAACACCAGAAAATATTTAATTCATTAAAATATTTAATTATAATATTTAACCATTAATATAATTTTTTTTGGCAAAGAATTGCCCTTAAAAAAAAAAGTATTATTTATAATGTAATTTATTATTACTCACATCTTCAAAAATAATAAGTTATTCATAAGTACTTTATACCACTAATTTTGTATTAATTAATTAATAATTTGCATTGTTACTACTATAATAAAAGAATTGCTATTTATTGACATCTTTATTATTATCATTATTTATTTTTTTAAAAAATATTTTTCCCCTTTTTCTCCCCCTTTAGCGCATCCAATTGTCCAATTTGCATCGTGCTTCCTTTCCGTCTATGCCGAACCCTGCCCTGACAGAGGAGATCGAAGCTAACCAACATCCCCTCCGAAACACTGGCAGCAGCCGGATGCATCTTTGCCACCCACACATTGATGAGTTTGGCGCCACCTAGAGTTGCATGCGGAGAGACACACCCTAAGGGCACTCTCCGTCATCTCTTGTGCAGGCGCCTCTTAATCAGCCGGCAGAGCATTGCATTCTGACAGAGAGAGACCCACCCCCTCCGGTCTCCAATCCTACCCCCCCCCCACCCGAACAACAGGCCAATTGTTGTTTACATAGCCGCCCAGCCTTCGACCGGCTGAAGGCAGAGCTGGATTCGAAACAACGCACTTTCGAAATCCAGCTCTGGTTGCAGTGCGTGTTTTTACCGCTGCGTCACCTGAGTGGCGACATCTTTATTATTAATGCAGAATTTTTGGAGAAATTCCATTATTAACTAAACTTAACACTAAACCTAATTTATCAGTAATTGAGACATTAAAAACAGATTTTTGTGTGGCTCAGCTGTCAATTACACTCTGATCCCTGTAAGCCTGCTGTTTTGGAGACACTTTAACCTAGTTATCTGGTCATAAAGATTTGGCATTTATTAAAGTCACTCAGGTCTTATACTTGATCTTATCTGCTGCATTCAACAAGTGTAGTATGAGGAATTACCATCAGCCCAACAGCTAATACGTCCCTGATGTACACAACTGTTCTGAAATAGTTGTGCACATTTTTGGCTTATTAGCGTCCAAATGTTTAGATACAAATGTGGCAAAGTGTGTTAGCATGGTGATGTGTGTGTGTGTGTGTGTGTGTGTAGAGCATACAGGTAAGCAGGTTCTGTGGCTGGGAAGGGCTGCTGGGGCCAGCTTCATTCTCCGCCAAGACGATCAGCGTGTGATTTTCACTACAGCCGATCGGGCTAATGATGCAGAATGGGTCTATAATGGAGGTGCAGTTCCCTCCCATCGAGCTCTCAACGTAGTAAGCGCTCGCACCGCGCACAGACTGCCAGTACACAGACAGTCCCATGATTCTCTCCAGGCTCAGTGATACCTGCACAAACTCAGGAACTGGAGGACCTGTAAAAATTTGTACATGAGACAATGGACAGGTTTTAATATAATAATTTAATAAATTAATATATTGGCTGTTTAAATAGTAAAATAGTAAACAGAGTATTCATGTTATTAAAATTATGGCTGCTTTATTCACCACTTAATCCTATTTAGGGTCATGGTGGGTCCAATTCACTGGGTAAAAGGTAGAAAACATCCTGGACAGATCACCAGTCCAACACAGGGCAAACACACTCTCACACACTCTCTCTCTCTCACACACTCTCTCTCTCGCGCACACTCTCTCTCGCGCACACTCTCTCTCTCACACACTCTCTCTCACACACACTCTCTCAAACACACACTCTCTCAAACACACACTCTCTCAAACACACACTCTCACACACACTCTCACACACACACTCTCACACACACACTCTCACACTCACACACACACACACACACACACTCTCACACTCTCACACACACACTCTCACACACACTCTCACACACACTCTCACACACACTCTCACACACACTCTCACACACACTCTCACACACACTCTCACACACACTCTCACACACACTCTCACACACACTCTCACACACACTCTCACACACACACTCTCACACACACTCTCACACACTCAAAACTCAAAAAACTCAAAAGAAGCTTTATTGGCATGACAAATAAGGACATTCGTATTGCCAAAGCAAGTTACAGGGAAATATAAACAATAAAAATAAGAAAGAACAAAAATATACAGAACAGTTACATGTGCAAAAAATATAGAATAGAATAAAATATTAATAAAAACAGTGCAAAATAATAACAAAAAAAAGTATAATATTTACAATAATGAGGTAGTATAACAATCAGTTTGTGCGTGTGTGCGTGTGTGTGTGTGTGTGTGTGTATGAGACATGGTCACCCACTGTCCCTCACCTGGTGGCAGGTGTGAGTATAGAGTGCTGCTAGTGTGCAGCTCTCTCTGTGCTCCCCCAGTAGGTGGGGCAGTTTGTCGGGGTCTGGGAGGGAGGTAAAGTTGGGGATGATGTTGTTAAATTTAGGGAAGAATTGGGAGCGGACGTGGTGGTACTTGGTACACCGGGTGAGGAAGTGCAGCTCCGTCTCTACTGTACTGAGAGTGCAGTGCTGGCACAACCTCTCCTCCCGGGGCAGCCAGGACCGGGTGTGTCGCCCCGTCTCCACGGCCAGGTCGTGTGCGCTCAGTCTGTACCTCGTCAGGGTGTTTCTTAATTTAGGGTCGGATACTGTGCTCAGATAATCTGCTGCACTGTAGTGTCTGTTTAGGGCCAAATAACACTGCATTTTACTTTGAGTTTTAGTTTCAGTTTCCCAATAATTCAGATATTTAGTTCTGAGTTTTTGTGTAATTTGGTTTATTCTAATTGGGTTTACAGATTTCTCTTGTTCCTGAGTCTTTATTGTGTTAGTGTGTGTTATTAGTGTGTCAGTGTGTGTTAGCAATGTGTTTGTGTGTGTTATTTGAGTGTCTGTGTGTGTTAGTGGTGTATCTGTGTGTGTTAGAGTGTCTGTGTGTGTTATTTGAGTGTCTGTGTGTGTTAGTGGTGTATCTGTGTGTGTTATTCACACTCACACACACTCACACACACTCACACACACTCACACACACTCACACACACACACTCTCTCTCACACACACTCTCACACACACACACACTCTCACACACACACACACTCTCTCGCACACACACTCGCACACACACACACGCGCACACTCTCTCGCACACACACACAATGCCACCATGCTGTCCCAGTACAAATTCCAAAAATGGCATTTGGGAGAATGGAAATGGGCAAACAATTGGTCAGGTAAAAGAATATACCCCAAACCTGGTACACCCACTACAGCAGTGTATCTCAAGTTAATGGTCTAGTCATTATATAAAGACATACAGAGAAAGAAAGCAGACTTGGCCACACCCACACAAGTATTTTAGTATCCTTAGTATCTTACGGGTAATCTGGTAGATGGTAATATCATCTCCAGGAACGCCACTTGAGTCCCAGGCTGTGGCCTTGATGCAGTAGGTGACACCCGGTTCCAGGTTGTCGAATGTCACGTTGGTCTGAGTGGTGTTGAGCTTAAGCAGGGTGTTCGATCCCTCCATGATGATCGAGAGAGTATACAATATGGCATGCTCTACAGGATCCCATTCTACCTCTATACTGTTGCTGGTAGGAGATGTGGAGCGCAGCGATGGGGCCACGATCACTGTGGAGTGATGAAGAAAGAAAGAGAGAGACATAGAAACAGAACATGGAGGTTTAGAGAAAGAGAATGGGTAAAGTGTAGGGGGAGTGTAAAAGTTAGAAAGGAAAGACAGCAAGATTGAATGGTTAATGATACACACCGATCAGCCATAACATTATACACTCACTGTCCATTTCATCAGCTCCACTTACCATATAGGAGCACTTTGTAGTTCTACAATTACTGACTGTAGTCCATCTGCTTCTCATGCTTTGTTTGCCCCCTTTCATGCTGTTCTTCAATGGTCAGGACCACCACAGAGCAGGTATTATTTAGCTGGTGGATCATTCTCAGCACTGCAGTGACACTGACATGGTGGTGGTGTGTTAGTGTGTGTTGTGCTGGTATCAGTGGATCACACACAGCACCTCACTGTCACTGATGGACTTTGGTCCACTAACCAAATATATCCAGCCAACAGCGCCCCATGGGCAGCATCCTGTGATCACTGATGAAGGTCTAGAAGATGACCAACTCAAACAGCAGCAATAGATGAGCGATCGTCTCTGCCTTTACATCTACAAGGTGGACCAACTAGGTAGAAGTGTCTAATAGAGTGGACAGTGAGCGGACACGGTATTTAAAAACTCCAGCAGCGCTGCTGTGTGTGATCCACTCATACCAGCACAACACACACTAACACACCACCACCATGTCAGTGTCACTGCAGTCTGAGAATGATCCACCACCTGAATAATACCTGCTCTGTGGTGGTCCTGACCATTGAAGAACAGGGTGAAAGCAGGTGGACTACAGTCAGTAATTGTAGAACTAAGTGATTCTATATGGTAAGTGATAGTAACGGTCACTATTAAATAACTTCATGTGACAGGACGTGAAATCTAGGTGGGTTTCATATGATACTTATAGCATTTAACACTCTTATCCAACGTGACTAACAGATCTGCTTAAACCCTGCTAAGATAGTATAACTAAAAGAACAGATGGTACATTTCCCTCTCTATATCATACTGTATATATCTATATATCTAGGTGGGACTTCTCGGTTATGTTCTGTGTTTGTATCTAATAAAACAGTTCTAGTGTGAGGGATAAATAATATGTTGAGATCTATAAAATGGATAAAAACTGATACTGCTCATCTTACTCGTGCTCAGCTCAGAGACAGGAGATAACCCTGTTCTCAGGGTTTTACCTTTTCATACCTTTCAATATCATGTGGCATGTTCGTGAGATGGCTATCAATAGCCAGTAGCTAGTACCACCTTAGAAACTAAAGCCACAACGAAGGGCTAGAATGATACTTTTCTATAGCAGAGCAACAATGCCACCTTATTGTCATGGTGTCAGTCTAACAGGGTCAGTCTGCTACTGTTTCTATTGTTTATAGAGAAATAACAACTTCTTGCTAGTGGGTAGTATAACCATGCCTGTTTTGCGTGGTTATACGTCCTTGTAGTTCTACAATTACGATCGCTCATCTATTGCTGCTGTTTGAGTTGGTCATCTTGTAGACCTTCATCAGTGGTCACAGGATGCTGCCCACGGGGCACTGTTGTCTGGGTATTTTTGGTTGGTGGACTATTCTCAGTCCAGCAGTGACAGTGAGGTGTTTAAAAACTCCATCAGCATTTCTGTGTCTTCTACACTCATACCAGCACAACACACACTAACACACCACCACCATGTCAGTGTCACTGCAGTGCTGAGAATGATCCACCACCTAAATAATACCTGCTCTGTAGTGGTCCTGTGGTGGTCCTGACCATTGCAGAACGGGGTGAAAGCAGGCGTGGTTTATTGTGCAGGATAAGTATGCAGTTAGCTTACCCGTTCTGGCTTGGACCGTAAATGAAGGCTGGCTGTGGCCGCCCCTGTTCACTGACATGACGCTAAGAGTGTAGTTGGTGTAGGAGCTCAGGTTGGTGATGGTCCCGGGCGATCCGTTCGCAACACTCTCCAAGAAAAAGCCATCATCGCCCTCAGCTCGGAGGATGTACGACGTGGCACCCGAGATCTCTTCGAATTCCACGGTGATGCTGTCGCTTTGCTTCGAGTAGGCCTGCGCGATGGACGGCACTCCCGGGGCTGATAACAATCGCACAGGTTCAAAACTTTTCTGAAGTAAAGATGCAATCAGCATTTTTAAAATGTGAGATGAAAAATATGAGCATATGTATACGTTCAAGTTTCTTCATGACTTAAGACACCTTTCCCTGTACTGACATAAAGAAAAATAAAACACATTAAGTAATTAGTGATTTGTGGTGGAAGCTTTGACAGAATGTGATCAAAGTCATTTTAGCCCAATTTGAAACCAAATTTTCCACATTTTCTGCACTCAGCAGATGGTTTGATCCAAAGTTACTGAGAGTTGTTACCAAATGCAAATCAAGTAATTAAAACTTGCCCGATTGCGTCACGCTTCCTCTCCACTAATGCGACCCCGGCTCCGATTGCATACGTGGGCAGCAGCCGTATGCATTTTGTCACCTACACTTGACGAGTGCAGTGCGGATCAGCGCTGTGTACGGAGAGACACACCCTGATCAGTGCACTCTTTCCCCGTCTCTCAGCCAGCAGAGGTTGTAGTTGCATCAGTCATGAGAGAGTCTCGATCCGGCTTAATATCCCACCGCTATATGAAAAACAACAAGCCAATCATTGTTCATGTGGCCGCTCAACCCAGCCTGCAGGAAGAGTCGAGACTCAATACGATGTATCCCACCCAGGTCTGGTGTTCTAGTGTTTTTTTTTTTTTTGCCACTGCGCCACCTGAGCGGCAAGAAATTAAAATTTAAATGGCCTTGCTCAATGGTCTTCTTATTATTATTATTATAATGGTATTTCTTATCATTCTTTATTCTATATCTTACTCTGCTCATTGTTTTCTATTGTATTTTTGGATAAATACTTCTTAAGTCTGTATGCTGTCTAAGATGTTAAATATAGTATATGTCAGGGGTCCTCAAACTTTTTAACCGAAGGGCCAGATTACTGTTCTTCAGTGTTTCGGGGGTCCGGACCGCGGGTGAAATAGTAAACACACCCAAAAAAGCTATTTACTATGTATACTGGATGTATTGTCTGGGCTTTGTATAATTGTAGTTCATAATGATAATGCAGAAATTTTATTTATTTTAATAATTTCCATTATCCTACCTCATACAGTGTTTCCTTAAAAAATCAGTGTGAACTGTGAGCCTGCTTTTGCCTGACGAGAGTAAGCGTCAGGTTCCATATTTGTTACTACCAGTCATAATAGCTAATAAATGTTGATCAGTGAATCTGGATCTGGTTGGAGATTTAAGGTGTTTCAACTTCGAAACAGTCTGCACACAGAAGTAGATGCTCCCGAAAACGGTAGTTACTTTGAGTGCATGTTTAATTGAGATCGGGGAGCAATGGAAAGAGAAGCATAAAAATTAAACAATGTGCTTGAGTTTTGATTTTGGATGCATAAATGCGTTGATCTCCGGGAGCAGGACGTTAAAACATTTCAAAACTCGCCCCCCAATTCATCCAGCGGATCTCAGTAAAGCACATCTTCAGCTCAGACAAGAATTCCTGAAACTGCCTGTAGTTAAGAGCATTAGCTTGAATGAAATTAACACAGGACACGAGGATTTTCATAACGAAATCCCACTTAACTGCCTTGCAACACAGTTCAGTGGCTGCGGTCAGTCATCTCTCTATTGATGCGCCAATCACTCCCCTCATGCTTGGAGCGCCACCCGTTGGATCGCTGCCGTATAATCTACTGAGACTCCGGGTGACCAATTTTTGTTTCCTGTTATTTTTCCCCCCCCGTTGTAATACTGTGAGTTCGAAGATGAACAGCGGCCAGACAACATGTATTGCTGCTGTGGTTAAAGGGGCCGGTCAAATTAAAGCATCGGGCCGTAGTTTGATGACCCCTGGTCAGCCCCGGTTCTGGACTGCTTTGCTTGGGGGGGCAGTAAAACCTAATGAGGGGGCATGTTGATAGTCATGTTTTTGAAGCCAGAAATATATTCAAGGCTTGATTTGTGCATGAATGATGACAGCCAAGCTATTGATACTGGCTTAAAGTGATGTATGAGGTAAAGAAATAAAAATGCATGTTTTCGAACTTAAACTTAAAACCCAATGATTAAAAAATACATGTTGATTATGTAAATGGAGAAAAAAGATTATCTAATTGTATTTCATTTTAATACGCCCCCTTAATTAAATTGCCATTACTAATAGAACAACTCTATTTCTTGAAAGGCTTTAATACAAATTTAAGTCAAAGCTGACAAATGTACCTACACACAGACTGAGAATATTCAAACGTGGAAATAGGAATGAGTAAGAATATTTATATTATTGGGAAATTAAAATATAAAGAAAACAAAAGAATACTAATTCTGTAAAAAAAAAAGTGTTTACCAGTATACCTGCCTCTCGCTCACACTAACAGAACATATACTGCCGAACTGAACTGTTTGGGGCAGTCTGCCGATTTTTATATGACTCAAAGAGCCAATCAGGAATAAGCAAGGAAATATCTTCACACTGTAAAACAAAATGCATTTTTGTGATTGGTTCAGAGATAATTTTAAAAATAGCCGTTGCTTGCATTGTGCTTGGGGGGGCAAAGACACAATTTGGGGGGGCAAAGACACAATTTGGGGGGGCAATGCCCCCCTCAGCCCCCCCCTAGCGCCGGCCCTGCCCCTGGTATACAGTGTATCACAAAAGTGAGTACACCCCTCACATTTCTGCAAATATTTCATTATATCTTTTCATGGGACAACACTATAGACATGAAACTTGGATATAACTTAGAGTAGTCAGTGTACAGCTTGTATAGCAGTGTAGATTTACTGTCTTCTGAAAATAACTCAACACACAGCCATTAATGTCTAAATAGCTGGCAACATAAGTGAGTACACCCCACAGTGAACATGTCCAAATTGTGCCCAAATGTGTCGTTGTCCCTCCCTGGTGTCATGTGTCAAGGTCCCAGGTGTAAATGGGGAGCAGGGCTGTTAAATTTGGTGTTTTGGGTACAATTCTCTCATACTGGCCACTGGATATTCAACATGGCACCTCATGGCAAAGAACTCTCTGAGGATGTGAGAAATAGAATTGTTGCTCTCCACAAAGATGGCCTGGGCTATAAGAAGATTGCTAACACCCTGAAACTGAGCTACAGCATGGTGGCCAAGGTCATACAGCGGTTTTCCAGGACAGGTTCCACTCGGAACAGGCTTCGCCAGGGTCGACCAAAGAAGTTGAGTCCACGTGTTCGGCGTCATATCCAGAGGTTGGCTTTAAAAAATAGACACATGAGTGCTGCCAGCATTGCTGCAGAGGTTGAAGACGTGGGAGGTCAGCCTGTCAGTGCTCAGACCATACGCCGCACACTGCATCAACTCGGTCTGCATGGTCGTCATCCCAGAAGGAAGCTGACGCACAAGAAAGCCAGCAAACAGTTTGCTAAAGACAAGCAGTCCAAGAACATGGATTACTGGAATGCCCTGTGGTCTGACGAGACCAAGATAAACTTGTTTGGCTCAGATGGTGTCCAGCATGTGTGGCGGCGCCCTGGTGAGAAGTACCAAGACAACTGTATCTTGCCTACAGTCAAGCATGGTGGTGGTAGCATCATGGTCTTGGATGCATGAGTGTTGCTGGCACTGGGGAGCTGCAGTTCATTGAGGGAAACATGAATTCCAACATGTACTGTGACATTCTGAAACAGAGCATGATCCCCTCCCTTCGAAAACTGGGCCTCATGGCAGTTTTCCAACAGGATAACGACCCCAAACACAACCTCCAAGATGACAACTGCCTTGCTGAGGAAGCTGAAGGTAAAGGTGATGGACTAAACCCAATTGAGCACCTGTGGCGCATCCTCAAGTGGAAGGTGGAGGAGTTCAAGGTGTCTAACATCCACCAGCTCCGTGATGTCATCATGGAGGAGTGGAAGAGGATTCCAGTAGCAACCTGTGCAGCTCTGGTGAATTCCATGCCCAGGAGGGTTAAGGCAGTGCTGGATAATAATGGTGGTCACACAAAATATTGACACTGGGCACAATTTGGACATGTTCACTGTGGGGTGTACTCACTTATGTTGCCAGCCATTTAGACATTAATGGCTGTGTGTTGAGTTATTTACGGAAGACAGTAAATCTACACTGCTATACAAGTTGTACACTGACTACTCTAAGTTATATCCAAGTTTTATTTCTATAGTGTTGTCCCATGAAAAGATATAATAAAATATTTGCAGAAATGTGAGGGGTGTACTCACTTTTGTGATACACTGTATGTCATACATGTGTGCTCTCACCAAGACAAATAAAGTGATTGAGTCTGATTCTTATTTAGCTTTAACTTGTTTTTCTTTCTCATTACAGGAAAATATGTACCTACTATTATATTTAAAGAAAAAAGGTCACCGCATATATTCTAGATGTGGTACAATTTCACATTTAGACCTTGACAGGGACAGTGGTAGCCTAGTGTGTAGAGCTTTGGGCTATCAACCGGAAGATTGGTGGTTTAAATCCAGGCTCTGCTATGCAGCCACTGTTGGGTCCTTGAGCAAGGCCCTTAACCCTTTCTGCTCCAGGGGCGCCGTACGATGGCTGACCCCGCGCTCTGACCCCAGCTTCCAAACAAGCAGGGATATGCGAAAAAAGAATTTCATTGTACCGTACACCTGTATATGTATATATGACAAATAAAGTCTATCTATATCTATATAGATCTATGTATAGAACACCGAGTGTACTTTAATAGTTACCCGTGGTCTCCTCGCTCTCTGCACTGCTCAGCACGTTCACACTGCTGTCCATGGCTTCTACCTTTATCCTGTACACAGTATTTGGGGAGAGCGAGTTCACAGAGCCCATCACCGTGCTGCCACTAAACTGTGTGAATGCAGGCTGGTCTTGTGAGTTCTTTGGGGTAGCTGTGAGCTTGTACGAGCTGGCTCCGGTGTAGCCACTCCAGCGCACCGTTATACTTTTTGATGTGACGGTGAACACGGACACGGTGATTTCTGTGGAGAGATGGAAGGAGTGACAGTGAAGTATAAAAAGGACAAGATTTTACTATCATTTTTAGGGTTCAGGTGTTAAACGTGTATTTTATGCGAAGTATTTATAGGCTTTGCTTACCATTTTGCGCATCACATATCTGAAAAGCAAAGACAAAGAACATTCCAGAAATTAAGTATCTTAAAAGTTTCTTAAAATAGCTCTAGTAAAAAGTATGTATATGTCTAAATGCAATTTCTTGGGATTTCAATTATTTCCGCAGCTGGTCTTTTTCTGGAACTAAATTACTGGATAAATTACATACTTACTTGCCAAAAATGGGTAGGTTTTCATTGTGATAGAGAAGTTAAATAATTTAAATAAAAGTTAATAAATAATTACATTAATTAATCAATATTACAGTATTTTCTACAGTAGTTTTTTTTTCTACATAGTTTTTTATGGACATCGACGTGTTCCAAGTGAACATTTTATCCTCAAAGTTGATGTTAGAAGCAGGAAAAATGACCAAGCGTAAAGATTTGGGTGAGTTTGACGAGGGCCAAATTGTGATGGCTAGACGACTGGGTCAGAGCATCTCCAAATCTGCAGATCTTGTGGGGTGTTCCCAGTCTGCAGTGGTCAGTATCTATCAAAAGTGGTCCAAGGAAGGAACAGTGGTAAACCGGCGACAGGGTCATGGGCAGCCAAGTCCGATCCAACAGACGAGCTACTGTAGCTCAAGTTGCTGAAGAAGTTAATGCTGTTTCTGATAGAAAGGTGTCAGAATACACCGTGCATTGCAGTATGTAGTGTATAGGGCAGCAAAAAGGGGACCAACACAATATTAGGAAGGAGGTTGTAATGTTATGCCTGATCAGTGTACAGTAGAGACCAAATGTCTAAAACTGCTAGTGAAGATGCTTTTAGTTTGCTTTTTTTTTTTAAAATATTTAATATGTAATACATTTTTTTATTAAAAATCACACAATCAGCATAACAATTTAGGTAAAAGGATGATAGATAAGAAAAAAACAGCCCCAAATCACAGATTATCTATGGATGACCATCTCTTTTTACTTCCTTCTATATTTTATTTTCTATCCTTAATAATAAGGACATCACCTTTCTGTTATGGTAATAATATACGTATCGGACAGTTTGCTTCTTTAAGTTACTTTAAATTCCTGTTCACTTGCCCTATGTAAAGCCTGGCTTTCTGTGAAAGTCTTGGGATATTATTATATGCTATTAGACCCACAATTCCTCTGTCATGTGGTGGGTTATTATGTGCAATCAAGCACTGGGTAAATGTAAGTATCACTCAACACAGATTTAAATTTCTGTGCGATTTGTCCATTAGTGCTGGATAAGAAGAAATCCATAAACAGAAAATTTTTCAGACCATGTGTACAAAATCTTAACTAAATTAAAATAGATTCTAATTCACTGTAAGTAAAATAAAAAAGTTAACCTTACTGCTATTACAATATAACAATTAAAAAATATATATTCTTACCTTTATGATGCAGAAAATGAACAAGATTCTTTTTAATAAGCACAGCTGATCCGATCCCATGTCTCCCATGTTTCTCACACTCAGTGAATGAGGACACTTGGCACTTCCCTATGTTGTCTCCTGCTTGTTCAGTGGACGATTCAGTTATTGTTGTCCAACAGGTTCCTTATTGTTGGGACTGTAAGGATCGTGTGCCCTGCCTCCTTTTACTCTATTACAAAGGGGGTACATCATTGCTAAAATACAGCACACAGGTGGATACACAGGGGAACATCACACACCCCATACAAGTGTGCTCAATACTGATAAACTATATATATATATATATATATATATATATATATATATATATATATACTGTATATACACACCATATAGAAGCACTTTGTAGTTCTACAATTACTGACTGTTGTCCAACTGTTCTTCTATGGTCAGGACCACCCCAGAGCAGGTATTATTTAGGTGGTGGATCGTTATCAGCACTGCAGTGACACTGACATGGTGCTGATACGAGTGGATAAGTTTTTATACACCTCACTGTTACTACTGGACTGAGAATAGTCCACCAACCAAAAATATCCAGCCAACAGCGCCTCGTGGGCAGCGTCCTGTGACCACTGATGAAGGTCTCAAACATGACCAACTCAAACAGCAGCAATAGATGAGCGATCGTCTCTGACTTTACATCTACAAGGTGGACCAACTGGGTAGGAGTGTCTAATAGAGTGGACAGTGAGTGGACACGGTATTTAAAAACTCCAGCAGTGCTGCTGTGTCTGATCCACTCATACCAGCACAACACACACTAACACACCACCACCATGTCAGTGTCACTGCAGTGCTGAGAATGATCCACCACCTGAATAATACCTGCTCTGTGGTGGTCCTGACCATTGAAGAACATGGTGAAAGCAGACAGATGGACTACAGTCAGTAATTGTAATTTCAATGATCCAACCTGAAACTGGACTTATTGGATACTGGATATATGGGACGAAGTCAAAAGACACACAAAGAAAGTCCAATACTGAATAAACAGAGTAAGCTCACAACAATTTGTATGTCTAGTTAGATAATTTAATCCAAAATGATGTAAATATTCCACCTTTATATAAAATCCAATACTATAAATACATTTGTTACAACAAATTAAGCTTGTATTAAGGTTGTTTTTTTTAAATAACAAGGTAAAATAGGGAGGATAAAACAAGAAAATGTGTTAAGTCTTTTTTCTTTCACTGAGATGTTGGCTGTGAAGCTTCCTGTAGATCCGAGCCTTGGTCAGATCTTCCGAGAGTGTCTTAGCCATGCGATCGGTCGTCTGTTTCATTAGTGAAACTGCTTCCAGAGCTTTATCCAGAGTACTGTTTATAGCCTCCTCCTAAACCCAAAATGCACAAAATATCAAGGTGTCCATAAACTTTTGGTAACTACACATCAGATATACAGAGCCATAACATAAAAACCACCCCCTTGTTTCTACACTCACTGTCCAAATTATCAGCTCCACTTTCCATATAGGAGCACTTTGTAGTTCTACAATTACTAACTGTAGTCCATCTGTTTCTCTGCATGCTTTGTTAGCCCCCTTTCATGCTGTTCTTCAATGGTCAGGACCCCCACAGGACCACTACATAGTAAGTATTATTCGGGTGGTGGATCATTCACAGCACTGCAGTGACACAGACATGGTGGTGGTGTGTTAGTGTGTGTTGTGCTGGTATGAGTGGATCAGACACAGCAGCGCTGATGGACTTTTTAAACAGATCACTGTTACTGCTGGACTGAGAATCGTCCACCAACCAAAAATATCCAGTTGACAGCGCCCCGTGGGCAGCATCCTGTGACCACTGATGAAGGTCTAGCAGATGACCGACTCAAACAGCAGCAATAGATGAGCGATCGTCTCCGACTTTATATCTACAAGGTGGACCAACTAGGTAGGAGTGTCTAATAGAGTGGACAGTGAGTGGATCTGATCCACTCATACCAGCACAACACACACTAACACACCAGCACCATGTCAGTGTCAGTGCAGTGCTGAGAATGATCCACCACCTAAATAATACCTGCTCTGTAGTGGTCCTGGGAGAGTCCTGACCATTGAAGAACAGCATGAAAGGGGGCTAACAAAGCATGCAGAGAAACAGATGGACTACAGTCAGTAATTGTAGAACTAGAAGTGCTTCTATATGGTAAGTAGAGCTGATAAAATGGACAGTGAGTGTAGAAACAAGGAGGTGGTTTTTAATGTTATGGTTGATCAGTGTATAAGCTTAATTCTTACTATAGTAAAACGTAAGCTAACTCTGACTGTTATTAAAGATTGATGGCAAATATGAAGTGAATCTGCAATATCTGGTCACCTTGCTGGCTCTGTGTCTTTGTGTCCTCTGCCTGCTCCTGTGGGGTGAGATGGGTAGAGTTGCTGCGCAGTCAGAATAAACATCACTTTGCAGTAGTGCCGAGTCAGACTGGGTAGAACGTCTCCTCGTCCCCTCTGGCTCTGACTGACGATCCTTCACCTTAAAACTGAACATAAGGGTTTTTTTTTTTTTTTTTGCATTGATAAACAAATGAAGTAATTTATTGATCAAATGATTCGGATTACCCAGAAGGCAGACTGAAGCAGGATCTGATATATTCTGTGTTTGTGCCAGCTGGGTTTCTGTGAAAGGTGAGACCTAGATTGGTACTGTTGCCATGCATGATGGGCCCAGTAATGGCTCTGCTAGCCTCACTATGACGACTAGCAGGCCTAACATCGGCGTTACTGGACCTTCGATGGCTGTAACCGCCTCTAGACTGATATGTATCCACAGACAGGTTCTCTAGGGAGGCTGTAACAAATGTGTCATAGAAAAGAATACATAACAGCTTAATGGAAACACATAATTAAATAAAAACATACATAAACACATTTTTGATTCTTAAGCCCCATATTTAGAAACAGAGAGTGGCATTTTGAAGTGTAAGGTCAACCAACAGATTGATTTTTCTTCCCAACCCTGGCTAGACATTGCTGTGCATTGCTTAAGTACTTTTTTTTATAGGGTGCAGTCTGGGGGGTGTTATACCAAAACAATTCACTTCATTTTTCACATCAGCCAATCAGGAGCGAATAAACCTGCCTCCTGAACTAGAGACTGAATATTGTTATTAAAATACATGTACACATATTCATAGTGCTGTAAAAAAAAATCCTTTAACTCTTAACATGAATAAAAAGCTGTTTTCCTAAGTTTACAACAAAAAACTACATTAGGAAAAATACAACATAATAAATATGATTTAAATATAAAGTGAGAGAACATGGTCTGAAAATAAAAGATCATGATGAATATAAAAGGTTCTCAGCGGTGAATCAGTCGGTGCGGTGAACATGAAGCTCAGGTCAGCACCTCCGGCCACCGTCGAGATTTCCACTATTAACTCTGCAGCTTCTCCCCGTTAGGGAGGGACTAATATCGGCTACTCTAGCACAGATGTCCCCGGAACCTTTGGTGCGCGCCGGGATTCGAACCCAGGACGCATTGCGCCTTCTCTGCTTCAAGCGATGCGACTTATCCAACTGAGCCACCGGGGAGAACCGAACCGAACGCTGCAATTAAGCCTTATAAGCTTTTAGAACGTTTAACAAGTCCCGCCTCCTGAGTTCTGATTGGCTGTTTCTTAATGGACACAATCAAACAGCTGATTGGTGGATTGGGAAGAAGGTTACATCACCATAGCAACGACAGGTCAGTGTGAAAAAGAAAACGACAAATATGAACTTTGCAGAAATGATATAAATAGTTACACAAAATAACGTGAATATCGGTGCTTTTGTATGTAGGGAGAATTACATTTAAAGCACATACGGGTTATTATATTATTAAGGTCATTATTTTATCAAGTTTCATTTTATATATATCGAGTTTCATTAAATATAAATAAATATAAATAAATTCAATAAATATAATATCGAGTTATTATTCCATATATGTTGAGTTTCATTCCATATATATCAGTGTTTGCTATATATTTCCTGTTTGGCTTGCCATATACTGTATGGGTGATTCTTCAATTGGGGGAATTTTTACGTCCCTAAGTTATAAATTTGTGTTAAAAATACTTTATTACAAAACAAATATTTTAGGTATTAAAAAAATCATTCATTGCATCACTAAAAAAAATACATACCAAAATAATTATGATTTCCATTTTTTATGATGATTTAAACATCAATATTTTGCTACTTTGGCCTTGTCTCCAACCCAGACTTTAAAACTTCTCTGCTCTAATAAAATGCTAAAAAGTGATCAATTCATTATAAAAATCACAATATGAGTTTTATAATTAACTTAAAAAGAAACAAAATGTAATTTTTTTTTTCATATTTGTACAACCTATGCATGTTTTTGAGCAATATATTACTGTCCCCAGCATTATCATCATTACCGCAACAGTGTATGGTTTCTGTAGGGAATCATTTCAAGGTAACACTTGTTTATGTTGTAACCATGGAAACAAAGACTGGCAAGGAAGCACATGCCAGCCATGAGAGAAGATTGACATTTTAATGTCTGGAAATGTGAGTAATTTAATCATGTATTCCTCCTGATCATAGAGTATATTTATTCAGCGTCATTACCATTTACATTAGTATTTCAGTACTTTACCAAAAACAAAATAAATTTACACATTATTTATATGTATTTAAAGTGCATCTTGTACTAGCTGTTGACTAGCTTTAGCAAATCCATGGCGTAGCTAGTTTATTTTCTTAAAAAAAGTAAAAATTGTCATTACCGCAACACGTCATTACCAACACATAATGACATTTTGCTATGCCACCGCAGATAAATATGAAATATTTAAATTCTATATAAGCTGATGTATATAAATATGTACAGTGTATCACGAAAGTGAGTACACCCCTCACATTTCTGCAAATATTTCATTATATCTTTTCATGGGACAACACTATAGACATGAAACTTGGATATAACTTAGAGTAGTCAGTGTACAGCTTGTATAGCAGCGTAGATTTACTGTCTTCTGAAAATAACTCAACACACAGCCATTAATGTCTAAATGGCTGGCAACATAAGTGAGTACACCCCACAGTGAACATGTCCAAATTGTGCCCAAATGTGTCGTTGTCCCTCCCTGGTGTCATGTGTCAAGGTCCCAGGTGTAAATGGGGAGCAGGGCTGTTAAATTTGGTGTTTTGGGTACAATTCTCTCATACTGGCCACTGGATATTCAACATGGCACCTCATGGCAAAGAACTCTCTGAGGATGTGAGAAATAGAATTGTTGCTCTCCACAAAGATGGCCTGGGCTATAAGAAGATTGCTAACACCCTGAAACTGAGCTACAGCATGGTGGCCAAGGTCATACAGCGGTTTTCCAGGACAGGTTCCACTCGGAACAGGCTTCGCCAGGGTCGACCAAAGAAGTTGAGTCCACGTGTTCGGCGACATATCTAGAGGTTGGCTTTAAAAAATAGACACATGAGTGCTGCCAGCATTGCTGCAGAGGTTGAAGACGTGGAAGGTCAGCCTGTCAGTGCTCAGACCATACGCCGCACACTGCATCAACTCGGTCTGCATGGTCGTCATCCCAGAAGGAAGCTGACGCACAAGAAAGCCCGCAAACAGTTTGCTGAAAACAAGCAGTCCAAGAACATGGATTACAGGAATGCCCTGTGGTCTGACGAGACCAAGATAAACTTGTTTGGCTCAGATGGTGTCCAGCATGTGTGGCGGCGCCCTGGTGAGAAGTACCAAGACAACTGTATCTTGCCTACAGTCAAGCATGGTGGTGGTAGCATCATGGTCTTGGGCTGCATGAGTGTTGCTGGCACTGGGGAGCTGCAGTTCATTGAGGGAAACATGAATTCCAACATGTACTGTGACATTCTGAAACAGAGCATGATCCCCTCCCTTCGAAAACTGGGCCTCATGGCAGTTTTCCAACAGGATAACGACCCCAAACACAACCTCCAAGATGACAACTGCCTTGCTGAGGAAGCTGAAGGTAAAGGTGATGGACTAAACCCAATTGAGCACCTGTGGCGCATCCTCAAGTGGAAGGTGGAGGAGTTTAAGGTGTCTAACATCCACCAGCTCCGTGATGTCATCATGGAGGAGTGGAAGAGGATTCCAGTAGCAACCAGTGCAGCTCTGGTGAATTCCATGCCCAGGAGGGTTAAGGCAGTGATAATAATGGTGGTCACACAAAATATTGACACTTTAGGCACAATTTGGACATGTTCACTGTGGGGTGTACTCACTTATGTTGCCAGCCATTTAGACATTAATGGCTGTGTGTTGAGTTATTTTCAGAAGACAGTAAATCTACACTGCTATACAAGTTGTACACTGACTACTCTAAGTTATATCCAAGTTTCATGTCTATAGTGTCGTCCCATGAAAAGATATAATAAAATATTTGCAGAAATGTGAGGGGTGTACTCACTTTTGTGATACACTGTATATATATATATATGTATATCAGTTATTATTCCATATATATTGAGTTTCATTCCATATATATCAGTGTTTGCTATATATTTCCTGTTTGGCTTGCCATAATATATATTACGTGATTTATTGTTTTTTATATACACACACACACATATATATATATATACACACACACACATATATATATATATATATATATATATATATATATATACACACACACACACACACACACACACACATTATACTGTACAATAAAACAGGATTGTTGTTGTACAGTAAAATGTTAATTGCACCGTATTAGTCTATGCACATCAGATAATTAGTTATCAAATATCTATATACTACAGTAATAGACTTCATGAAATTCTTGAAAGCTTTTCGTTTTGGTGTGCCACCCCAAGATTTTCAGTGGCCCCATCTGGCCACCCCTATGAAAACTTACTGGGGGCGCCACTGTTTACATGCACACATTGGACAGTAATCTGATCTCTGGGTTGCCAAGCACACACAAACCCACAGCTCCCTTATAGGATAATACATGACACACCAGTAAAAAGAGTATTTCAGGATATGAGAAATGGTTCTGTAGACTGTACACATTACAGTGTGAACAGATTCAACCATTTGAGTCTCAATGGGGTAAAGTAGTTTTAAATGATTATTTTTTGCTTAGCTGTGCAGTAGCTGGCTGTTACCTTTGCTCCTACTGGACTCAACATCTGTCGAAATCCAGTCTTCCACTTTCTGAAAGTCCATATTCAAACATCTGCTTTGTAAATATAAATATATAAGCAAAAAATGACAAAAAATAATAAGAAAGTAAGAAAACTCCATCTGCCTGTGTGTGTGTGGTGTTACCTGCTAGAAGATGATCGGTTCTGGCGGCTGGAAGATGGCCTGGCACAGACTCTCCTCTCACGTGTGTTTAAATTGGCCAGGTGAGCCAGAGGACGCAGACTCTCTTCCAGCAGCCTCTTCAGTTGGGAGACTTCATACTGCAGTGCGCGGATAGCTTCACTGCTACACACAATGACAAATGCCAATGATAAATGTCTTATATTCAAAGCAATGTAGCTTAAGAATACATTAAAGACACGACTAATAGATGTGTACATACTTAGAACAAGTGCAGTTGGGGTGTCTGTCTTTCGTTTGTATGCTTGCTGGATGCCTTTGTATTAGCAATGAACGTGACCGCTCCTCGTGGCCTGCTTCATGCAGCCCAGCAACAGGAAGCATGGCACCATCTACAGAAAAGAATGAAGAAGAATTTACATATTATGGCCAAAAGTATTTGGACACCTGATGCCTGATGCTTTTTGGACATTAGAGTGACCTGTATGTGATCTTTCAGCTATAACAACAGCCACTTTTCTGAGAAGGCTTTACAGACTGAAGTATGCCTGTGGGAATTTGTGCCTATTCAGTCAAAAGAGCATTTGTATGGCTGGGCACTGATGTTGGTCAAGAAAGCCTCGATTGATGTTCCAGTTCATTCCAAAGCTGTTTAGGGTTCTGTGCAGGCCACTAGAGTTTCTTTAAACTCGCACTCGAGTTTGCTTTGTGCACAGGAGAACAGTCATGCTGGAACTGGAACTGGCCTTCCCTAAACTGTTGCTGCAAAGTTGGAAGCATATAATATCCTTTATTTATTTTTATTTTTTTTAATGCATTTTCTTCCTTTTTCTCCAGATTTCCTCTCTACCGGTGCTGACCCCCGCCTCCGATTGAGGAGAGCGAACTGACACACGTCCCCTCTGACACATGCGCAGTACCTGACTGCATCTTTTCACCTGCATTAGGCGAGTTCATATGCGGATCAGCCTTGTGCACGGAGAGCCACACCCTGATCGCATCATTCCTCTACTCTGTGCAGACGCCATCAATCAGCCAGAAGAGGTTATGAGGTCCCTATCCGGCTCCCTACCTGGATGAACAACAGCCAAACGTTGTTCATATAGCCGCCCAGCCCAGCCGGATGGCAGAGCTGAGATTCGATATGATGTATTCAAAATCCCAGCTCTGGTGTGCTTGTGTGTTTTACAGCTGCACCACCTGAGCTGCTAATATCCTTAATACAATTGATTTATTACACCTAGAAGGTGTGTCCCAATACTGTCCAAATACTGTGTGTGTGTGTGTGTCTGTGTGTGTCTGTGTGTGTCTGTGTGTGTCTGTGTGTGTCTGTGTGTGTCTGTGTGTGTCTGTGTGTGTATACCTGGTACATTTTCCATCATGTGCATGTGGACTGGTGTATTATGGGTAGTGTATTTCCATTTCACGTTTTGGACGTCGCATGAGAATTGATCCGGCTCTGCACAAGTTGCAATATAGACAGCAGTGCGCATGTTGGAAATGGACGGTACACTGTCCGTCATGCTTGTGCTTGATATGCTATCGGCGTTAGACCTTGATAGATAAAGAGAAAAACAATCATTAATAATAAATCATTATTTAGACATTTTGGCTTCATGTAAGGTCAGAAGTTTACTTACACTTACATTTAGCCGACACTTACAGGCTTAAGGGTCATGCTCAAGGGCCCAACAATAGTAACCTGCCAGTGGGGCTTGAACCATCAATCTACTGATTACTAGTTACTTTTCTTGTCTGTGTATTGAGCAATGAATATCAGTTAGGGTTTAGGGTGCTGATACTGGTTGAGAGGCTTTTCCGGCATGACAGCCATCAATGCTGATGGAGTTTTTAAACACCTCACTGTACCTGCTGGACCGAGAATAGTCCACCAACCACAAATATCCAGCCAACAGCGCCCCATGGGCAGTGTCCTGTGACCACTGATGAAGGTCACAGGAACTGTTCCAGGATGTCCTCATTGTCATATTCCTCCTCTGGCATGCTAACACTGCCCTCCTCGTCCTCCCTGGCAATGCAGGACATGTGGTTTAAGATGTCAGAATAGACCAATAGAAATGAGAGTTGAATGTTTCCATTGAGAAACTGATCTGCAACTGATCAGCCTTACACACACACACACACACACACACACACACACACACACACACACACACACACACACACACACACACACACACACACACACACACACACACACACACACACACACACACACACACACACACACTCTCTCAAATTACAACCTCCATTCTCATGGACATCATGGGAATGGAATCATGATTTGGACCACCACTTCTAATTATTGTGTTTTGAAGTTATAGCCAAACCCACTGCTAACAGCTGCATACAATCAAATATGCTCCAGCAGGACTATGACCTAAAACACACAAAGCTTTTGAAACAGCCTTTTTGGACTCCCCTAATCCTATCGCAGATACACCGATCAGCCATAACATTAAAACCACCTCCTTGTTTCTACACTCACTGTCCATTTTATTAGTCTTTTTTTAGTCTGCTTTCACCCCTGCTCCTCAATGGTCAGGACCCCCACAGGACCCCCACAGAGCAGGTATTATTTAGGTGGTGGATCATTCTCAGCACTGCAGTGACACTGACATGGTGGTGGTGTGTTAGTGTGTGTTGTGCTGGTATGAGTGGATCAGACACAGCAGCGCCGCTGGAGTTTTTAAATACTGTGTCCACTCACTGTCCACTCTATTAGACACTCACTCCTACCTAGTTGGTCCACCTTGTAGATGTAAAGTCAGAGACGATTGCTCATCTATTGCTGCTGTTTGAGTTGGTCATCTTTGAGGCCTTCATCAGTGGTCACAGGACTCTGCCAATGGGGCGCTGTTGGCTGGATATTTTTGGTTGGTGGACTATTCTCAGTCCAGAAGGGACAGTGAGGTGTTTAAAAACTCCACTCATGATGTCTGATCCACTCATACCAGCACAACACACACTAACACACCACCACCATGTCAGTGTCGCTGCAGTGCTGAGAATGATCCACCACCTAAATAATACCTGCTCTGTAGTGGTCCTGGGAGAGTCCTAACCATTGAAGAACAGCATGAAAGGGGGCTAACAAAGCATGCAGAGCAACAGATGGACTACAGTCAGTAATTGTAGAACTACAAAGTGCTTCTATGTAGTAAGTGGAGCTGATAAAATGGACAGTGAGTGTAGAAACAAGGAGGTGGTTTTAATGTTACGGCTGATCAGTGTATATTTAAATGTACAGAGCAGTTGGTATGCCTGGTGTAAACAAAAGGCACATACCGTGACCTGATACTGGTTTCACTGGGGACGCTAAGAGATGAGTCTGCAGCTCTGGCGTTAACATGCTTTTCTTCATCATCCCTACTTGAAACGTCAAAGAGTGATTCCTGTAAAATAACAACTACACTGTAGAGTTACACTGTATTCTCACTGTAAAATAACAAAGTCCATAAAAAAGAGATCGTGACAGCCGCTCAGGTGGTGCAGCGGTAAAAACATGCGCTGCAACCAGAGCTGGATTTCGAAAGTGCGTCATTTCGAATCCAGCTCTGCCTTCAGCCGGTCGAACGCTGGGCGGCTATATGAACAACGATTGGCCTGTTGTTCAGGTGGGGGGTGGGATTGGAGACCGGAGGGGGTGGGTCTCTCTCTGTCAGAATGCGATTACGACCTCTGCCGGCTGATTAAGAGGCGCCTACACAAGAGATGGGGGAGGGTGCCCTTAGGGTGTGTCTCTCCGCATGCAACGCTAGGTGGCGCCAAACTCATCAGTGTGGGTGGCAAAAATGCATCCGGCTGCTGCCAGTGTTTCGGAGGGGATGTTGGTTAGCTTCGATCTCCTCTGTCAGGGCAGGGTTCGGCATAGACAGAGAGGAAGCGCGATGCAAATTGGACAATTGGATGCGCTAAAGGGGGAGAAAAAGGGGAAAAATATATATATATAAAAAAAAAAAATTTAATAAAAAAAAAGAGATCGTGACCACAAGAAACAATGTTATTTAACTGCTTTGTTTATAAGGTAAGTGTAAATTGAGTAGGTTAGTCATATATCTGAGATATCTTCTGGGCCGAATCCGTTCAGTGATTTATAGATCAGTAGCAGCACTTCATACTCTATTCTGTAACTAACTGGAAGCCAGTGTAGAGATTTTAGAACTGGAGTGATGTGCTCTGTTCTCTTCGTCTTGGTTAAAACTCTAGCAGCAGCGTTCTGAATGAGCTGTATCTGTTTAATGGTCTTTTTGGGAAGTCCAATTAAGAGACCATTACAGTAGTCCACCCTACTGGAAATAAAAGCATGGATGAGCTTCTCTAGATCTTGTTGGGACACCAGACCCTTGATTCTGGATATATTTTTAAGATGATAGAAGGCTGTTTTGGTGATGGTTTTGATATGGCCGGTGAATTTGAGATCTGAGTCCATTAGAACGGCAAGAGTTCGGACTTGGTCTTGGTTTTTAGAGCCCAGGAACTGAGGTGTTCACTGACACAAATCCTCTTTTGGTAAGAGAGGGCTGGGTTGCTTTCAAATGCTGCCTTATAGATAGCTGATAAGTAAACAGTTACTTTATATACAAGACCCTACCTAACCCCCCGGCTGTGAAAATCGTGTCATGAACCGTGGAATGAGCGTTTCCCGTGTAATGTACAATTTGCCGTGAAATTCAAAATGTATGTTTTGTGTTTAGCAAGTTAACATTTATATTTGGGTAGTGTTCAAGTGCCTCACGTTTACTTGTTGATCTGACCTATGATTCGCTCCTAGCAATCCTATGGCAATTCAGTTAGCAATCGGTTAGTCAAAATGTCTAAGGTAAAGTCTAAAGTAGCTAAAAACACTACAAGAGGTTGGACAGAACGAAACTTTGTCAATCCCAACCTATTCTGTGAATGCAGGGGGGGGGGGGTTCAAAACATGGACTTTTTGTCTTCGAGACAGTGCCTCGCACCACTGGATGTTCTAGGTTTACATTCAGTCATCAGGGTAGGCTGTGCTGTGTAGCTTCCATTTATTCTATCATTCGAATCATGAGTGTTATGTAATGACTAATGCTTTGAAAAGTGGCCCTTTTATCAGTTATATTCTTCGCTTCTGTAAAGTGTTTATGTAAGATCTGCTCTTAAGATTCGACAGGTAAGGGCGTGTGCAGCTCGTGTCTCACCTTATGCAATGTTGAGTGAACAGAGGAAGCTTGGATGACATCTTCATGCAGTGGAGTATGGTTGGTGGATATTGGAGCTGTGAGCTCACAGCAAGCGTTTCTGTCTATCTGTTCCTTTATGTCCTCTAGGTGCATTCCTAGTCGGAATATTTCCCCTTCAACCTGTCTTTGATACATCCACACACAGAAGAATTGACATAATTTTGGCATGTGCAAAAGTTTGGACATCCTTTCATTTGTAGTCTTGAAGGTTCTTCGGCCCTAACTGGTCAGGAGATGAACAAGTTCAATAAAACAATGGTGGCTCAGCGGTAAAAACACGCTAGAACACAAAAGCTGGCTGGGCTGTACGGTCACATGAACAACAATTGGCCCGTTGTTCATATAGAGGTGGGGCATTAAGCTGGATAGGGACTCTCTCATAACTGATGCAACTATGACCTCTGCTGGCTGGTTGATGCCGCCTGCACAAAGGCGGGGAAAAGAGTGCGCTGATCAGGGTGTATCTCTCCGTACACAGTGCTGATGGTGGCAAAATGCATACATATACCCCTTATACATATATACTGTATATATAAGATGACCGAGTCTGCTAAATGCTGTAAATTAATAAAGCTGGTCTAGGGCTTATTAGACACCAAAAATGACCAACAATATGGTTTTAAAAGATTAGGATTCATATTTATTTTAGCCAGGACTGTGAATGATGTGTTCAAGGAACCATTGTGTTCAGCATTTATATTACAAACATTATAAACGTTGAATTAAGCTGCTAAATTCTGAAATGTGTTACTTTTTACCTGTCAGGATCGAACTCTCCGGCATTCTTGTCGAGACCCATGTAACGCTGCATCTCCAGTGTTCTGTGCTCCTCTTTCTTCCTCATGTAGTTCCGTTCCAGCTGATCCTGAGCTTCCATCATGCTCTTAAACATCTGTTTACAGACCCACAGAACATAATTTGAGCATCTTCTAATGGCCTCTACCAAATTATTCCCAGAACACTTGCACATGGACTTTGTACATGAACCAAACACCATCACCAGCAGCACCACACTTGAACCAATTAAAATAAGAATTCTAAAGATTCGTTTATTAGTCTTAGTTTATGTTGATATGGCAAAAAGTATGTGGACACACCCTCTAATTATTGTTTCAGCCATTTTTGCAAAAGGGTCCAAAAAAAATGTCCAACATCAGAACCTGAACTTACACATGCTTTTTTACTAAATGAGCACTCTATGTGTTTGTGGCTATAACAGTCTCCCTTTATTTGGGAAGGTTTTTCACAAACAGGGCTAATTCCATATCAGTACCAATGGTTTTAGAATGGCACGTCCAACTAATAGTCAGGGGTCTACATACTTTCAGCCATATAGTGTATGTGAATAAAAAGTTGATTGTACCAATTGCTGCTCTTCTACGGTCAATGATGTGTCGTTGATGCACTTTTTGAATTCGTCCACCTACAAAGATAGACAAAAAAGATGAGTTTTAATTTGATCTTTATGAACAGTTTAAAGCTTTTATTACTAGCATCAAATATTTGTGTTTTATTTACTTAATAAGTTGTTTGTATGTAATTATTAAATAAATATATTTAATTTAAATGTAGCATTTCTATTCATACAACCTATTTGAATCAACTGATCTATATTTTAGTTGTTCTAAATGAGTGTAAATGTAATTTACAGATGGTAGCATGACAGCAAGAAGTACCTGGGTTCGATATATTATTATTATTATTATAATTATATTATTGTTATTATATATTATTGTTTTAATTACATTACTAGTATTATTATATTATTATTATTATTAAGTTATAATAATAACTATTATATATTATTATTATAATTACATTTTTATTATTATATATTATTATTTTAATTACATTATTATTATATTATATATTATTATTATTATTATTATTATATATTATTATTTTAATTACATTATTATTATTATTATAATTATCATATTATTATTATTATTATATATTATTATTTTAATTACATTATTATAATTATATTGTTATGATTATTATATTATTATTAGTATTATTATAAATAAATTATAATAATAATAACAATTATTATTATTATTATTATTATTATTATTATTATTATCATTATTATTATTAACTAAGACACTGCACCAAAACTTCAGACTTAACTGTAAAGCATCTTATGGTAACTATATGGTATGGTAGTGGGATTTGGTACTACTCTGCTCTATTAGCAGTGGTAGCTCAACAGTTAAGGTAATTGACTAGTAATTCGAAGGTCACTGGTTCAAGCCCCACATCTGCCACATTGCCACTGTTGGGCTCTTACGTAAAGATCCCACCCCCAATTGCTTATATTACATTCATCACAATTATATGTAAATATCATTTAGAGATGGTGGCATTACAGCAAGAAGGACCTGGGTTTGATTCCCAAGCTGGACAACCAGGGTCCTTTCTGTGTTGTCCCTGTGTATGCTTGGGTTTCCTCCGGGTGCTTTGATTTTCTCCCACCATGGTCTTAAAAAAAGTCTCTACAACAAACCAGTCAAGGTGAATTTGGAGCAGGAGCATCTTTCTTGCATGGCCCCTTATAAGCTCATGGTGATGCAAAGCTTGTTCGACTGTGGACAGTGGCCCCCACGTTCCAGCAGTTTTTAAGTCATGGCAGAACAGTTTGTTTTTTTAGTGGTACTTGGATTACATCTGACTATTCAGCATAAGCATAAGGTTACAGTTTGGGTTTTCTTTGTGTACCCTTTAATAGGTGTAGTCAAACCAGCCTTATTTATATGGGCACAGAGAAATTAACAAAATAAAATTTAAATCTGTTTTACTACTAAATTTATTTTTAGTTTTATAATTTAGTTTATTATTCCCTCTAGTTTACCTTCATTACAAACTGATTAATGATGTCTTTAAGCTCGGTGGTAAGTCTCTGTCCTTCAGTCAGATCCTGCTGTTTAGTGTCTCTCGTCTCCTTGTCCAAACCTACACAGAGGACCACAGACACACCCAAGAGATCTTCTCACTTCTCACTTATCAGTTCACATTAACTTTAATGAGCATGGATGTTCTGCTGATGTAAATGTGATGAACATGTAATTCTAGCTCATTACCAGCAGAGGTCACAATTACTGACAATTACTGTAGTCTTATCTGTTTCTCTACATATCTTTTTAGCCTGCTTTCATCCTGTTCTTCAATGGTCAGGACCACCACAGGACCACCACAGAGCAGGTATTATTTAGGTGGTGGATCATTCTCAGCACCGCAGTGACACTGACATGGTGGTGGTGTGTTAGTTTGTGTTGTGCTGGTATGAGTGAATAAGACACAGCAATGCTGCTGGAGTTTTTAAATACCGTGTCCACTCACTGTCCACTCTATTAGACACTCTTACCTAGTTGATCCACCTTGTAGATGTAAAGTCAGAGACGATCGCTCATCTATTGCTTCATCAGCGGTCACACGACGCTGCCCACGAGGTGCTGTTGGCTGGATATTTTTGGTTGGTGGACTATTCTCAGTCCAGCAGTGACAGTGAGGTGTTTAAAAACTCCTCACAACACACACTAACACACCACCACCATGTCAGTGTCACTGCAGTGCTGGGAATGATCCACCACCTAAATAATACCTGCTCTGTAGTGGTCCTGACCATTGAAGAACAGCATAAAAGGGGGCTAACAAAGCATGCAGAGAAACAGATGGACTACGGTCAGTAATTGTAGAACTACAAAGTGCTTCTATATGGTAAGTGGAGTTTTTAAGTGCCATTTTTTGAATGGCAGGAACCTTGATAGATTGGTAGATTTGGTCCCTCCAATGATCAATTCATGGCTACAACCTTGATAAATAGCTTTACATGTTGGTTAAGCAGTATAAATGCAGAATTGTGGAAAGCCAATTGACCATACATTACACTAATATGGTTTATTGAATGCACCTGCACCCAATACCCAACTGGTGGCATGTGTTCCATTGAACACTAAATACTTTGTTTTTAACATGTAGAATAAGTATGACGTATGACATACAGTCTGTCTTAAAGACTTATTCAGGTCTGGACTAGCTATCAGCTGTTGCTGAACAGGTCTGTCATCTCAGGTTTCCTCTTAATTTGTAGTCAGGGATACACTGGCATAGTGTAAAAAGACCTCTTTTAATAATAAATGGAAGAAAGACAGTAAAGAAAACACAGACTTGCCTGTACTTGCTGATGGCAACATCTGTATCACAGGTCTGATCTGGTCTTTTCTGTGCTGGATGTCCAGTACGTCCACTGTTTCTCCACAGTGTATCGAGAGATGCGTTTCACCAAACGAGGGGAAAACCTGTGAACATGTGAAATAAAAAAATGCCGTTAATAAATAATTAACAATGGATACTTTCACAAATCATCTAATAAAAAACCATTAAAAATGACAAACTTGAGCCAGTGGTGTTCTCACATTTTGAAGGTTGTCATCTGGTTCATATTTAGTGAGTAATCTGTTGCATTCAGCCTGATAGAAATACACAGTAAACAGAACAGACAATAAATAACACACAATACAATTGTAGATTTGCATTATAAACAGTACAAAATGCCTACTTCAAAAATAGATACATCAGAGAACCTCAGGGAGCATTAAAACCACCTCCTTGTTTCTACTCTCACTGTCCATTTTATCAGCTCCACTTACCATATAGAAGCACTTTGTAGTTCTACAATTACTGACTGTAGTCCATTTGTTTCTCTGCATGCTTTTTTTTAACCTGCTTTCACCCTGTTCTTCAATGATCAGGACCCCCACAGAGCAGGTATTATTTAGGTGGTGGATCATTCTCAGAACTGTAGTGACACTGACATGGTGGTGGTGTGTTAGTACGTGTTGTGCTGGTAGGAGTTTTTAAATACCGTGTCCACTCACTGTCCACTCTATTAGACACTCCTACCTGGTTGGTCCACCTTGTAAATATAAAGTCAGAGGCGATCGCTCATCTATCGCTGCTGTTTGAGTCGGTCATCTTCTAGACCTTCATCAGTGGTCACAGGACGCTGCCCACGGGGCGCTGTTGGCTGGATATTTTTGGTATTCTCAGTCCAGCAGTGACAGTGAGGTGTTTAAAAACCCCAGCAGCGCTGCTGTGTCTTATCCACTCATACCAGCACAACAGTGTCACTGCAGTGCTAAGAATGATCCACCACCCAAATAATACCTGCTCTCTAGTGGTCGTGTGGGGGTCCTGACCATTGAAGAACAGGGTGAAAGCAGGCTAAAAAGACATGTAGAGAAACAGATGGACTACAGCCAGTAATTGTAGAACTACAAAGTGCTTCTATATGGTAAGTGGAGCTGATAAAATGGACAGTGAGTGTAGAAACAAGGATGTGATGTTATAGCTATTTGAAGGGCTGTTTCTAAAATGTATTACTAACGAGTTGGTTTAATAAATGCAGTATTTGTAATTAAATTTGTGCATAAAGTAGTTTTATCACAGTAATTCGACTGTACTTGTCATGTGGACATTGCGCAACAAAACAACTCTCATTTCTGGAGATTAGACTTGATTTTCTGATCTCAAATAACTAAGTAACTAAGTAAAGTGTCATGCATTTTTACCTGTATATCCTGATCCAATTTAATCTGTGCCTGTTCATCTTGCAATAATTTTGACTTCTCGATCACCCAAAAGGAGTCCTCCAAAACCCTACTAATGACATCAGCTTTACATGAGGGCGAAGGTTTACCCAATACGCCTTGTTGTGTGGGAGTTTTATCCACGGCTGAGGTATATCCAGGCTTGCTGACTGTGTTCGTCTTGGGAATCTTGACTTTCGGGGCCACTTTAGAGAAGTCGGGTCGAGGGTAGTGCACCTTGCCTTGGCCGTACTTCAGCTCACCACAGGAGTGAGTTCTTCCCAAGGGAAACTTACCAGTCTGGATATTTGCTTTGTACAAGTCTGGTGTGCTAGAACTACAAACAGACAGCTCCAGCTCAGCCAGTGGACCGGACTCTACACTACCAATGCAGCGCAAACTGGATTCTTTAGAAGAGTCCAACAGACCAACCATTGAATTGTTATTATTTTGTCCTTCTGTTTCTCTAGACCTTGACTTTGTGTCCATCACCTCCGAGGCTATCTGGCTTTCACTCCTGCTGAATTCCAGATGACTTACATTGGTTTTATTCTTCATACTCTTGGCTGCTGGGTTGGATGAAGCTCTAATCCTTATTGATTCATCTACGCTTTCCAGCAATGAGACCTCAGGCATGGTTTCAGCCTCGATAAGCCTGGTGCCATTCAAAAGCTCATCCTGGGAGAAATGCCTAAGAAGGTAGTCAGGGACAGAAGCTATAACTTGATCACGTTCCTGTTCAGCTACATGGTGTCTTCCGAAGATGAAGCTGTGGAACTCATCAGAGCCCTGAGAACATTTCATGTTTATAGTACAAGTTGATTCTGAGGTCTGATTCTGGTCGCTGTTGTGGTGTGTGGCATTGTAGTGAAGTTCGCGGTCGTACGGGAGCTCGTCCTGGTCTTCATCGCTGGTATTGTCATCCTCGTGTCTACACCGCATTTGATCCGGTGCTTTATTGGTCTGCGGGAGCATGATCTTCATTTTGTTTTCTTTTCCATCGCCGGTGTTACTATGATTTCTGTGTTTGCTACTAATGGAGGAACGGCTTAGAGAGGAGTTCTCGTTGTTATATGAACCGAAGACACCCGTGTTCTCTATAAATACAAATAAAGTGTTGATTAGGGAGGAGGACCTAGCTAAGGTACGATGGCTGACCCTGCGTTCTGACCCCAGCTTCCAAACAAGCTGGGATACGCCAAGAAAGAATTTCATTGTACTGTACGTCTGTATACACCGATCAGCCATAATGTTAAAACCACCTCCTTGTTTCTACACACATTGTCCATTTTATCAGCTCCACTTACCATATAGAAGCACTTTGTAGTTCTACAATTACTGACTGTAGTCCATCTGCTTGTCTGCATGCTTTGTTAGCCCCCTTTCATGCTGTTCTTCAATGGTCAGGACTCTCCCAGGACCACTACAGAGCAGGTATTATTTAGGTGGTGGATCATTCTCAGCACTGCAGTGACACTGACATGGTGGTGGTGTGTTAGTGTGTGTTGTGCTGGTATGTTGTCCTTTTTCTCCACCTTTAGTGCGTCCAATTGCCCAATTTGCATCACGCATCCTCTCTGCCATTGCCGATCCCTGCCCTGACCGAGGAGATCGAAGCTAACCCACATCCCCTCCGACACATGAGCAGCAAGCCGTATGCATCTTGCAACCCACACATTGACGAGTGTGGCGCCACCTAGCGTTGCGTGCGGAGAGACACACCCTAAGAGCACTCCTTCCTCATCTCCGTGCAGGCGCCTCTAATCAGCCGACAGAGGTTGTAACCGCACCATTCTGACAGAGAGAGACCCACTTCCGACCTTAGTCCCGCCCATCCGAACAACAGGCCAATCGTTGTTCATATAGCCGCTCAGCCTCGGCCGGTAAGGCAGAGCTGGATTCAATAGGACGTACTAGAGATCCAGCTCCGGTTGCAAACCGTGTTTTTAAACACCTCACTGTCACTGCTGGACTGAGAATAGTCCACCAACCAAAAACATTCAGCCTGGGCAGCATCCTGTGACCACTGATGAAGGTCTACAAGATGACCAACTCAAACTGCAGCAGTGGATGAGCGATCGTTTCTGACTTTACATCTGCAAGGTGGATCAACTAGGTAGGAGTGTCTAATAGAGTGGACAGTGAGTGGACACGGTATTTAAAAACTCCAGCAGCGCTGCTGCTCATACCAGCACAACACACACTAACACACCACCACCATGTCAGTGTCACTGCAGTGCTGAGAATGATCCACCACCTAAATAATACCTGCTCTGTAGTGGTCCTGACCATTGAAGAACAGGGTGAAAGGAGGCTAAAAAACAAGCAGAGAAACAGATGGACTACAGTCAGTAATTGTAGAACTACAATGTGCTTCTATATGTGAGTGTAGGAACAAGTAGGTGGTCAAAATGTAATGCATGATCAGTGTATAATAAATAAAGAAAAAAGGGGTTGAATACTTTGTCTTACCACTGGATGCAGCTGAGCCCTGTGAAACATGAACTGTAATGGAGCTCTGCAGATGACTCAGATGGACGTTCTCACTATCGCCGATATCTATACATATGGTCTGCTTCCAAAGCACCGCCGGACCCTCCTCAGCATCACGATCATCGTCTACGTCCTCCCTGTCCTCTTCAGTACTCCATTCACATCCACCACACCGACTGTTTTGCTCATTAGACGCTTCTCTGCTCATCACTAGGCAACAGAAATCGTAAACAATGGGCGTGTATTAGAGCTGCGGATGGTTGCTTGGGTTGGCATCTGTCTTTTGTGTTTAGCCATTGTGTAAGCTCAACGAATGAATGACACTGTCCACTATCAAGCAAGCTTTAAATTAACGTTGGCTTAGTGGCTGATGTGCAAGAAGAAGCCCCTGCTATTGTTTTTTATTTGTGCACTTCAGTCAACATGCTTGTGGGATTGGTAGTGGGCTCGGTTTACAGAATCATGCCTATTTGCCCTGCCACTAATGTCTGACAGGGGCACGGAAGTGCAGATGGCTTTCTCTTTAATCAGACAGTCTTTGTGTCTCACCAGAGGCAATGTGTTGCACCTGGAGGATCCTTTTAAAAGCCGTTCTCGTTGGGCTTTTGCTTGCTTTGAATGGAACCCATGCCTCAGTGATACCTTCCTGGTATCTTTTGTTTCTGGTGACTCTTTTTCAATTGCCGCCCGCCGTATATCAAGTCCTCATTGGTGGACTGAGTAGCTCATGTTGTGGTAACTTAGTTTTTACCACACATGGTCACTTGAGTTTTCTGATGTATGACAGTGACAGTATAGGCTTATGTACAATGGTGTTATAGGGCCACTGTTAAAATGAAAAATCATAGAATTCAAAATATAAAAACAGCCAGACTTCTGAAGAACTAAGGAAGTTGCTTGCTTCACATAAGATCTGTGTTCATAATTGCTTAATTAGACTAATTAAAATGCTAAGGGAGAACCTTAAATATGCGATTCAACACATGCTAAAACCAGAGCTGGGATCTCGAATACATCGTACCGAATCTCAGCTCTGCCTTGCCGGCTGAGGCTGAGCGGAGACATGAACAACGATTGGCCTGTTGTTCAGATGGGCGGGACTAAGCCGGATGGTTTGTCTCTCTGTCAGACTGGTGCAATTACGACCTCTGCTAACTGATTAGAGAGGGTGTGTCTCTCCATACACAACGCTTGGTGGCACGACACTCGTCAATGTGTGGGTGATAAGATGCATATGGCTTGCTGCCCATGTGTCAGAGGGGGCGTGGGTTAGCTTACGATCTCCTCGGTCAGAGCAGGGATCGGCATAGGCTGAGAGTAAGCATGATGCATTTGGGCAATTGGACACATTAAAGGAGGAGAAACTGCATAAAAAAAAAATGCGATTCATGCTTTCCAGTGTGGCAAATAAAAGAACCATTCCACTGCAGTGATGTGAAAGGTTGATCTCTACAGCTACAGCTAAAGGTGTATTCCTGTCTTGGACCCTTCATTTCAGAGTGGAACTGGACACCTTGGAACCTGATGAAAGTTAATAAAAGGCTAATCAGGCGCCCAGGTGGCGCAGCGTGATATTCCGCTAGCACACCAGCACCGAGATTCTGAACTCCTCGGTTTGAAACTCGGCGTTGCCACCTATAATTGGCAGTGCCTGTAAAGAGGGATGACTGGAATATGTGGACGGGGTCTTCAAACGCTGTGTAAGGACCCTGATCGCTGGATAGAGGCGCCTGTGCAGAGTGCATGGGTGGAACCGGGTTTCGTTAAGGGCTGTGCACGGGTCGGAGGTGGCGTGAGCAGTCTATCCCAGCTTTTCAACGGGCGCAAGGCACACAGTAACACCCTGGATGGGACACCAGTCCATTGCAGGGCAGACACACACACGCACCCATTCACTTATAGGGCAATTCTGTGTCGCCAATTAACCTGGCTGCATGTTTTTGGACTGTGGGAGGAAACCGGAGCTCCCGGAGGAAACCCAGGCCGAGACGGGGAGAACATGCAAACTCGGCACAGAAAGGACCCAGGACCATCTTGCTGTGAGGCGACAGTGCTACCCACTATGCCACTGTGCCGCCCGGATCCCCAGCAGCGGAACTGTTTCGTTTCCTTATGTTCTTCTCATCTTTAAATTAATTATAATAAATAAGTATATATTATATATACTTAAATTTAAGTATTTAAAGTGTTGGCTGGGATACACATGAATAAAAACTCCCCTACATTCATTAACTCAATTAAACAATTTTAATTTACAATTTAAAGACAGTAAAAAGGCTGCAGTACCACCAAAATGTGTAGCTATGAGGTTAGGAAATGACCTCCACCAATGTCAACCGCTAATTGGTGCACTTGTACATCCATTTGGCTACTGCTAACATTCTGTACACACAAGCTCACGTTGACCATACTAACAAACATTAAGGAAGACCAGCTTACCTTCTAATTGTTTCTCCAGTTGGGGACTTGTTCACTGGTTACTGACTGGGCCTGCAACATTCACTCAACATGACAAAGCAAATGAAGTAAGAACTCAGAGTGTCTAGTCATTATTTGAAGCTGTTGAATAATTAAAACTCCTGTGTTTTACACCGCATGGGCTACTTGAAGCTCAGGGAGGAGTCTGGTTCTTGTAACGTGAAGCCTCAAGTCTGATGTACGCCCATTATCCCATTTCAGATAGAGTCTTAATTCAATATGATAACCATGTAAACTGCAAATTGCATTACATAGGCTACACTTGTAACTACACATTTTATGGCAGTTTGGGAATTTGAACGTATTTCACAACGGTTCCTTTTCTGTAGCTGAATAATTAGAAGACTTGGATGCATCAGAGTTCGGTAATACGCCTACAGTGGATTTGAACATACGCTGTGTAGGGGCAGCAGTCTACATCACTTCATGGTGAAGTCAAAGTCTCAGCATGTGCCCTGTTGACAGCCTGGTCGGCACACACCAGGCACAATTGTCCGTGTGTGAGGGAAGGTAGGTCGGATTAGGTTTCACCTTATTGCCAATGAGACAGCAATTCCTGCTGTCTGGTTGAGGTGTTGGCATGTCAAATAGTGAAGGTACACATGGGGTGTAGCATGACGCTTTGGACATGGTAAGAATTCCCCACTAGCAGATGTGAGGAAGCATCCTATTCTTCCCTGTGCCCATTTAAATAGGGGTAGTTTGATTTAACCTTAGATAAAACAGTGATCTCTTGACAAGGTTAGAAGAAACCCCAAATTCATAATCAAATTCTGCAGGTGGTGGGAGAGTGGTGACCCTCCTAATTAATACTTAATACTGGGGGGGATCATTAGTGAGCCAATATATAAAGTTTACATGGCAATTGTCACTACACAGATCAGGCATAACATTATAACCACCTCCTTGTTTCTGCACTCACTGTACATTTTATCAGCTCCACTTACCATATAGGAGCACTTTGTAGTTTTACAATTACTGACTATAGTCCATCTATTTCTCTACATACTTTTTTAGTCTGCTTTTACCCTGTTCTTCAATGGTCAGGACCCCCCACAGGACCACTACAGAGCAGGTATTATTTAGGTGGTGGATCACTCAGCACTGCAGTGACACTGACATGGTGGTGGTGTGTTAGTGTGTGTTGTGCTGGTATGAGTGGATCAGACTCTGCTGCTGGAGTTTTTAAAAACCTCACTGTCCCTGCTGGACTGAGAATAGTCCACCAACTAAAAACATCCAGCCAACAGCACCCCGTGGGCAGTGTCCTGTGACCATTGATGAAAGTCTAGCAGATGACCAACACAAAAAGGTGGACCAGCTAGGTAGGAGTGTCTAATAGAGTGGACAGTGAGTGGACATGGTATTTAAAAACTCCAGCAGCGCTACTGTGTGTGATCCACAACACACACTAACACACCACCACCATGTCAGTGTCACTGCAGTGCTGAGAATGATCCACCACCTAAATAATACCTGCTCTGTGGTGGTCCTGTGTGTAGAAACAAGGAGGTGGTCATAATGTTATGCCTTATCGATGTATAATTCACACTTTGGTAAGATGAATTTTATCTGGGCGGTCAGATGTTACCCTAGAACCACCAAAAACACAGATGCAATAAATCAGAAGCAGCTGAAACAAGTGTCCACAATCAAGCAAGCTTTACATCACCATGGGTTTAAAGGCTGCCATGCAAGAAATACAACCTGGGTACTGTTCTTCTTCTGACTGTGGAATGAAACATGGTTAAAAAGGGACTAAAATAACAAATAATGGCATTGATGTTGGATATTGTGGTTAACATCCAACACCAAAACCTTAGTGTTCTATGAGTTGAGAACCCTAATAAGTTATTAATGTACAACACCAGTCCCTGTCCATTTTTTTTTTTAATTTACCAGCATTGGTCAAGTTTTCATTGCATTTACATCAAGTAAGTCGGCACCAAAAAACCCAAAACACTGGTAGATACACATTCAAATCCCAAACAGACTGACAAAGCAGAACCACACTTTCCCTTTGCTGTTTCTTCTATTTACCACATCATATTTACACAAATGCTACTGTGATACTAAAAATCCTGATACATTCTTCATGGAAGCATGTTAATTTTGAATAGCCACATTAGCTAACCTAACAGAAAATGATCAAATTAGCTGGTCAAGATCTTTAAACGTTTCTTTAAAAAGTCATTCATCTTCTCATATAAACTCTTCATGCTAAAAGTAATAAACATAAATAAAAAGCAGAAATGCATCTAGACCCATATTACACTGATCAGCCATAACATTAAAACCACCTGCTTGTTTCTACACTCACTGTCCATTTTATCAGCTCCACTTACCATATAGGAGCACTTAGTAGTTCTACAATTACTGACTGTAGTCCAACTGTTTCTCTGCATGCTTTTTTAGCCTGCTTTCACCCTGTTCTTAAATGGTCAGGACCCCCACAGGTGGTGGATCATTCTCAGCACTGCAGTGACACTGACATGGTGGTGGTGTGTTAGTGTGTGTTGTACTGGTATGAGTGATCCTCCTACCTAGTTGGTCCACCTTGTAGATGTAGTCAGAGACTATCGCTCATCTATTGAGGGGGCAGTTGTACCCTAGTGGTTAAGGTACTGGACTAGTAACCAAAAGGTTGCCGGTTCAAGCCCCACCACTGCCAGTTTGCCACTGTTGGGCCCTTGAGCAAGACCCTTAACCCTCAATTGCTCAGACTGTATACTGTCACAATACTGTAAGTCGCTTTGGATAAAAGCGTCTCCTAAATGCCGAAAATGTAATTGTAAACGTAAATATTGAGTTTGAGTCGGTCATCTTTTAGACCTTCATCAGTGGTCACAGGATGCTGCCTACGGGGCTGTTGGCTGGATATTTTTAGTTGGTGGACTATTCTCAGTCCAGCAGTGACAGTGAGGTGTTTAAAAACTCCAGCAGCGCTGCTGTGTCTGATCCACACATACCAGCACAACACACACTAACACACCACCACCATGTCAGTGTCACTGCAGTGCTGACCATTGAAGAACAGCATGAAAGGGGGCTAACAAAGCATGCAGAGAAACAGATGACTACAGTCAGTAATTGTAGAACTACAAAGTGCTTCTGTATGGTAAGTGGTTTTAATGTTATGGCTGATCAGTGTAGTCACCTCGTGTTAATAAAAACATACACAAAATACATATTTCCCCTTATAATAGCACAAAGCAAACTGTATCTGTATGACATAAAATTTTTAAAAAATATAACTATATTCATAAACCCATGTAGTAAAATAGCTGCTACAATGCTGAATGTTGTGGAAGGTCCTTTTCAGTGATGCATACAAATTATTTGTAAGATTTAAGGATCTCACAATGCAGTCCAAGAGCACTGTACAGGATTTAATATTCGCAGTCTTTACAGTACGTAGCTAAGAGAACACTTCCATAGTTATATTAGTGCTAGTGATGTATTGTGCATTGGGGTTGGGGCTGTGCTTCTTCGATACACATTCAATATCATATCAAGGAGTTTAACAAAGAAACCACATCTGCAAAAGAAAAACGGTTTTCAGCGCATGGACGGCAGCGTGACCCGTTGCTCGTCTATTCTCTTGGCCTGAGAGCGGATGATGAGGCTGAAGAAGTCCTCATCCGGGACGGTGGGGCCGCGGACCGGGGCGGGAGGAGGGGCGCACCTCTGATCGTTTATACGTGAGCCCTGGGAGACATAAACACAAATAAAAAAAATCTACTGTTGACATTTATTTCACACCGATTAGCCATAACATTAAAACCACCTCCTTGTTCCACACTCACTGTCCCACTTACCATATAGAAGCACTTTGTAGTTCTACAATTACTGACTGTAGTCCATCTGTTTCTCTGTGTGCTTTGTTAGCCCCCTTTCATGCTGTTAATCAATGGCCAGGACAGCACTGCAGTGACACTGACATGGTGGTGGGGTGTTAGTGTGTGTTGTGCTGGTATGACTGCATAGTTTTTAAACACCTCACTGTCACTGCTGGACTGAGAATAGTCCACCAACCAAAAATATCCAGCCAACAGCACGCCGTAGGCAGCGTCCTGTGACCACTGATGAAGGTCTAGAAGATGACCAACTCAAACAGCAGCAATAGATGAGCGATCGTCTCTGACTTTACATCTACAAGGTGAACCAGCTAGGTAGGAGTGTCTAAAAGAGTGGACAGTGAGTGGACACGGTATTTAAAAACTCCACTCATACCAGCACAACACACACTAACACACCACCACCACCATGCCAGTGTCAGTGCAGTGCTGAGAATGATCCACCACCTAAATAATACCTGCTCTGTAGTGGTCCTGACCATTGAAGAACAGCATGAAAGGGGGCTAAAAAGGTATGTAGAGAAACAGATGGACTACAGTCAGTAATTGTAGAACTACAAAGTGCTTCTATATGGTAAGTGGAGCTGATAAAATGGACAGTGAGTGTAGAAAGCTAGGGATGTCCTTGACTGATGACCACCTAGTCCTACCTGGCATTTGACCAGCATATCAAAAAAGTGCTCGTCGGGTTCAGAGTTGTCAGCGTTGGCCATGAGCTGGCTGAGGACACCCTGCCTGTTGCTGCAGCTCTGGCTGGACTGGAAGTTGCGCAAGACTGGCACACTTCCTACGACCCTTTGATCCTCCAGTCTCCGGCTCTGGGCGCTGACCAGGGCTCCTAGAAACGCTTCCTGCCCCGGTGATACTGCAGACTCTGAAAAAGCTATATGAAAAAGCAAAGAATTTAGAATGTCCCCATTAGTTTTACATCAAAAGTCAAATGACATACAACTGTTATAGAATCTGATGTAAACTTAAAACTATAAAAGAAATCCTGACCTATACCAATATGACGTGTTGTTTTTAATACTTTTACACCCTTACTCATTAATACCTCACTATGTATAATCAATCAGCAATGCATTTAGGATTGAGTCCTTATATGTGCATTTTAACATCACAGGTGTAGAACCTGGACAAAGATGCATGAATTAGGGTGTGGCGTAGAACCAAAGAACAACGGCTAAGCAATCACCAATAATCTACGCGCCTCACAATCGAGTCGCATAATTATGACCCCAGCTAATATCCAGAGTAACTGCGGCGTGCAGCACGTACAACTGCTAGACGGGCTGGGAGTGACTCAGTAAGGTCCTGGTAGGTTGTCACAGATATCTGGAGCCATGCTGACTGCAGTGCATCCCACAGCTGTTGGAGAGTGCATGGGGTGGGGGAGGATCCGTAGAGCAAACACGGCGATCGAGGTTGAGAGTGCCTTCTACATGGATGCGTGGGCCCAGAGAATGCAAACATGCATGAAAACATTCCCCAGAGCATAACGCTGCCAGCACCAGCTGGTGTTCCTCCAGCAGTGGTTGCAGGGTGTTTGTTCTCTGAAGTTTCTTGCCTGACACGCCAACGTCTGTCCGTTCGATGAAGCAGAAAACGTGACTTATCGGAGAAGGCAACCCTTTGTCAATCAGAGGTCTAATTTCGATACTGACGTGACGATTGAAGCCTTTTCTGCCAATGCAACTTCATTAGCAGAGGTGCAGTGAGCATTCGTCTGCTTTAAAGTGCCATTCGCAGTAGGGTTCACTGAACTGTTGCTTTAGACATACGTCTGGTAGCCCCTGGTTCATTGTGGCGGTCAGCTGCTCCACTGTAGCGCGTCGGTCCGCCCTTGCGCACCTTCGTAGCCGACGTTCTCCTCTCACATCAATGCCGTGTGGTGTGGTGTGTGCCATGTGGGCAAGCTGTAGCCTAGTGGTTAAGGCACAGGACTAGTAATTTATAAAAGGTTGCTGGTTCAAGCCCCACCACTGCCAGGTTGCTGCTGTTGGGCCCTTGAGCAAGGCCCTTAACCCTCAGTTGCTCAGACTGTACGCTGTAACTGTAATGTAAGTCACTTTGGATAAAGGTGTCTGCTAAATGCTGAAAATGTAAATGTGGTGCTCTGCAGTTTCACGACCCATATTCGCAATGGTGCCATTTGTCCACCCCCAGTAGAAATACTGCCACCCTTGGCCCGAAAGCCAATAATCATCTCTTTTTGCAACTCAGATAAATCGCCCGTTTTACTTATGACAGGAATGAGGGATGTGTGTGCAGACAAGCCCATCACACACCTTTTATACCCACCAAGCCAGCTCACGAAACCGGACTGCCTTCATGAGCGATGACAGTGTATTTACAAACATTAATAAAGTTAATAAAATCGTAAATGGCTCTTGTGCTGTTCCTAATTAAACAACCTCTGTTTAGATTGACATTTTAGCACTTACATTTTTTCATATTTGTAGGAGGAGATAAACTTGACATGGAGGTGGATGTTGCAGTTGACTGGCGACTTCTTCCCTCCTGAATAGAGCAGCGCTGGTCATCCATTCTGTTGCCCTGGAAACGACTCAGCAGGTCGAAAAAGCCTTCGTCGCCCAATATATTCGCACTCACATGCTGCAGGGAGTCAAAGAATATTAAATCAATACAAATTTACTTTCCCCCAATTGCAAAATAATCAGTGTCATAAAATACCCAAGACCACCTAATTTCTAATCTCACAAATGTATGTAAGACTTTCAGCTATGCAGACACTTAAGTATTATTAGACTACTGCAGATTGTGCAGGCGTACTCACCTTCTGAGCAGGCTGGTTCCGAGGGATCTGCAGAGTGTTACTGGTGTCCTGCAGGACTTTAGTGGAACTGTTCTTCTTTCCTCGCAGAAGATTCATGAAGAAAAGTTTGGACGAGGACTTGGCCAATGAGGGTTTTGTCTGTGTGCAGAGAACATCGCTACCCCACTTCTGACACTGTATAAAATAAACAGAAATTATATCATAGCTTCAGTATGTAGCTACAGATGCCATACATTAGAAGCAGCTGAAACAAGTGTTACTGTCCACAATCAAGCAAGCTTTACATCACTATGGGTTTAAAAATGCCATGCCATGTTTGTACTGTACTTAAACCTGGTTAAACAGGGGTTAAAACAGCCAATGTGACCCACATTTCAGTATAATGACATTATTGTTGGATATTGTGGTTAACATATAATACCAAACCTTACAGTGTTTTACGAGTGTTTTTATGGTTAATACTTAGCCACTGTAAGTAAAGTTAAAGAGGGCATATGAGTGCTCTGGTGGCGCAGTGGTTTAACACACCGCTGCTAAGGGCTCGAGCTTTCGAGTTCAAATCTTAGCCCTGCTATGGGCTTGTCGGGCGCGTACACAGACATGATTGGCTGTGTCTGAGGATGGGAGGGCTGAAGGGATACCTAATTGCTGCTGCTGGCTGGTCAATAGTGCCTAAACAGAGGCTGATACTGATCCCTGATAGAAATGATAATTACTCATTACACATTACACAAGATTCATCAGTTCACAAGGTTATATCGAACACAGTCATGGACAATTTAGTGTCTCCAGTTCGCCTCACTTGCACGTCTTTGGACTGTGGGAGGAAAACGGAGCACACGGAGGAAACCCACGGGGAGAACATGCAAACCTGGGGATCGAACCCAGGACCTTCTTGCTGTGAGGCCACCGTGCCGCCCGATCCCTGTGTGAACCCGCATCGTGCAGGTAAAAAAAAAAGAAAGAAGTAGTGGGTAGCTATTACTTGTGTCAGAAGGGGTGCCTGTGTTGGGTATGGCCCTCGTCAGTTAGGGTAGGGGTCTACAGCTGTACAGAAGTTACAAGTGGTTAAATTGGATACTACTCATTTGGGAGAAAAGGGGAAAGGGCAGGAATGGTTGTGATGTGTCTTTGCTATACTGTTTTATTTAGTGAAGTTACGTCTGTTGTCTATGTATGTCCATTATGTGTTGCTTTGTATAGTCTATTATTCTGGTGTGTGTTCTATTCCATCTGCCATTTGTCCTAGATATATGAGTTTATTATACATCTGGGCATCTAAGGGTCTTGAGGTTCAATAACAGCTTTAATAGGATTAAATCCTGGATCAGTAATAGCAGTATTAGTATTTTGCTGAATGGTTTAGTATTTTTGTCGATTCTGTAAGGACAGATATGGTTAGTTTTGAGTTAATATATCATGTATGAGGTAGCAGTTACATTGAGCTTGTCTGGTGTGAGTTTCATTAGTTCCAGATTTTCCATGCTGTGCCGCCTGCTCATCCTGGTTCTTGCTCCTGTAAAAACAATTACATTGTGTGAACATTAAACACACTGTGACAGCAGCACACTGTATCATTGTATTTTATAGGGAATGTCATTATAGACTACTATGAATGCTGTATTACTGAGGGATTTGAAATATTACCGTGCAGGTTATAATCAATCTCTTTGTTCTCAGATAGAACCGAGTTGTTGGTGCTATAACTGAGACCGAGGACCGTCTGAAGATCAGAAACATTCATACGGGCAGTCAGCTCACCGCAGCGGTCTCCTGTCTGGAAACAGATTTGAACATAAACTTCAGTTTATCATCAGAGAATTTCTAATAAACCGCTTTGTAGTTCTAGGCCCTTATTGGTTAACTTAACTAGGAGATAAATAAAAGTACCTCTTTAGAAATTTCCAGATGTCTCTCAGCAAAGTGCATGGCCTGGTCATGATTCCCAAGTGCAGTGTGTGCATTGCCTAAACTCCAGCAGGCACGACCTTCACCAACCCTAGCAAAGACATCCAAGAAAGAAATACACTTAAAAAATTATCAATAATAAGATGTTCAATGTAAGAAATGTCTCGCATAGTCTTGAGTCTCAGTGGTGCCATAGGCCTGGTCAAGTACTCAACAGACAATAATTGGTCGGGTCTGAAGCAGGATTTCACCTCCTAGTCAACTAATCAAGTAGCTGACACGAACTGCAAAGAAATAAAGTGAGTGTAGCAAGTTACGCCATACATGCCATGCAGACATCTATCGTTTTAAATGTCATTGGACAGGTCATTTCTATTGTGCCAGTGATTAGGTCAAATGATAAGTTAGAAACAGCAAGTGCTGCTGGGTAGGTTAGGAACATTGAAGCTTGTAGAAATTATGGAACAGTGTAACAGTGATGCTGTATCCAAGCTCCCATGATCAGGAGATTATTTAGTTTAATATCTAACACCACCATCCATCCATGCTCATGAACCTGCTCTGTAGGAGGAAGAACCATACCCTTCCAGATTCTTAGCTGCTGTGTGTTATAGAGTTAAGCGTTAGATTAGTGACTAAAGTTGTACAAGCAAAAGCAATAGATAAATGAACCTGAAAACACACTGAACTGAGATGCTTCATTGTATTATGTAATCAAATTAATCAGGCTGCAAACAGTAACTAAAATAAACATTTATTTATAACAAATACAAATACTTCAGCTTAAAAAAAATTGTGTATACCTGTCGTTAAGTTCCTGAGCGATGATGAGGTGTTTTAGATGATAATCCATGGCTCTCTCGTAGTCCTGGAGTAGTGTGTAGGTGTTGCCGAGGCTGTAGCAGGCCTGAGCTTCCACTGCCCGATTTTTCTGTTGTCTGGCCAACAACAGGGCTCTCCTAAAAAATAACCAATAAAGTAATTTAATTAAAAGTAGAGCTATTAGAAGAGCAGTCATAAATTCTGAAGAAGTCACAGTATTTAAGTGCCTTGTTCTATATTACTTAATGAATGTAATTGACGAACACTCATAGTTTTACTACATTAATTAATTAAACTTGAAGACACACATCAAGGCTCGTTTCTGTACTAGCACCAGTGTTGGAACAAACGTCCCCTGTCTGTTCGAACATCTAAGTCTCTCACTGTCTTTAAAAGATGATTAAAGAGCCACCTTTTTAGTAAGCAATTAAGCTTTTATAGCATCTTATTTAAAAAAAAAACATATAGATTTATAAATACATATATACAGTATATATACACAGATCAGTCATAACATTAAAACCGCCTCCTTGTTTCTACATTCTCTGTCCATTTTATCAGCTCCACTTACCATATAGAAGCACTTTGTAGCTCTACAATTACTGACTGTAGTCCATCTGTTTCTCTACATGCTTTTTTAGCCTGCCTTTACCCTGTTCTTCAATGGTCAGGACCCCCCACAGGACCCCCACAGAGCAGGTATTATTTAGGTGGTGGATCATTCTCAGCACTGCAGTGACACTGACATGGTGGTGGTGTGTTAGTGTGTGTTGTGCTGGTATGAGTGGATAAGACACAGCAGCACTGCTGGAGTATTTAAATACCGTGTCCACTCACTGTCCACTCTATTCGACACTGCTACCTAGTTGGTCCACCTTGTAGATGTAAAGTCAGAGACGATCACTCATCTATTGCTGCTGTTTGAGTCGGTCATCTTTGAGATCTTCATCAGTGGTCACAGGAGGCTGCCCACGGGGTGCTGTTGGCTGGATATATTTTTGGTTGGTGGACTATTCTCAGTCCAGCAGTGACAGTGAGGTGTTTAAAAACTCCAGCAGTGCTGCTGTGTTTGATCCACTCATACCAGCACAACACACACTAACACACCACCACCATGTCAGTGTCACTGCAGTGCTGAGAATGATCCACCACCTAAATAATACCTACTCTGTAGTGGTCCTGACCATTGAAGCACAGCATGAAAGGGGGGTAACAAAGCATGCAGAGAAACAGATGGACTACAGTCAGTAATTGTAGAACTACAAAGTGCTTTTATATGGTAAGTGGAGCTGATGGACAGTGAGTGTAGAAACAAGGAGGTGGTTTTAAATGTTATGGTTGATCGGTGTGTATATATTAGTGAAATGTTTACTGTGAAAGCACTTCTGTAAGACGCTCTGGTAAGACACTAATACACTTGAAATAAATGAATTGAACAGTGATACAAATAATATTGGTTTACTTGTAGTGCTCAGCAGCTTTTTCAAACTCGCCCAGGAATACGTGAGCATTTCCCAAGTTACAGTAAGCTCGTCGTTCTGCTGACCGATCGCCAAACTCCTTAGCGATGAGCAGTCGCTGAAAATACAAAAAAACATTTAATTATATTAATAAACAATTTTCATTCATATTAATGCCAATGTGTGTGTATATATATACTGTATATACTGTATATATACATATAGACACAAAACAAAGTACATTTGTTTTATTTAAATCACTTAAGAGATCAGTGTAAACAAGCCAGCAATGTGTTTGCAATGTTTAGTTAATGTATATATTTAGGTACTACAAAGAAACTTCTTGATTCTATATGTAGGTGTATACACGTGTGCCAAACAATCAGGATGGTAATATTTTCTTTACGTTTTCATCAGCCACTTTATCCTGGTCAGGGACACAGGTATGGTTCCACCAGAAAACACTGGGTGCAAGGCAGGAATACCCTAGACAAACTCGTCACATGATGGGCTAGTGTACTAGACTGCTGCGTCACCCGAGCACCAAATGGTTGTTATATTGCGCTATATGTGCACTTGCTATTATTTCATTGGAATCAGCTCTATTTGAAGCAACCTCAGACCCAGTAGTGTGAAGTCCTTGATGAAGTGGGGGTGAGAAAGTATGGTGACGGTGTTTATACAGAGTGCAAAGTGTCAACTAAATTGAATTAGGTGATAGCCGCTTCAACACTAGAGGGAGTGCTGCAAAGGCTTAAACTGTTTCAATAGTAATATGCATTGTTTCCACATTTAGCCATAGTTTAAGCATTTAAACTTAGATAACAGCCTACTTCAGCATTCATTTATTGTTTTTTAGCCTCTTAGTAAAGTTTGTGAATAAAAGCACCTGTTGGTGAGAAGCCACGGCGCTTGTGAAGTTGCCGAGTAGATAGTGCGTGTTTCCCAGATTGCCGTAAGTGCGTCCCTGAGCTGCTCGGTCTCCCAGCTCCATCACGATGCACAGATTCGCCCTGCAATGACACCGAGACAGTGAAAATAATAAAACACTAGTCCGTCATAGACTTCATGCATTCATTAAGGTAACCAAGTAACTCTATTTAATCTTTTAAATGTGAAACTATAGAGATAATTATAACTATAGAGATCTGCTGTCCTGGGCCTGAATGATTATTACATTTTTAAGTGTGTCTACAAGTACTGAAGCTGTTACCAAGAGCCAAGCTGCTGTTAACAGCAGTGCCTGAAGGCCTAAATACTAAAGAAGCGTGGCTTTACGTGAACCTAGCCATTGAGAGAACACTTAGTGCCACCCTTACTGCCAGTCCCAGGCCCTAGTGCTGTTCACAAGCGCTGATAAATACAGTTGCATCAGGAAGGGCATCTGGTGTAAAAACTGTGCTAAATCAAATATGTGGATGAATAATCAACTGTGGCGACGCCTAACGGAGGAATCATTCATTCGGTACCCTACTTAGTTTAAATGCTGCAGGTTGTTAGCGGTTTTCCAGACATATACAGAAGTAAAAATGTGACAAATGTGTTTTTATAAAGCAAAATAGTCTTACTCTGGTTTAGGAGTCATTTTTGATGACCATGCATGATGATAATGCATTGTTAGCAGAATGACACAACTACACATACAGAAGCCACTCACTCATAATACTCTGCTGCTTTATTAAGTGCTGTAGTGACCTCTTCAGGAAAGTTGCCAGGCTCCGAATCACTGCTGCTGATACTTTTTCCTTTAGCATGGTACACGTTCCCGAAGTTATACAGAGCTCTGGCCTGCCCCACCTGCCAGCAGTAAATATGAAACACATCAAACATCTTACATATTACACCATACAGTCTTGCTCTCACTTGAGCCGGCGTTCCACTGTGCGACTGTGTTGATTGATACTTTATTGATCCCTGAAGTGAAATTGCAGAGTTACAGTAGCAATACACAAACATCACAAGCATCACATATATGAAAATATAAGAACATATATCAAAAAACAAAAAAAACTAAAGGGGTAGGCCTAAAAGGTGCAGTTTATAGACATTGTGTGTGAAGTACTGTAGTACCATTTGCGAGATTTATTATCTTTCATGGGTACTATAGGGCAGTGGTCCCCAACCACCGGGTCATTTATTACCGGGCCGCACAGAAAAAAGGCATAATTACAGACAGTTTTCAGTACTTCTATTTCGGTTGTTATTGTCTTATTGTCACCCATAGGTGGGAGCAGTGTCTCGTTGCAGAGAAAAAAGGTAATTTTACACCATTTGTGAGCAATATTATTAAATCCTCCCTTACCCGCTGGTCCGTGAAATTATATCTTATATGAAACCGGTCCATGGTGCAGAAAAGGTTGGGAATCGCTGCTATAGGGTACTCTAGGGTTTTGATGGGTTTGAGGGTTTCAAAATCACTGAATGTGAAGGATTATCTTTTTTTTTTCTTTTTTTTTTTTTTACCCCTTTTTCTCCCCTTTTAGCGCATCCAATTGTTCAATTAGCATCGTGCTTCCTCTCTGTCTATGCCGAACCCTGCCCTGACGGAGGTGATTGAAGCTAACCCGTATCCCCTCCGAAACACGAGCAGCAGCCAGATGCATCTTTGCCACCCACACATTGACGAGTTTGGCGCCACCTAGCGTTGCATGCGGAGAGACACACCCTAAGGGCACCCTCTCCCATCTCTGTGTAAGCGCCTCCAATCAGCCGGCAGAGAACGCAATCGCATTCTGACAGAGAGAGACCCACATCCGGTTCTTTGTCCCACCCCCCACATGAGCAACCGGCCAATCGTTGCTCATATAGCCACTCGGCTTCGAACTGGTAAAGCAAGGCTGGATTCGATACCACGCTTCTCAGAATTCAGCCCTGGTTGCAGCGCGTTTCTTTTTACCGCTGCGCCACCTGAGCGGCCGTGAAGGATTATCTTTGATCACGAGTAGTGAATGGTAGCCTGACAATGCACGATGTTTGTTAGTTTACTGTGATTTTATTTATTTATTTGGGTTTTTTACGCCATGTTAAACACGTGTGTCATTTAATGGCAAGAACTGGATATTAAATATCTGTCTTTTTTTTTTTTATCTTGTCTTTATCATTTGGTCCATTTTATAGTTTCCTTTCCATTTTTATAGTTGCGAGGTACTGTAGGTAGGCAGGTTAATATTAGGATTTTAATGTCATGTTTTACACACTTGGTTACATTCATGACAGGAATGGTACTCACTCATCACACAAGATTCATCAGTTCACAAGTTTAATATCAAACAGAGTCATGGACAATTTTGTATCTCCAATGTTTTTGGACTGTGGGAGGAAACCGGAAGAAACCAACGCAGATACAGGGAGAACATGCAAACTCCACACAGAAAGGAAACGGACCGCCCCACTGTTGAATCGAACCCAGGACCTTCTTGTTGTGAGGCGACAGTGCTACCCACTTACCCACTGTGCCGCCCTTGTATATCAGAATAATGGGTTTGTTTCTGACGTGGGGGTGAATCTAATGTATTTTTTTTTATGTAGTTATTTGTAAGGGGTTTGTTGTCCATTGGTGGAAGTCTGAGGTTCGGCAAAATTTGAGATAAGGCTAATGTAGTTTTCTTTTAAACAAGCCATCATTTAAAATCCCAAATTGGAAAAAACAAAACAAAAAAAAAAAACACATTTACTTAATATTTTGAATGAGCATTTCATGATACCCTATTAAACCCGAACGGCTTCAATTTGGGGTTTTTTGGGGCACCATTAGGCCAATGTGTTTGTGGTGGATGTGATGTGCCAGTGTATTTCTAGGTCTGTCATTAACGAATCGCAATGTGGAAAAAATGTGTTATATAAAAGCGGACAAAACATTCGGATAACAATCGCACAGACACACACACACACCATAAAAGTATGTAAAAGATATGGTAAAAGATGCAAAAATAATCTTAAAATCACCACAGTTATTAATGTGACAGATGTGTGTTGTGTTTACCTTCTCCTCAGCATCCCTGCAGATGTCCAGATGCCTCTGACAGAAAACCACTGCTTCATCAAAGCGCCCCAGAACTTTCAGTGTGTTTGCCAAGTTTCCACTGGCTTTGGCCTCACCAAGCAAGTCTCCAGTTGTCCTGTAATGGAATGTGCACATCAAACAATGTTTCAAAGATTACTATAGGAGGTTAAGCCATTTATATCACACTTTTATACACGTCTAACGTTTCTCCAAGAGATTCAGACAGCCAAATCTAGGAACGTTTCAAGACTGAGCAAAGCTTCATCCAATAATGAAGCTTTAGGTCCCGGGAACACTCAAAGCCTTAATAATAATAATTTCTTTATGTCCATCTTCTGGCTGATCCCTTATAGACCCATGTTTTTGTCTTTACAATCCATGTCCAATTAATTTTAGACATATCATAGCCAACCAGATGCACCAGCCAACAATTTAGAGCACCATGGCAAATGATTTTGCTAATTCCCCTAATGCAATTCTTTTGCGTCTTGTATCACCATCATTAGCACCGCTTGGGATTCAAACTACAGAGCTCTAAAGCTCTCTCTCGAGAGAGAGAGGTGGGCTAGTGCATAAGACCTGACATTACATGTGAACATTTACATCATAAAAACACTTAAAATAATGAATATCCGCCACTCAGGTGGCGCAGTGGTAAAACACACTTGCACACCAGAGCTGGGATTGTGGGGGAACTGTCTCAGCTCTGACATCTGGCTGGGCGGCTACATGAACAACGATTGGCTGTTGTTCACAGGGTGGGATTAGCCTAACCAGGGTTCCTCATAACTGGTGCAATTACAACCTCTGCTGGCTGACTGATGGCACCTGCGCAGAGTCGGGGAATAATGCTGATCAGAGTGTGGCTCTCCGTGCAGGTGAAAAGAGGCAGTCGGTACTGCACACGTGTCTGAAGATGCGTGTGTCAGTTGCAAAGCTCCTAAGTCAGCAGTGGAGGGTTGTATCGGGAGAGGTGAAGCATAACGCAATCAGGGTAATTGGATATGACTAAATTAGGGGAGAAAATTGGGAGAAAAATTGGAAAAATAGAAAAAACAATATAATGAAGTCCTAATGATGCTGGAGAAAAGAAACGTGTTTTTTATATGTACTATGAGCATGTACCTGGTTAGTGTTAGATCATGGTGATGGAACTCCAGAGCCTTGGCGTAGTCGTGAAGGTGGATGTACGCATTGCCCAGCTGGCTATAGATGGCGCTGAGGACCTGCAGGTCTTCTGTACCCACCTGCATAGCGGCCTCGAAGAACGAGGCTCCGCCGCTGTAATCACTCTCCTTGCAGAGGCGTTCCCCTTCCAGAGCCAGCTCCAGACATGAGGCCTCCATTCTGCATTCAGGGGGCAGAGCAGAAATCATAAAGAACTAGCAGCAAAATGAGAAAATAAGACACGCTTGCTTAATGGAGTATCATATTAAGGCACATGGATGGCTTTGCCCAGCTGTATAACCCACAACTGATTTTCATGTAACCATACTGACGATCGCTCATCTATTGCTGCTGTTTGAGTCGGTCATCTTCTAGACATTCATCAGTGGTCACAGGATGCTGCCCACGGGGCGCTGTTGGCTGGATGTTTTTGGTTGGTGGACTATTCTCAGTCCAGCAGTGACAGTGAGGTATTTAAAAACTCTATCAGTATCCACTCATACCAGCACAACACACTAACACACCACCACCATGTGAGTGTCACGGCAGTGCTGAGGATGATCCACCACCTAAATAATACCTGCTCTGTGGTGGTCCTGACCATTGATGAACAGCATGAAAGGGGGCTAACAAAGCATGCAGAGAAACAGATGGACTACAGTCAGTAATTGTAGAACTACAAAGTGCTTCTATATGGTAAGTGGAGCTGATAAAATGGACAGTGAGTGTAGAAACAAGGAGGTGGTTTAACAAGTTTTGTACATCTGAACCATTAGCAAAGTAATCAAACCTCTTGTAATCCATCCTACTAAAACACTACAGACAGGAGACACAAACATTCAATTCTCTCTCCTAATCAAGAACTCTTTATATAGCCATGTAAGAGTGCCTACCTGCCGCCTTTCTCACAATCGCAACACCCAGGCCATCTGATGGGCATCTAAAGAGACACGCAAGCGACCACCGAGGAGGCATCCACAGAGCGTGTACTAGCTAAAACTGACTGCGGGCAATACACAAACATCACAAAGCAGGCAAACGCCAATCTGTGCAAAGAGCTCACTCACAAAACCCCAACCAGTTAAAGCAGGTTAGAAGAATATCATCAGGTAAAAAGAACACATGTTCATGCAAGCCGCAGAACACACGGACGTAATGAAGTCACAGCGGGCTTAGACGACCTGCCAGGCTCAGCAATTTGTGTTAATCTGATTAGTTTTATCCTTCAGTTGTAATCTGTGATTAGAAAGCATGGTAAACACAGTTGACCGTGTTAATTTATTAAATATAGTCTATTTTAATGTAGTTTCAAATTAACATACTTTAATTGTACTGATGTTTGTACTGTTTTGGCTTTGACTGTGATACTGGAGGCGTACAGACAGTCTAGGAACACATGGCAAATATGCAAATACAAAATACCACAGGAAGCAATACATACAATACAATATATGAATACACAGATCAGCCATAACATTAAAATCACCTCATTGTTTCTACACTTACTGTCCATTTTATCAGCTCCACTTACCATATAGGAGCACTTTGTAGTTCTACAATTACTGACTGTAGTCCATCTGTTTCTCTGCATGCTTTGTTAGCCCCCTTTTATGCTGTTCTTTAATGGTCAGGACTCTCCCAGGACCACCACAGAGCAGGTATTATTTAGGTGGTGGATCATTCTCAGCACTGCAGTGACACCGACATGGTGGTGGTGTGTTAGTGCGTGTTGTGCTGGTATGAGTGGATCAGACACAGCAGCGCTGCTGGAGTTTTTAAACACCTCACTGTCACTGCTGGACTGAGAATAGTCCACCAACCTAAAATATCCAGCCAACAGCGTCCCGTGGGCAGCGTCCTGTGTCCACTGATGAAGGTCTAGAAGATGACCGACTCAAAGAGCAGCGATAGATGAGTGATCGTCTCTGACTTTACATCTACAACAGTGGACAGTGAGTGGACACGGTATTTAAAAACTCCACTCATACCAGCACAACACACACTAACACACCACCACCATGTCAGTGTCACTGCAGTGTCGAGAATGATCCACCACCCAAATAATACCTGCTCTGTGGTGTTCCTGTGGGGGTCCTGACCATTGAAGAACAGGGTGAAAACAGTAGATGGACTACAGTCAGTAATTGTAGAACTACAAAGTGCTTCTAAAATGGACAGTAAGTGTAGAAACAAGGAGGTGGTTTTAATGTTATGGCTGATAGTGTGTATATATTTGTATATCTATATGTTATTCCTTCTATTATTATTCTATCATGTATTATTATATTGCCAGATGCACAATTTGCACATGTACATCTTATTTATATTCCTCCTATATCACCCACCCTGTTACTTAAAACTACTTGTATTTCTATTCATTTCTCTTCGTTCAACTACTGGAGGCCAAAGTTTCCTTCAGGATCAATAAAGTTGTTCTCTGTCTGTCTGTCTGTCTGTCTGTCTGTCTGTCTGTCTATCTAGGGTCAGGCTGGCACTGAACATCACCCAGCCCTGTATAGTACGAATTGTAAAACCGTAATCCTGTTCAAATTGCACTGCTTGGTTTTAGTCTGAAAAAGCAAGCTTGGATCAGTTTCACAGAATCATTACAAGCCTGAAAGAAAAAAGGTTGCATACATTTTAGCTGCTCGCACTGTGTAGTTCAGCAGATGTGAACACAAAGAGAAATACGGCATGAATGATTGAGTATGACATCAAATATTCAGGGAGCTAAAAAAGGTCTCCTCTGACAGGGGAGCACCCGTCTCTCCTCACACCTGTGTGGGAGGTGTGTACACTCGTGTGGTGATGCAGACAAGAGGTACTTGCACGAGCATATAAAAAATTACTTTATTCAATGAAATACCTTTATTAATTACTAGTTATTACTAATAATTAAGTGATCAAATCAAGAAGTGTAGGTCTGTTTATGTGGTTTGTAAGACAGAATCAGGTAATTAAAAGACATAAAATAGTGAGGTGCAGACAATTATTTGTATCCTAATAATATTATACATATAAGTTATATTAAGTATTAAATAAAATGTACTATAATACACCTATCAGGCATAACATTATGACTACCTTCCTAATACTGTGTTGGTCCCCCTTTTGCAGCCAAAATAGCCCTGCAACTTTGATGCACTGTGTATTCTGACACCTTTCTATCAGAACCAGCGTTAACCACTTCAGCAATTTGAGCTACAGCAGCTCGTCTGTTGGATCGGACCACACGTGCATCAATGAGCCTTGGCCGCCCATGACCCTGTCGCTGGTTTACCACCGTTCCTTCCTTGGACCACTTTCAATAGATACTGACCACTGCAGACCGGGAACACCCCACAAGAGCTGCAGTTCTGGAGATGAGCTGACCCAGTCGTCTAGCCCATTTTTCCTGATTCTAACATCAACTTTGAGGATAAAATGTTCACTTGCTGCCTAATACATCCCACCCACTAACAGGTGCCGTGATGAAGAGATAATCAGTGTTATTCACTTCACCTGTCAGTGGTCATAATGTTATGTCTGGTCGGTGTAAATACAAATATAAAATTATATTATAGTAATAAATAATTATATTATAATAAATAATATAAATATATAATATTTTGTATATATAAGTATTATGCATTATAGAAATTATTAAATAAATTATATCATAATAAATATATATAACTAAACTATAATAAATAAATATAAACAGTCATAATAAATCATGAGATTACATACATGTGCAGTGTGTATTGATGCAGTTTGTCTTGAGGATCAAAGACAAAACTGATACAAAAATTCAATTTCCAATTAATTGTCATAAATCACTTAAACCTGGTCAGGGTCGTGGCTGGCCCAATTCCAGCTGAAAACACTGGGCACAAAGCAGAAATATCCTGGACAGTGTGACAATTCATCTCAAAATTTTGGGCACTACCAAAGACACAGCCACGTCTGTGTGGATACCCGGCCGGCCACTAGCGCCTAAATAATACCTGCTCTGTGGTGGTCCTGACCATTGAAGAACAGGGTGAAAGCAGGTTAAAAAAATAGGTAGAGAAATATATGGACTACAGTCAGTAATTGTAGAACTACAAAGTGCTTCTATATGGTAAGTGGAGCTGATAAAATGGACAGTGAGTGTAGAAACAAGGAGGTGGTTTTAATGTTATGGCTGATCAGTGTACATCAAAACTACTATAACAATGGAATAAGTGTATGTATTAAAATAAATAAAATAACCATTCTGTAAATGCTAATGACCTAAAACCCTAACAGCATAAAACAAGCCAATTCACCTCTAATTAAAATGATGCCTTATATTCTATATACTCAACAGAACGATCCTGGATTAAATGTAAAATTAAGAAGTGCTGATGAGCCTACCTGTAGCAAACACGAGAATTCTTCTCATCCCCCATTCTATCCACTGAGCCACTTACAGCCATTGAAGTGCATAATAAATCAGTTTTCTCAATCAGAGCCGGTAGTAAGTCCAAAGAAAAAGTTCAGAAAGTGCTTAAAACTAAGTTACGCAGACCAAAAAGAGAGACATTCTGTCGGTTCCCGTTGTCGAGGTCCTCTGAGAGCACGGTCCCAGTGGAAAGTACGCTCACCCATCCTGGTTTCCTGTCAGCTTTGGTTTGGTGTGTGTATACGCGTGCATGCGTGTGCGAGTGTGTGCTTTATCCAGGGCAGTCTTCCGGATCTCACTGTGAAGAGAACACAAGATGCCGAGTGTGAAGCCTCATTCTGTACGTAATGCCATGGCAACACCCACTGAACAGCGACCACATGCAAGGCTGTGTGTGTGTGTGTGTGTGTGAGCATTCGCGATGGTTCAATATTGACGCTCGAGCTGAATCGAAGCAGGTCAGACCTACAAACTGCAAGGAAAAAGCAGGTCATGTGGCTGCAATTACCCAACACCAATCTCACCGAGCGACAAGCAAGCAGAGTAAAAAGTGTCCCACATCCCAGTAAAAACGTCCAGAATCCAGTAGATCTTAACTATTGACAAAACCACAAACCGTACATTTGTAATTAATATCAAACACAGTCCTGGACAATTTTGTATCTCCGATTCACCTCACTTGCATGTCTCTGGACTGTTGGAGGAAACCGGAGCGCCCGGAGGAAACCCACTCAGACACAGGGAGGTAGGACCCGGACCGCTCATCCTAGGAATCGACCCCAGAACCTTCTTGCTGCAATGTGACAGTGCTAGCCACCAGCCACCGCATGGCGCCGCTGGAGCCGAAAGAGTTAAAAACCCTTGCTCCAACTGTAGATGCATAGTGGGGATTCAAACCCACAAACTTCTACTCATTAGGCTTACACAAACTTACATTTTCAGTGTTAAGCGGACGCTTTTATCCAAAGCGACTTACAATTATGACTGAACACAACTTTGAGCAATTGAGGGTTAAGGCCCAATGGTGGCAACTTAGCGGTGGTGGGGCTTGAACCGGCAACCTTCTGATTACTAGTCTAGTACCTTAATCACGAAGCTACCACTGCCAACTTAAAGCTTCCATTTACAGGCTATAATATTAAGTATACTTAAGCAAGTATACAAGAAACTACATCGACACAATACGAGAGAGGACGGGGACGTCCAGTGAGCAGAAGTTTTATGAGCATTTGTAAGATAATTTAAGTAATTGGATAATAGCTAGACTACCACAAGTAAACAGAAAAGCCCTGGTAATTCAAAAACCATGCTTGATCGTTGTGGAAATCAGACTGTCAACACATCGAACCATTTAGAGAAAGACCTCATCAGGTTCCACTGCTGTCAAGAACAGGAATCTGAGGCTAAAGTGTGCAGTTGTTTACAAAACAAAACGGTTAAAGATTAAAAAATATGGTACACTGGTTCGTCGAGTCTGGTTGTCTAGGGCGACTTGCAGACTGGGTCTGAATTTGTCAGGAACAGCATGTTGTTGCTTGTTGTTGACTGTGTCAACAGTTCATGCTGCCGCTGGTGTTGGAAATTTATTATTTCTTGGCACCATTAATTTATATACAGTACCAGTCAAAAGTTTGGACACACCTTCTCTTCAGTGGTTTTTCTTGATTATTTTTATTTTCTACATTGTAGATTAATACTGAAGACATCCAAACTATGAAGGAACACATATGGAATTATGTAGTGAACAAAAAAATGTTAAACAAACCAGAATATGTTTTATATTTACCAACTCTACCTCTGCACAGCACAACTGATGGTCTCAAATACATTAAAAAAGCAAGAAATTCCAGAAATTAACTCTTGACAAAGCACAAACATTAATTGAAAACCATTCCAGGTGGCACCTCATGAAGCTGATTGAGAAAATGCCAAAAAGTGTGCAAAGCTGTCATCAAAGCAAAAGATGGCTACTTTAAAGAATATAAAATATAAAACATATTCTGGTTTGTTTAACACTTTTTTGTTTACTACATAATTCCAATTGTGTTCCTTCATAGTTTGGACGTCTTCATTATTAATCTACAATGTTGAAAATTTTTAAAAAAATCAAGAAAAACCACAGGAATGAGAAAGTGTGTCCAAACTGGTACTGTATATTGCACAATGGCTAGTTCTTGCACGTCCATGCCCGGGTCTACCTCTACTTCTAGTCTACATCAATGGCCTCCCTAGTCACAAGATCTGACTCTAACGTAAGACCTTCGGAATGTGATGATTGTGCAGCAAATTCTCAATGCAAACATGTCAACATGGACCAGGGGGTCCTAAAAGGGTCCCCCAGTAGCAGTATGGTGTTTCTCATAAAGTGACTAGTGAGTGTAAATTTGCATATGATTTGCACACTTCAGATCTACTGTCTAAAACCAACTTGGTTAATTTTATTACCAGTTAGTCAATGGTTGCCATCAACCCTGTTTGTCATTTTCATTTGGTAAGCCTATACACAACACGTCAGCGGTGCTGCAATAATCTGCCAGCAAACTAATCGGCTCAATAAGCTGTCAGGTTTAATGTGATTATGATTAATAGAGACAAGAGGACAGTACAGGTAAACAACCGCCCTATTTTCTAATACAAATGCGTTCGAAGTTACACACAAACCTTGAGCCAGAATCGTCCGTAAAATGGACATTTGATCAGATTATTAGACTAAAGTTTGATATACATCGATCAACCATAACATTAAAACCACCTCCTTGTTTCTACACTCACTGTCCATTTTATCAGCTCCACTTACCATATAGAAGCACTTTGTAGTTCTACAATTACTGACTGTAGAGTGATTCTCAGCACTGCAGTGGCACTGACATGGTGGTGGTGTGTTAGTGTGTGTTGAGCTGGTATGAGTGGATCAGGCACAGCAGTGCTGCTGGAGTGTTTAAATACCGTGTCCACTCACTGTCCACTCTATTAGACACTCCTACCTAGTTGGTCCACCTTGTAGATGTAAAGTCAGAGACGATCGCTCATCTATTGCTGCTGTCTGAGTCGGTCATCTTCTAGACCTTCATCAGTGGTCACTGGACGCTGCCGGCTGGATATTTTTCAGTTGGTGGACTATTCTCAGTCCAGCAGTGACAGTGAGGTGTTTAACAACTCCAGCAGCGCTGCTGTGTCTGATCCACTCATACCAGTACAACACACACTAACACACCACCACCATGTCAGTGTCACTGCAGGGCTGAGAATGATCCAGCACCTAATTAATACCTGCTCTGTAGTGGTCAGATGGACAACAGTCAGTAATTGTAGAACTACAAAGCACTCCTATATGGTAAGTGGAGCTGATAAAATGGACAGTGAGTGTAGAAACTAGGAGACTGGTTTAATGTTATGGTTGATTGGTGTACAACTCGGCCTACAATTACTGATTGGCCCAACAGTGCTTTATGAAGCTGATACTTACTGTCAGTAGTCTAATCACAAAAAGCTAATTGCTGTGTATCAGCATATTGCAACATTATTTTGGGCCTATTCCACACTCGGCTGATAGATTTAAAAACCTGGTTATTTTATTACTATTTCCTACTAGTTTCCTAAACCATTTTTGCTACTTTAATTTTTGATGACTTAGTCCAGTGGTCCCCGACCACCGGGCCTCGGACCAGTACCGGTCTGCGAGTCATTTATTACTGGGCCGCGCAGAAAGAATATATAATTAGAAATCGCTACAAGAGCAAGTTGTCTCTAATCGCCACTAGGTGTGAGCAGCGTCTCATTGCAGCAAATAAAGTGGATTCACACTGATCTTCCATTCTATAGTAAATTCTAATTTAAATCCTCCTGCCCCCGCCGGTCTGTCAAATTATATCTTATATGAAACCGGTCCGTGGTGCAAAAAAAGGTTGGGAAGCGCTGACTTAGTCTAACTAGTTACACAGGAAAACTAAAACACATGAACTCGATGAAAAGGTTCTGGAATAGAAAAACACAATACATATCACATACTATTGGGTATTCACAGACAAAGACCGTCAATCAATCAGTCAGTCAATCAATCAGTCAGTCAATCAATCAGTCAGTCAATCAATCAATCAATGTAAACCTGTCAATCACAGCCAATACCTCTGACAATCATCATTCTGGCAAGTGCTTCTGAACATCACATATGTGATTACTAGGGATGCACGATGATATCGGAATTCTATCTGTATCTGCCGATAATATATTTTTTAAGAACAATCGGCATCGGGCCGATGCTTAGATTTGGCCGATGTTTCAAACCGATATTTGCCGACGCATTTATTATTTGCCGGAAGAAGACGGGGTGACGCAGGCCGCGCTACAGCAGTGCAGCAAAAATGTCTGTGGTATGGAAGTTTTTCAAAGTGAGCGAGCATGACATAAAGCATGCAGTTTGCAACACTTGCTCAACTAACGTCTTGCGTGGAGGGAGCAAAGTAAGAAATTTCAACACCACAAATTTAATTAAGTGGTGACCAGTCTGTGTAGAACCAGTTAGCTAACTAAATGTGCCTAATAATTTTCTCAGGAGACACCTTTTATTTTATTGTTTGCATACAGTTGGTTGAAAGCTAAAAAGTTATGCAAATAAATGGTACATTTGTTTATAATGTAAATCGGGGGTGTCTGATCTCTCTGTAAGTTATAAATGTGTATATCGGCATCGGCATCGGCATCTGTAGATAAGTACGTGTATAATATCGGATATCGGCATCGGCCCAAAATTCCCATATCGGTGCATCCCTAGTGATTACTTGTAAAACTCAGCTAATACTAGATTTCATATTGATTAGAGGGCATTACAAAAAACGCTTTAAGGAGATTCACAATAGAAAAATCATAGCATATAATTCTATCCTAATGCATTAAACAGGTCATTTGAAATTAGGTATTGCAACACTGTCACAGAGTCCATAAAAAAGTTACAGACATGCAAATTCAGACTAGAATGATCATTATTTTACTGCAACAAATGTGGCAAGTAATGCAAAACTGACCACTGGTTTCAGGAGAAGGTAAATAGCAGGCATGATTTCACTTTCTACAGCTGTGCCAGGAAAATTAAGGTATAGGGAAAAAATTACTTTACGCTCTACCAGGCAGGCAACAGTGTTGAGCGGTGCATAACTGACAAACATTATTGTGTGTGTGAGGTCATATGAATTAAAAGGACACTTGTGAACCGATTCCTTGAAATCAGCCTTAATGTAATACAGTTTAAAAAGAGCAAGTGTCTGGAAATGTTTTGGGTTACTTACCTGAAATATGAGCAATAAAGCAGCCTGGAGAAAAAGACCTGCAAGAAAAAAAGGACATTACATTAAGCAGACGTATGACTGAGCAGTACAGTAATAAGAGAATAATACTTTGCCATTAACATCATGACACAGTTTTCAGAGTTTGGTGTATTGTCAGTGTATTTGCAGTAAAAATGAGAGTAAAGTCACAAAACAATCGACCCTGATCACTGAGCATTACAATACGAGTGAAAGTGTTTCCGCAATTCTTATAGTATTTCTGCCTTTTTCTTCTGTTCTGTGTTTCATCAACAAGGCAGTTCTGCCAGCAAAACTGTCAGTTTGTGAATAAAAATGGCAAATGATCAGCCTTGACATCAACTCAAACCAGATCACCACATGCTGATGCACAGATCTGATACCGCTGATCGAATTATTGCATTAACGAGCAGGTGTACATACATTTTACTGAAGTTGCTGAGTCAATAAGTACACTGTGTTCAGAATTAAGCACAGTATTATTATAAAAAAAAACTGAAGTCACTGATAATTTGTTAATAAAAATGCCTAAACTAACATCGAGCTGTATATCGTGTGTCAGATATTGTGATACAATATTTTTGACGTATCCTTGAACTCCAGTTCATAAATGGTCAGTTCTACACCGATCAGCCATAACATTAAAACCACCTCCTTGTTTCTACACTCACTGTCCATTTTATCAGCTCCACTTTCCATATAGAAGCACTTTGTAGTTCTACAACTACAGTTTCTCTACATGCTTTGTTAGCCCCCTTTCATGCTGTTCTTCAATGGTCAGGACCACCACAGTGCAGGTATTATTTAGGTGGTGGATCATTCTCAGCACTGCAGTGACACTGACATGGTGGTGGTGTGTTAGTGTGTGTTGTGCTGGTATGAGTGGATAAAACACAGCAACGCTGCTGGAGTTTTTAAACACCTCACTGTCACTGCTGGACTGAGAATAGTCCACCAAACAAAAACATCCAGCCAACAGCGCCCCGTGGGCAGCGTCCTGTGACCACTGATGAAGGTCTAGAAGATGACCGACTCAAACAGCAGCAATAGATGAGCGATCGTCTCTGACTTTACATCTACAAGGTGGACCGACTAGGTAGGAGTGTCTAATAGAGTGTCTGATCCACTCATACCAGCACAACACACACTAAACACCACCACCATGTCAGTGTCACTGCAGTGCTGAGAATGATCCACCACCTAAATAATACCTGCTCTGTGGGGGTCCTGACCATTGAAGAACAGGGTGAAAGCAGGTTAAAACAGTATGTAGAAATACAGATGGACTCCAGTCAGTAATTGTAGAACTACAAAGTGTTTATATATGGTAAGTGGCGCTGATAAAATGAACAGTGAGTGTAGTTAAATGCGAATAAGTTCAGGTCGCAGAGTATCTGACAGAAGACCTAAAAGTTTTAAAAGAAAAAAGAAAAGAAGTCAAATAATACGGAACGTAACTTCGAAGCACTTAAACTGCACTTTTACTCGAATAAATAAATAAATACATTTAAATAAAATAGTCCCAAGTGCTGTGCGGAAGACGACAAACTGCTAAACTCAACATTATGGTAAACAGGTACACAAACCAAATTCATTCACATACTCGACGCTGTGTTGTGGTTTGGAACACGGCTTATCTCTAATAAATGTTAATTAATTAGGGAAAACTAATTACACTGGTTAGTGCTAATAAAAGTAAAAACAGTTTACGAGTGTTGAGTGAATTAGTGATGCTAATGCTGAGGTAAACACACGACGTTCGTTAGTGAAGCTAAAAGCGAAGTGATATTTTAAGGCGCTACTTTACCACAGTTTCTACTGAAGCTGCTGACGGGTCGGTGCGCTGCTACACAAATCCTCCCAAATTACACCATTAATCAATTTTACCCTGAGTAAATATCCACATTCCGAATATTAAAGTACTTTTCTTATAAAACTGTTTAGTTTGACTACATTTACATTAAAAAGCCCTGAGGAGTTTCACACTACAGCGGCGAAACGGGTGACCGCGGCTTGTTCAGTAGCCAATCAGATCCGGAATATTCAAAGATAACCCCGCCCCCGTCATGTTCCCTCCAGACCAATCATATTTGAATGTGGACTTTCTTTATGATGACGAAATCAGCCATAACATTAAAACCACCTCCTTGTTTCTACACTCACTGTCCATTTTATCAGCTCCACTTACCATATAGAAGCACTATGTAGTTCTACAATTACTGACTGTAGTCCATCTGTTTCTCTGCATGCTTTGTTAGCCCCCGTCCATGCTGTTCTTCAATGGTCAGGACCACCACAGATCAGGTATTATTCAGGTGGTGGATCATTCTCAGCACTGCAGTGACACTGACATGGTGGTGGTGTGTTAGTGTGTGTTGTGCTGGTATGAGTGGATCAGACACAGCAATGCTGATGGAGTCTTTTAACACCTCACTGTCACTGCTGGACTGAGAATAATCCACCAACCAAAAATATCCAGCCAACAGCACCCAGTGGGCAGCATCCTGTGACCACTGATGAAGGTCTAAAAGATGACCGACACAAACGGCAGCAATAGATGAGCGATCGTCTCTGACTTCAAGGTGGACAAGGTGGACCAACTAGGTAAGAGTGTCTAATAGAGTGGACATTGAGTGGACACGGTATATAAAAACTCCAGCAGTGCTGCTGTGTCTGATCCACTCATACCAGCACAACGCACACTAACACACCACCACCATGTCAGTGTCACTGCAGTCTGAGAATGATCCACCACCTGAATAATACCTGCTCTGTAGTGGTCCTGTGGGGGTCCTGACCATTGAAGAACAGGGTGAAAGCAGGCTAAAAAAAAAGTATGTAGAGAAACAGATGGACTACAGTCAGTAATTGTAGAATTACAAAGTGCTTCTGTATGGTAAGTGGAGCTGATAAAATGGACAGTGTGTGTAGAAACAAGGAGGTGGTTTTACTGTTATGGCTGATCGGTGTATATCAATCAGCAGCTCAAATATTAATGGCATGGCATGTCGCAAGGTCCACAAGAACATTGTTAATATCTGGTCCCATCTGGTGGTAAAGCAACAGAAATGCATTTTTTACATGCAGTTCCTGTTGTTGTATCAAGATATTTTTTTTTGTTAAAACGTTTCTAAAATAATACGTTTCAACAAGAGACCATTATTTTAGTATAACACATGTATAACATAATGTACCTACATTCTAGGGGCTTGTCTTCCCACTAAAGAACAACAAGTCAGTATGTTTGCATATATTAATTATCCAAAGCAACCTACAACAAAACACACAACTGAAAATTAAAGTCTTACTTAAAGGCTCAACAGTGGAAGATGGGGCTTGAACCTTCAACTCTTTATCACTGGTCTACCAATGTCCAAACTATGTGTTTGAGCTGGATTAAAATAAGCAACTTAAGGATAGCTTAATTTATGCCTACATGTATCACATTTACATTTACATTTTCAGCATTTAGCAGACGCTCTTATCCAGAGCGACTTACAGAAGTGCTTCCATAGTGAACATTTCATTTCTTAAGTTTAGGTAAACAACAGTCGATGAACACAAATTTGCTAAAACCTGTTAGAACCAAAGTGCTTTTTTTTTTTTTTTTTTTTTTTTTGGAAATGGAAAAGGATGGAACTAAATGTTAGTAAATAAGTACAAGTCAGCTTAAGTGCTTCATAAAAAGGTGGGTTTTTAATCGTTTTTTAAAGACAGCAAGAGACTCAGATGTTCGGACAGACAGAGGAAGTTCATTCCACCACTTGGGCGCTAGAACAGAGAAGAGCCTTGATGCTTGTCTTCCTTTAGTCCTGGGTGGAGGCTCAAGTCGAGCGAGGTCGAGCGAACCTCCGGCTCGCAACCTCCGAGCCGGAGGTTGCGTGGTGCAGAGCGGGGTTTGATTAGACCACGAAGGTAGCTTGGGGCTGGTCCATTTTTGGCTTTGTAGGCGAGCGTCAGTGTTTTAAACTGAATGCGTGCAGCTACAGGAAGCCAGTGAAGAGAACGCAGCAGTGGGGTGATGTGGCAGTGTTTGGGCTGGTTAAAAACAAGACGGGCAGCTGCATTTTGAATGAGCTGCAAGGGTTTAATAGTGGACATGGGCGCTCCTGCCAGGAGGGAGTTGCAGTAGTCCAACCGTGAGATTACAAGTGATTGGACCAGAATCTGGGTAGCTTCCCTGGAGAGAAATGGTCGAATCTTCCTGATGTTGTACAGGAGGAACCGGCACGATCTTGTCATGTTGGCTATATAAGGAGAGAAGGTCAGCTGGTTATCCAGGACAACACCAAGACTTCTTACCTTATCAGATGGTCTGATCTGGGAGTCATCCAGAGAAATGACTAGGTCCTGGGTTGGAGACTGATCTCCAGGAATAAGCAACACCTCTGTCTTGCTGGGATTAGGTTTTAGATGATGAGCTGACATCCATTGTGAGATATCTCGCAGACATGCTGAGATGCGAGCTGAGACTTGTATCACATACAGGTGACTCGGTGGGTAGCACTGTCGCCTCACAGCAAAAAGGTCCTGGGTTCGATCCGGGTCTGGGTCCTTTCTCTGCGGAGTTTGCATGTTCTCCCCGTGTCTGCGTGGGTTTCCTCTGGGAGCTCCGGTTTCCTCCCACAGTCCAAAAACATGCAGTCAGGTTAATGGGAGACACTGAATTGCCCTATAGGTGAATGGGTGTGTATGTGTGTCTGCCCTGCGATGGACTGGCACCCCGTCCAGGGTGTTACTGTGTGCCTTGCGCCCATTGAAAAGTTGGGATTGGCTCCAGCACCCCCCCACGACCCTAATTGGATATGCTGGACATGGTAAATATGGATGCCAAATATATATTAACATTGTTATCATTTGCTTATTACTGCCTTGGAAGGGGGAGGCACGGTGGCTGCTGATTTGTAAGAGCTAAAGTTGGGATACAACATGATTAAACCATTGGGAATTCAATAACCACACCTAATTTGTTTTGAACTAATATGTGTTATTTAAACACCACCCAGAGTTTGTTCAAGGTGTGTTGCAACTATGGTGAAAAGTAAGAGGCTTACTCAAGGAAAAATACAGTGATCATGGTCAAGCATGGAGGTGGGTCAGTGATGATAAATGTATGTTTTTCTGTTGCAGGAACTGGTAATGAAGAAAATAAAGATATCCCAGCACCTATCCCGAGAATAAAGAATTATTTTTTTTACGTAAGCACGTGTTCCTTTAATGGTCTTTATTATTGCTAGTATTGTTATTATTATTATTACTGTCGTCCTGGGTTTGAATCAAGGTGTGTGTGTATGTGTGTTTGCACTGTGATGGACTGGCGACCTGTCCAGGGTGGTTCCTGAATTTCGCCAAGTTAGCACGCGAACCCTAATTGAATAAAGCGGTGGTAAAACAGATAATGAATCAATGAAACATGGGTTACTTTGTCCATTGTTAAGCAAGCCTAGAATTGCCATGAGCTTAGAGGATGCTGAGCATGAGAGAAGAAAGCGGGGAGTATAGACACATTTTGAAGCAACATTCTGAGCATTGGAAAAAAATATAATATAAAAGTGTAAGATTAAAGATCTGCCACTTTGTTTATGGAACCTACATTGCACATCTGTGAATATTTACCCACTTATATTTGCCTATTATTTCACATATTACATATCTTTATTGTATTTATTACCTACAGGTATTGTACAGTAATACTTACCTATCAAATATTTTTAATTATTTTTTCTAATGTACCTTGAGCTGCATCTATCCATCCATCTATCTATTCCATAGTGCCGCCAAAAATATCTATCTACCTACCTGTTTGTCTGTCTATTCATCAATCTAGCCCACCGTGCCTCCAAAATATCTACCTACCTATCCATCCATCTTTCCATCCATCCATCTATCTTTATCTATCTATCCATTCATCCATCTAACCATCCATCAATCTCTCTATCTATCCATCTATCCATCCATCTAACCATCCATCAATCTCTCTATCTATCCATCCATCTAACCATTCATCCATCTCTCCATCAATCTTTCCATCCACCCATCCATCCAACCATCCATCCTATCTACCCCTCTATCATCTAACCATCCATCCATCTGTCCTATCTATCTCTCTATCCATCCATCTGTCCTATCCATCCATCCGTCCTATCCATCCATCCATCCATCCATCCATCTGTCCTATCTAACTCTCTATCCATCCATCTGTCCTATCCATCCATCTCTCCATCCATCCATCTGTCCTATCTATCTCTCTATCCATCCATCTGTCCTATCCATCCATCTGTCCTATCCATCCATCCATCTGTCCTATCCATCCATCCATCCATATGTCCTATCCATCCATCCATATGTCCTATCCATCCATCCATCTATCTTATCTATCCATCCATCCATATGTCCTATCCATCCATCCATCTTATCTATCCATCCATGCATTCATCCATTCTAAATTGCCATGTGTTTGCCCTGTGATTGGTGACCTATCCAGGATGGTTCCTAAATTTTGTCCTGTGAATTGTACCCACCGCGACCCTGAATCGTATAACGCGGTGGTAAACCAGACAATAAATGAATGTAATTAACATATAGCTGTAATACTAATTTAGTCGCGTGATCAGCTTGGTGAGGTTTGGCAAGCACAGGGTTAAACTAACTGCCCGGGTTTTATTTAGCTCTGATTGTTATTAACTAGTCTTATTTTACCTCTGATTTGCAGGTATGTGTTTTATTTAAATATGTTAGAATGAAATTTCTAATAGAGGCGAAAAGAGTAATGAAACAGCGGCGAGGTGTTTGTTTAAAGGTGATGTCGTAAAGCAGGGTGTCGTAAACCAGGTGCGGTGCGGGGTGGGTGTGTGGGGGGGGGGGGGGGGGGGGGGGGAGGAGAGGTGGGCGGAGCTACAGAATCATGGCGGATGGCCCCAGGTGCCAGCGCAGAAAACAGGCCATGCCGAGGAGAAATAACGGTAAGTGGGAAGTGTGAGATAGCGAGCCGGCGGGGGGGAAAATACCAAGCGCGTCTTGTTTTACTCTTATTATAAGTTTGTAAGGAGCCGAACGGCCGGTTGTGTTACTTTATTCAGCCGCACTTGTGAAGGAAAAGTGCGGAGTTGTTTGGTCGGGTCCCGGTCGGTAGCCTGGCTGTTCCGTTAGCTTCCATACCTGAGAGCGGAACCAGAGCTCAGCCCGACCGTTACTCAGGCAGCTCCGCGCGGCGCGAGCTTTTAGTCTTTTTTACCTTGTTTTTTAATCTTTGGCTTATACTTTCACACACATTTCTTACTAAAAACACACCTGCTAACTTAATAGTTCATAAAAAGTTAATATTAAAAGGTAATATAAAGTTGTTTTTTTTTGGCTTGCGAACCTAAGCTAGTAACCAGGGATGTAACGATATACTTTACTCACGATACAATTCACGATACTGGGTTCACGATACGATTTTTTTAAACAAAATGAAATTGAAGACCAATTATGATTGTCTTCTTTTATTATTAATAAAATAAAATACTGTATTTGTGCTTATCTTTTATTTATCTAATAATAATAATGAAAATAATAATAATAATTAGGGATGTAACGATATACTTTATTCACGATACTGGGTTCACGATACGATTTTTTTAAACAAAATGAAATTGAAGACCAATTATGATTGTCTTCTTTTATTATTAATAAAATAAAATACTGTATTTGTGCTTATCTTTTATTTATCTAATAATAATAATGAAAATAATAATAATAATTAGGGATGTAACGATATACTTTATTCACGATACTGGGTTCACGATACGATTTTTTTAAACAAAATGAAATTGAAGACCAATTATGATTGTCTTCTTTTATTATTAATAAAATAAAATACTGTATTTGTGCTTATCTTTTATTTATCTAATAATAATAATGAAAATAATAATAATAATTAGGGATGTAACGATACACTCTGCTCACGATACGATTCACGGAATTTTCTGAGGTAGGTACAAACTACGCCAAATAATGCTTTTTAAACAATTTGTTGTAATTTTAAAACAAATCCAACATTATATAAATAAATGAATAATACAAATAAAGAAAGGATCCTCACATAAGTAAATTTGGCTGGAACATTCTGAACCTGGCAACCCTGTAGTGACGTCAACCAGGCGTGAATAGTGCCAGCGCCCTCTGCTGTTTAAAGTGAATATCCATTCATCTTAAATGAATAACCGATTTGAATGGTGGCACATGTGCACCGATTTTTAACTGTCTTGTGGTGCATCGTTACATCCCTACTAGGAACAAATGCAGCTCAGTATTTAACCTCACACTTTAACCCTTTATTTACTTTATTTATTATTTTTTTACATTTTATTTACATGAACTCCTTATTTACGTTTGTGCTTAGAAGAACTGCATCAAATATCTGAAATGTAAGATAACCAGGGTTGAGCAATGTCAAATACAAGTGCTACACTGAACAAGTAAGTGTATTCTCCACAGGATAGACTATGTGGATTTAAACATACAAACAGGCAAGAAAGTCTTGGGTTGGATCCCCAGGTGAAGTGGTCTGGGTCCTTTCTGTGTGGGGTTCTCGTGCACGTGCTAGTGGGGTGTTTGTTTGTTTGTTTATTAGGACAGGAACGCTAGTTACTCGTTACACAAGGTTCATCAGTTCACAAGGTTATATCAAACACAGTCGTGGACAATTTAGTATCTCCAATTCACCTCACTTGCATGTCATTGGACTTGGGAGGAACCCGGAGCTCCTGGAGGAAACCCACGTGGACACAGGGAGAACATGCAAACTTCACACAGAAAGGACCTGGACCGCCCCACCTGGGGATCGAACCCAGAACCTTCTCGCTGTGAGGTGACAGTGCTACCCACCGAGCCACTAAGTTGTCTTGTTATACTGTATCTTTTTGTTTTCACACCTTTAAAAATTATAAAATAGATGTGATTTGGACTTATGTTAGAGGTTCAGCAACAAGTCAAATATAATCAAAACAAGAAAAATAAAAAATATATTTAAAAATGTGTTTTAACACAAGGATTAGATGTAGTAAGGAACTGTGAGATCAGGCAAAAGTTTTCCCACAGGGGGAGCTCTTGGTACTGTAGAAATGTTGTGTTTCACATTAATGACACTTCTAAAATAGGTTTAGAATACCATTTAAAATTAATATAATATACATATAACAAAAGGCTTGGTCACAGAGCTAAAATAGTAAATAGGCCATGTGGACGACCTGGCATGGTTGTCAGGTGTTTGCCATGTAATTGAGCTACTTCTGAACTGCTGCTGTGGTCAGTGTTTACATTTACATTTATATTTATACTTTCAGCATTTAGCAGACGCCTTTATCCAAAGCGACCTACATTACAGTTACAGTATACATTCGGAGCAATTGAGGGTTAAGGGCCTTGCTCAAGGGCCCAACAGCAGCAACCTGGCAGTGGTGGGGCTTGAACCAGCGACCCTCTGATCACTGGTCCAGTACCTTAACCACTACAGCTGGCCCTGTAGCCTAGTGTGTGTTTATATCTGTGGGTGGGACGTAGAGCATGTTTTTAATCCCTAATGTCAAGTATAATCATGATCAATGTTAAGAATGTGTTAAATATATGTGTTAATTATACAACAGGTAGTTCCGACCGTACAATCTGATTGGTTGAGAAGCGTTCTAACTGTGCTGATATTGGTGATAACAGCACGGTCTTTTCACACCACAACTGTGTTACTCCGCTGACGCGTTACCAGTAACGACAAGCTTCATGCACACAAACGCGCACGCAGCGACACCGACTTTATTCCCGATCGCGTTATAAATCCGTTATCTGATATACAATCTAGTGCACTATGTAGTGAACATGAATGCGTTATCTGATATACAATCTAGTGCACTATGTAGTGAACATAAATCAATTGTCTAATATATTGTCTAGTGCACTATGTAGGGAACATATATCCATGATCTGATATACAATCTAGTGCACTATGTAGGGAACATATATCCATGATCTGATATACAATCTAGTGCACTATGTAGGGAACATATATCCATGATCTGATATACAATCTAGTGCACTATGTAGGGAACATATATCCATGATCTGATATACAATCTAGTGCACTATGTAGGGAACATATATCCATGATCTGATATACAATCTAGTGCACTATGTAGAGAACATATATCCATGATCTGATATACAATCTAGTGCACTATGTAGGGAACATATATCCATGATCTGATATACAATCTAGTGCACTATGTAGGGAACATATATCCATGATCTGATATACAATCTAGTGCACTATGTAGGGAACATATATCCATGATCTGATATACAATCTAGTGCACTATGTAGGGAACATATATCCATGATCTAATATACAATCTAGTGCACTATGTAGGGAACATATATCCATGATCTAATATACAATCTAGTGCACTATGTAGGGAACATATATCCATGATCTGATATACAATCTAGTGCACTATGTAGGGAACATATATCCATGATCTGATATACAATCTAGTGCACTATGTAGGGAACATATATCCATGATCTGATATACAATCTAGTGCACTATGTAGGGAACATATATCCATGATCTAATATACAATCTAGTGCACTATGTAGGGAACATATATCCATGATCTGATATACAATCTAGTGCACTATGTAGGGAACATATATCCATGATCTAATATACAATCTAGTGCACTATGTAGGGAACATATATCCATGATCTGATATACAATCTAGTGCACTATGTAGGGAACATATATCCATGATCTGATATACAATCTAGTGCACTATGTAGGGAACATATATCCATGATCTCATATACAATCTAGTGCACTATGTAGGGAACATATATCCATGATCTGATATACAATCTAGTGCACTATGTAGGGAACATATATCCATGATCTAATATACAATCTAGTGCACTATGTAGGGAACATATATCCATGATCTGATATACAATCTAGTGCACTATGTAGGGAACATATATCCATGATCTAATATACAATCTAGTGCACTATGTAGGGAACATATATCCATGATCTGATATACAATCTAGTGCACTATGTAGGGAACATATATCCATGATCTAATATACAATCTAGTGCACTATGTAGGGAACATATATCCATGATCTGATATACAATCTAGTGCACTATGTAGGGAACATATATCCATGATCTAATATACAATCTAGTGCACTATGTAGGGAACATATATCCATGATCTAATATACAATCTAGTGCACTATGTAGGGAACATATATCCATGATCTAATATACAATCTAGTGCACTATGTAGAGAACATATATCCATGATCTAATATACAATCTAGTGCACTATGTAGGGAACATATATCCATGATCTGATATACAATCTAGTGCACTATGTAGGGAACATATATCCATGATCTAATATACAATCTAGTGCACTATGTAGGGAACATATATCCATGATCTGATATACAATCTAGTGCACTATGTAGGGAACATATATCCATGATCTTATATACAATCTAGTGCACTATGTAGGGAACATATATCCATGATCTAATATACAATCTAGTGCACTATGTAGGGAACATATATCCATGATCTGATATACAATCTAGTGCACTATGTAGGGAACATATATCCATGATCTAATATACAATCTAGTGCACTATGTAGGGAACATATATCCATGATCTGATATACAATCTAGTGCACTATGTAGGGAACATATATCCATGATCTAATATACAATCTAGTGCACTATGTAGGGAACATATATCCATGATCTAATATACAATCTAGTGCACTATGTAGGGAACATATATCCATGATCTAATATACAATCTAGTGCACTATGTAGGGAACATATATCCATGATCTGATATACAATCTAGTGCACTATGTAGAGAACATATATCCATGATCTAATATACAATCTAGTGCACTATGTAGGGAACATATATCCATGATCTGATATACAATCTAGTGCACTATGTAGGGAACATATATCCATGATCTAATATACAATCTAGTGCACTATGTAGGGAACATATATCCATGATCTGATATACAATCTAGTGCACTATGTAGGGAACATATATCCATGATCTAATATACAATCTAGTGCACTGTGTAGGGAACATATATCCATGATCTGATATACAATCTAGTGCACTATGTAGGGAACATATATCCATGATCTAATATACAATCTAGTGCACTATGTAGGGAACATATATCCATGATCTGATATACAATCTAGTGCACTATGTAGGGAACATATATCCATGATCTGATATACAATCTAGTGCACTATGTAGGGAACATATATCCATGATCTGATATACAATCTAGTGCACTATGTAGGGAACATATATCCATGATCTGATATACAATCTAGTGCACTATGTAGGGAACATATATCCATGATCTGATATACAATCTAGTGCACTATGTAGGGAACATATATCCATGATCTGATATACAATCTAGTGCACTATGTAGGGAACATATATCCATGATCTGATATACAATCTAGTGCACTATGTAGGGAACATATATCCATGATCTGATATACAATCTAGTGCACTATGTAGGGAACATTTATCCATGATCTGATATACAATCTAGTGCACTATGTAGGGAACATATATCCATGATCTAATATACAATCTAGTGCACTATGTAGGGAACATATATCCATGATCTAATATACAATCTAGTGCACTATGTAGGGAACATATATCCATGATCTAATATACAATCTAGTGCACTATGTAGGGAACATATATCCATGATCTAATATACAATCTAGTGCACTATGTAGGGAACATATATCCATGATCTGATATACAATCTAGTGCACTATGTAGGGAACATATATCCATGATCTGATATACTATCTAGTGCACTATGTAGGGAACATAAATCCGCGATCTGATACACAATCTAGTGCACTATGTAGGGAACATATATCCATGATCTGATATACAATCTAGTGCACTATGTAGGGAACATATATCCATGATCTAATATACAATCTAGTGCACTATGTAGGGAACATATCCATGATCTGATATACAATCTAGTGCACTATGTAGGGAACATATATCCATGATCTGATATACTATCTAGTGCACTATGTAGGGAACATAAATCCGCGATCTGATACACAATCTAGTGCACTATGTAGGGAACATATATCCATGATCTGATATACAATCTAGTGCACTATGTAGGGAACATATATCCATGATCTAATATACAATCTAGTGCACTATGTAGGGAACATATCCATGATCTGATATACAATCTAGTGCACTATGTAGGGAACATATCCATGATCTGATATACAATCTAGTGCACTATGTAGGGAACATATATCCATGATCTGATATACAATCTAGTGCACTATGTAGGGAACATATATCCATGATCTAATATACAATCTAGTGCACTATGTAGGGAACATATATCCATGATCTGATATACAATCTAGTGCACTATGTAGGGAACATATATCCATGATCTGATATACAATCTAGTGCACTATGTAGGGAACATATATCCATGATCTGATATACAATCTAGTGCACTATGTAGGGAACATATATCCATGATCTAATATACAATCTAGTGCACTATGTAGGGAACATATATCCATGATCTGATATACAATCTAGTCCACTGTGTAGGGAACATATATCCATGATCTGATATACAATCTAGTGCACTATGTAGGGAACATATATCCATGATCTGATATACAATCTAGTGCACTATGTAGGGAACATATATCCATGATCTGATATACAATCTAGTGCACTGTGTAGGGAACATATATCCATGATCTAATATACAATCTAGTGCACTATGTAGGGAACATATATCCATGATCTGATATACAATCTAGTGCACTGTGTAGGGAACATATATCCATGATCTGATATACAATCTAGTGCACTATGTAGGGAACATATATCCATGATCTAATATACAATCTAGTGCACTATGTAGGGAACATATATCCATGATCTGATATACAATCTAGTGCACTGTGTAGGGAACATATATCCATGATCTGATATACAATCTAGTGCACTGTGTAGGGAACATATATCCATGATCTGATATACAATCTAGTGCACTATGTAGGGAACATATATCCATGATCTAATATACAATCTAGTGCACTATGTAGGGAACATATATCCATGATCTGATATACAATCTAGTGCACTGTGTAGGGAACATATATCCATGATCTGATATACAATCTAGTGCACTATGTAGGGAACATATATCCATGATCTGATATACAATCTAGTGCACTATGTAGGGAACATATATCCATGATCTGATATACAATCTAGTGCACTATGTAGGGAACATAAATCAATTGTCTAATATATTGTCTAGTGCACTAAGTAGGGAACATAAATCCGCGATCTGAAACACAATCTAGTGCACTGTGTAGTGAACATGAATGTGTTTGTAACGCGAACAGTTAGCTTAATAGCCCAGTTAGCAGCTCCTAAGAGTTCTGTTATCACCCATAATCCTTTGGTGTGTGTGAGAGGTTTTTTATTTCTTTTTTTCCCTTCGGAGGTTCTTGACTTTTTCTTCTTGTTGTTCTTACCTCCCTGAAATGAGTTTTTGCAACTTGGGATGTCTGCTTTGTAGTGTTAAACTTTATATTCGTTGTGGAACTACTTTTTGGCGGAAGGTATTGTCAATATTAAAGCATATTTATTATGAAATTTAGGGCTTCTTTGATTTATTTTCTTTCTTTATTTTGTAATAACTGTTGTATAAAAGCAATAGAACACTTGAGCTCGTGCCTGCGACCGAATCACAGCGTGATGTTATTCACGATAACACAACCTCTCGTGTTCTATTGCTTAAATATATGACAGTACACTAATTGCTTAATGTGTATTTTTATTTACAAATAACAATTATTTAAATGAGGTATTATTGTATTTGTTATACTACAAGTGTGTGCTTACACCTGTCAAAACATGCAGAATGTGGATTGGCTATTCTTAATTGCTTCTAACTGTGTATCCCATCACAGGGTTGCCACAGAGCCTCGGGTCCACTGCGACCCTGACCAGGTCTGAGCGCTTCATTAAGATGAATAGGTCAAGATCACTAACATAAACGCTGTAGTTTAAAAAAGGATGCCGGTCGCACCGTGTGTGTGTGTGTGTGTGTGTGTGTGTTGTGTGTTGTGTGTGTGTGTGTGTGTGTGTGTGTATGAGTGTGAGTGTGTGTGTGTGTGTGTGTGTGTGTCCCCGCTCGGCTCGTTTCATGGTGTCGCGCTCGCTTTAAATAAACCCGGACGGTCTCGCGCTGTACCGTTATTCGAGCGCGAGCTACCTTTTCCTGAGTGCGTGCGCGTGACGCGCGAGCCCGAACCGCCCAGCGTCGGAGCCATCACCGTGTTTACCTGAACGCTGGAGGGAATCGAAACGGCGCATTATTAAATGTCATGATTAACCGGTAAAGCGTCGCGTCTGGTCTGGTCTGAGGTTAAATACGGACTGTGTGTGTGTGAGGGGGAAAAAGAAGCTTTATCCAAAAAAACGGATCCGGGCGCTGAGCGCGAGAGAGAGAGCAGAGGCGCGTGCACGCAGCAAATGGCAACTTGTGCAGGTAGAGAAAGATGGTGTTCTGATTTCATCCGTGCTGCCACTCTACACACGGGTTACGATACTTTCTGGTGGGGTTTCTCCTCGGTGTGGTGTTCGGGTGACTCCCAGCTATGCTAAATACTTCCGTTCGGGTTTATTCGGATGGCAGAAGGGCGGTGAGGAGGACTTAAGGGGAAGAAAAGTAGCTCGTAAGGTGCTTGTTGCTGGTTCACGTTTCCTGTGAGCTGTTTATGTAATGTGTGTTTATGTGGTGCAGCTGGCGGGGCCGGAATGGCGTCGCGGACCGTTAGCTGGTGCAGTGAGGGGAGGGTCGGGGCTTTTCGTGCCAGGTAGGAAAGGTGATGCAACACCTTCGTAGGTAATTCGGTTCGAGTCTCTTGATATTTCTTGTTTTATTCTTCTACATAATACTACAGATAGTGTCACGGCTTTGTGTTGTTGTTTAGCACGAGATCGGCGCCTCACGTGGAGCCGCGCGCCTTTGAATAACGGTCCTCGCGAGCCGCTCACATTTCTTTGTTGACAATGTACGACTTAAATCAACAGTTTTAGTTGTTATAACACCGTATGTACGCTTTATTACTGTCATTATGTACATCTTAGCCCATATGAAGCGATTATAACGGGATTCTGATTCTGTGCTCGCTCACTGCGCGCTCAGGTGGCGCACCTTTAGGTGATGGATGGTCGGTGACGTCACCTCGTGACGCAACGAACCGCAGAAGAGCGCGTGGCATTATGGGAAGAATCATTTTCCTTGCCTTCATTTTGTTTCTTCTAAAATTGGGCAGCACAGGTTGCCAGGTCTTTGCAGGGTGCACTTAGGGGCAGTTCAGAGTTGCCAGTCCACAATGTGCATGTTTTTTAGAAGGTGGGGGACAAGCAGTAACACCTGGACAAAACCCACGTGGACACCAGGAGAACATGCATAACTCGTTATAGACTGTATAAGGCTGTGTAATTTCACATACCTGTGATTAGTGTCAAGCTCCACTCCAGTGCAATATAGTAAAATCCACTTGTGTCCTACCTGTGACCAGTACCAAAAATATAGTAAAATCCACTTGTGTCCTACCTGTGACCAGTACCAAAAATATAGTAAAATCCACTTGTGTCCTACCTGTGACCAGTACCAAAAATATAGTAAAATCCACTTGTGTCCTACCTGTGACCAGTACCAAAAATATAGTAAAATCCACTTGTGTCGTACCTGTGACCAGTACCAAAAATATAGTAAAATCCACTTGTGTCCTACCTGTGACCAGTACCAAAAATATAGTAAAATCCACTTGTGTCCTACCTGTGACCAGTACCAAAAATATAGTAAAATCCACTTGTGTCCTACCTGTGACCAGTACCAAAAATATAGTAAAATCCACTTGTGTCCTACCTGTGACCAGTACCAAAAATATAGTAAAATCCACTTGTGTCCTACCTGTGACCAGTACCAAAAATATAGTAAAATCCACTTGTGTCGTACATGTGACCAGTACCAAAAATATAGTAAAATCCACTTGTGTCCTACCTGTGACCAGTACCAAAAATATAGTAAAATCCACTTGTGTCCTACCTGTGACCAGTACCAAAAATATAGTAAAATCCACTTGTGTCGTACATGTGACCAGTACCAAAAATATAGTAAAATCCACTTGTGTCGTACATGTGACCAGTACCAAAAATATAGTAAAATCCACTTGTGTCGTACATGTGACCAGTACCAAAAATATAGTAAAATCCACTTGTGTCGTACATGTGACCAGTACCAAAAATATAGTAAAATCCACTTGTGTCCTACCTGTGACCAGTACCAAAAATATAGTAAAATCCACTTGTGTCCTACCTGTGACCAGTACCAAAAATATAGTAAAATCCACTTGTGTCCTACCTGTGACCAGTACCAAAAATATAGTAAAATCCACTTGTGTCCTACCTGTGACCAGTACCAAAAATATAGTAAAATCCACTTGTGTCGTACCTGTGACCAGTACCAAAAATATAGTAAAATCCACTTGTGTCCTACCTGTGACCAGTACCAAAAATATAGTAAAATCCACTTGTGTCCTACCTGTGACCAGTACCAAAAATATAGTAAAATCCACTTGTGTCCTACCTGTGACCAGTACCAAAAATATAGTAAAATCCACTTGTGTCCTACCTGTGACCAGTACCAAAAATATAGTAAAATCCACTTGTGTCGTACATGTGACCAGTACCAAAAATATAGTAAAATCCACTTGTGTCCTACCTGTGACCAGTACCAAAAATATAGTAAAATCCACTTGTGTCCTACCTGTGACCAGTACCAAAAATATAGTAAAATCCACTTGTGTCGTACATGTGACCAGTACCAAAAATATAGTAAAATCCACTTGTGTCGTACATGTGACCAGTACCAAAAATATAGTAAAATCCACTTGTGTCGTACATGTGACCAGTACCAAAAATATAGTAAAATCCACTTGTGTCGTACATGTGACCAGTACCAAAAATATAGTAAAATCCACTTGTGTCCTACCTGTGACCAGTACCAAAAATATAGTAAAATCCACTTGTGTCCTACCTGTGACCAGTACCAAAAATATAGTAAAATCCACTTGTGTCCTACCTGTGACCAGTACCAAAAATATAGTAAAATCCACTTGTGTCCTACCTGTGACCAGTACCAAAAATATAGTAAAATCCACTTGTGTCCTACCTGTGACCAGTACCAAAAATATAGTAAAATCCACTTGTGTCCTACCTGTGACCAGTACCAAAAATATAGTAAAATCCACTTGTGTCCTACCTGTGACCAGTACCAAAAATATAGTAAAATCCACTTGTGTCGTACATGTGACCAGTACCAAAAATATAGTAAAATCCACTTGTGTCCTACCTGTGACCAGTACCAAAAATATAGTAAAATCCACTTGTGTCCTACCTGTGACCAGTACCAAAAATATAGTAAAATCCACTTGTGTCCTACCTGTGACCAGTACCAAAAATATAGTAAAATCCACTTGTGTCGTACATGTGACCAGTACCAAAAATATAGTAAAATCCACTTGTGTCGTACATGTGACCAGTACCAAAAATATAGTAAAATCCACTTGTGTCCTACCTGTGACCAGTACCAAAAATATAGTAAAATCCACTTGTGTCCTACCTGTGACCAGTACCAAAAATATAGTAAAATCCACTTGTGTCCTACCTGTGACCAGTACCAAAAATATAGTAAAATCCACTTGTGTCGTACATGTGACCAGTACCAAAAATATAGTAAAATCCACTTGTGTCCTACCTGTGACCAGTACCAAAAATATAGTAAAATCCACTTGTGTCCTACCTGTGACCAGTACCAAAAATATAGTAAAATCCACTTGTGTCCTACCTGTGACCAGTACCAAAAATATAGTAAAATCCACTTGTGTCCTACCTGTGACCAGTACCAAAAATATAGTAAAATCCACTTGTGTCGTACATGTGACCAGTACCAAAAATATAGTAAAATCCACTTGTGTCGTACCTGTGACCAGTACCAAAAATATAGTAAAATCCACTTGTGTCGTACCTGTGACCAGTACCAAAAATATAGTAAAATCCACTTGTGTCGTACATGTGACCAGTACCAGATAAAGAAATCTAGTTGTGGAGTGTAAAATTCTAAATTCACATGTAATATCTAGATGTGTTTATGTGTTACATGGTTATTGGAGTCATTTACGATGTAATACTATTTGTGTGAAGGTGTAATTAGTCTCTCTTGGGTTACAAAGCAGGAGACACACATGCCATTAAGTAGGACCCCTGAGATGCTCCACTCACAGAGCTAACTCATTAGCGATAGAGTTAAATTAATTTTGAAGCACAGTCTTCATGGGCACATACGTACAACTGTCCTAAATATGGGCAGTTGTCCATATTTCTTGGAATACTGTATTCCTTAGCGAGTTCAGTTAGGCCGCCGCACACTTTGCTGTGTTGGGCTCACGATTTTTTGCAGTTGCCATGGCGCTCAAAGCACAAAAAGTTTCTCATGTGAATGCGCCCGAACACTTACCACTTTGTTTACATGTTTTGAGTGAATGTGTTTGGTAGAATCTGGGCTCATTCTGTCGTCACTGTACCGACTTAATGAGACGTGGCTACATCTAACTATTTTATAAGTTGAAGCACTTTGCTTTGTGGACGTGTTGTGTTGCACTTTGTTTAATATGAAGCACTTTAATAATTTAATAATAAGGACACAAACCCTGTTTACATTTAGTTTTAAAGAAGCTTAAATGAGATTCTGAATTAAATGTTTGGAGGAAAATTAATCGTTTAGATTCATCGACTAATCGATAAAATAGTCTATAGATTAATCATTAGTGGCAGCCCTAAAAAAGATGTCTAAATAGAATGTTTAACGTGAGCAACACTGACATGAACTGAGAACGGGGAAATAAAAGTGAAATTGTTCGTGTCAGAACTGACGTCATGGTTTCGGTGCTCGAGTGCCAGAACAGTGCAGAAATTATCATCACATTCCTTAACAATAAAGCAAAAAGTAAATAGTTTAGTCATTCATTTATAATACCAATATATTTTTATTTTCATGTTTATCACCGCTTTATCCTGGTCAAAGTCACAGTGGGTCAGGTTTCCCTGGACTCACTGGGCTCAATGCAGTAACACACCCAGGGACAGGACGCCAATCCATTGCGGGGCCTTCGGCCTTCTTTCCTCCGCAGACATCGCCAATCATGTTTGTATGTACACGCCCGAATGGCCGACAGCACCAGTGGGGAGTCGAACCCCGGACTCCAGCAGTAGTGAGCACTAGGGCTGTCGCGGTGAAAGAATTTCCCCTTGCGGTATTCAGCGTGGTTCAACACCGCGGTATGCGATAATATCGCCATTTTATTTGTATTTGAAAATTACTTAATTGATCTGGATTTTAGAGCTATATGAACAAGCTTTATTGTTAGGCTATGATTCGGTATATTATTGCTTTATAATGACAAAGATGAGACAGCTTTGAGACAATTCAAATGCATGTTTATTGTTAAATACAGAACAGAGCAGGGATGCGCAATAAGAATGCGCACGGAAGAAAACCCATGTGGACACGGGGAGAACATGCAAACTCCACACAGAAAGGACCCGGACCGCCCCACCTGGGGATCGAACCCAGGACCTTCTTGCTGTGAGGCGACAGTGCCGCCCCAATTACCAGGTTAACCACAATTATATCCAAAATTTATCAAAAGAATGTTAGACACTCTCATCCCTAAACATTTCATCAAAAAAAACTAACCAACCTCCTTATAACTGGAAACTGTCCAGTATCAGAAACTCGGCCTTGAAGCTTTTAAAGCCAATTCTGAAACTTTCCATTCCAGGCCTAAGAAACTCCCCACTCTGGGTCTAAGCGTTCCTGCTACTGTTACATACAGAGTTTAATCAAACGAATTTAAAAATAATCTTTTCAATGATGAAATTCTGGGAACCTTTTTTAAATTAGCACATCGTTTCCTTTAAATAGCTGTTTGCATTCGTTAGTGATTTGAGTTTCGAGACCAAAGACAAAGAGGCAGCAGGTGTACTCCGTTACACCTAATTCTTGGAAACCCCACAGAAAATGGGGGTTACCATAGTGATGAAAACTGGTGAGTATGAGGTCATAGTGGACCTGCCAAGCGTGTCAGCCTTTCAAACACGACACAGTTGTTTGTGTGTGTGTGTGTGTGTGTGTATGGACATGAAGTGAAAGTTCTGAGGAGTTGAGGAATCTGAGACTTTGTGGAAAATAAATGGAAATAAAAAGTCAAACACTGAAGGCTAATTCAAAATGATGGTATAATTAGGGCAAATGTGCTTCATTTCATGGACCTTGTTTTTCAAAAATCACAGATTTCAATTGAAAATTCTCATCCGTGTTTTGACACCCCCCGCCAATCTCCAATTCACCTCACTTGCATGTCTTTGGACTGTGGGAGGAAATCGGAGCTCCCGGAGGAAACCCACGCAGACACGGGGAGAACCTGCAACTCCACACAGAAAGAACCCAAACCGCCCCACCTGGGAATCGCATCCAGGACCCACCGAACCACCCCTGTGAACAATACAATTTTTATAACCAGATTCAACATTGATCATCTGTTTTTGCAATTGCAAGTTACAGACTCTTCAAATTAGCCCTTTTTTGCATGGATAAAGACACGAAGACCCGTCGCGACCATGACCAGAATAAAGCTAGCTCACGTCACTCCAGGTCTGTTTTGTAGATACTAATACTATGGATGTAACGATGCACCACAAGACAGTTAAGAATCAATTCACATGTGTAACGATTCAAATCGGTTTCACATGTATAATGAATCGATATTCACTTTGAACAGCAGAGGGCGCTGGCGCTATTCACCTCGCCTGGTTGACGTCACCACAGGGTTTCCAGGTTGGGAATTTTCCAGCCAAATTGATTTATGTCAGGATACTTTATTTATTTATTTACTTATTTAAATGTGGGATTTATTTCATTTCTGTTTTTTTTTTTACATGAAAAGGGAAATGTGCAGCATTGTTTTGCATAGTTTGTACCTACGTCAGAAATAAAAGGACATTCATTATTTATATAAATAAATGATAAGCACAAACACAGTATTTTATTTAATTAAGAGAAATCATAAAAGAAAACTTTGTCATAATTTGTCTTCAATTAAATTTTGTTTAAAGAAATTGGGAAACAATCGTATCGTGAACCCAGTATCATGAATCGCATTGTGAGTAGGGTGTATCGTTACATCCCTAACTAATACTGCTCGAGTGTCACTCACAGTGTATAATATTATACTCATCTTTTTAAACAAAGCAGCAAAAAGTAAATGGTTCAGTCATAACAATATCATTTAAAACTGCTAAAGGTCAAGGTCGCAGTGAGTCGGGTTTCCCTGTGGTAACACACCCTGGACAGGACGCCAATCCATTGTGGGGCTTTTTTCACCGTTAAACATAGCCATTCATGCCTTTTATTATTTCTCTTAAAAAAATAAAATAAAATCTTTTATTTATCTAAATATTGGTAGGTACAAACTATGCAAAACAATGCTGCACATTTCCCTTTTTGTGTAAAAAAAAAAAAACAAATGAAATTTTCAAACTAACCCCACATTAAATAAATAAATGAATAATGCAAATAAAGAAAGTATCCTCACATAAATACATTTGGCTGGAAAATTCCGAACCTGGCAACCCTGTAGTGACGTCAACCAGGCGAGGTGAATAGCGCCAGTGCCACCTGCTGTTTCTAGTGAATATCGATTCATTTTACATGAATTACCGATTCGAATCGTGGCACGTGCACCGATTTTTAACTGTCTTGTGCCGCATTGTTACATCCCTAATAATAATTAAACAATTATAACAGCAATGATCCTAGGAAGGGAAATGTGACACAGAATAAACCTAGCTCACGTCACTCCAGGTCTTTACAAATCTTGTGACTACAGGCTGAGAAAGGCAATCCCTAAATGCATCTTACATTAGTGTCTTTCTCCTCCCTTTGCACCATCTCACTCCATCTCATCGGGTCTATACAGGAAGAAGCTGCAGCAATAAGATTATGTGGGGTAATGGTTCAAGCTCACGCAAAAGCAGAGGTGAATCTTTTTTTTCCAGCCATGTCATTGATTCTTACATTTTATACAACTTTAAAGCCTTTTCACTACACTTCACTGTTTGTTTGTGCGAAAAAGTAACAGGTAAGAGCCGGTGGTAGATCTTTGTGTCAGACTGTACAGAAACCACTATACTGTCCAGAGATGGGGACTCGAGTGCGACTCAAGACTTGTTTCAAATGACTCGACTCATGACTCAAACAACAAGAGTCCCTAGTCACTATATATGCTAGGGACTATATATACAGCCAGCTTCCGGCGTAGTGATGAAGCGTCGCTCCCTACACAGTTTCGTTACCTTTGGATTGCAATCTTAAAATGGTGAAATACCCTACGTAGTGCACTTCACAGGAACAACTGGGGTGAATGGAACGCTCCTACAGAATTGGCGCTAATGGTTGAAAGAACCGCTTTCTGAACCAATCAGAGCTTCTGATTTTAATTGTTAGTAAGAAATGCTGTTATTTGCATTTATTCAGTTTGCGTCGCACAGATGTTGTGTCAGTGAAACGCTTGTTTGGCTTTGGATTGGACAGTGAGTGTAGAAACAAGGAGGTGGTTTTAATGTTATGGCTGATCGTTGTATATGCTAACTGAATTGCCGTAGGATTGCTAGTGTAACAGACTTCTTTGTGCTGTAGTGTGCGGACAATGTTTGTAGTGCTTCTCTACACACGTGATCATCTCTGTGTAGTCTGTGCTGCTCCTCAAAAGAACAAGCCAGTAAAATATTCTGCTCCCGATAGTTTGTCTATGTACAGTTTTACTCTTACTTTATAAACTAAGCAAACTCTGAAGACGTTCGGTTACACCAGGACCGCTCATTCATTCTGTCTCTTTATCCGGCGCAGTGAGGAGTTTCTCCAACGTCTCAGAAGCAGCGTCAGATTCCGACGATGAAGATAAACTCCACATCGTGGAGGAGGACAGTATTTCAGACACTCCGGACGAAAAGCCGACAGTATTACAGCTCAGCGCCGCACAGAAGCTACACAACGGGCATACGCAAGATGGTAGGTAAACAAACAACCAGGTCAACTGTTTACGGAGTGAAATAAATGATTAAATGTAGTAATAATGACCTGGCATTAATTATGTGTGCAGATGGCAACCTGGGGCCAGACGCTTTGGTGCAGGAAATAAGGGTCAAAGGTAAGCAAAATATATACAAACCCCTCACTCACTCTCTTTCTTAACCGCCTTTCCAATCGTGGGGGTGGGGGGGGGGTCGGGGTGTGATAGAGCCTATCCCAGCTTTTCAATGGGAGCAAGGCACACAGTAACACACTGGACGGGGCGCCAGTCAATCGCAGGGCAGACACACACACACACACAAACACACACACTCCAATTAACCTGACTGCACGTCTTTGGACTGTGGGAGGAAACCGGAGCTCCCGGAGGAAATCCATGCAGACACGGGGAGAACATGCAAACTCCACACAGAAAGGACCCGGACCGCCCCGCCTGGGGATCGAACCCAGGACCTTCCTGCTGTGAGGTGACAGTGCTACCCACCGAGCCACCCGCTGAGAAACATACAATAGGAATTCCAATCTGTTCTGTAATTACAAACAAACTTTTAATGTAATTCATGCAACACTTCAAAAAAGTTGGGACAGGACAAAATAAGAGTAAAAAGCTTTCAGAATATTCAAGTTACACTGATTTAAAACATTCCACAATGGGTACCAGGTAATGGAATCATGATTGGGTATAAAAGAAGGAGTCTTTGGAAGCAATTACAGGTTGTGTCTCAGCACTTTGTGCAAAGCAAACTGTCTAAGAACATTTATCAACACAAGATTGCAAATAATTTAGGTGTTTCACCATCCACCGTACATAATACTGTGAAAAGATTTTCTTTTGCCCTCTACTGTATATCAGTGGCAACCGTTTGAAATGTTTGGTCCAAACCAGATCACATATCTGATTTTGGAACAGTGGTAGAGCAAGCTGTAGCCTTCTGTAGTAATCAGGTAATCAGTAATCTGGTTCAAGCCCTACTACTGCCAGGTTGCTCCTGTTAGGTGTCTGCTAAATTACTGACGGTAGTCCATCCGTTTCTCTGCATGCTTTGTTAGCCCCCTTTCATGCTGTTCTTCAATGGTCAGGACCCCCGCAGGAGCACTACAGAGCAGGTATTATTCAGGTGGTGGATCATTCTCAGCACTGCTGTGTCTGATCCACTCACACCAGCACAACACACACTAACACACCACCACCATGTCAGTGTCACTGCAGTGCTGAGAATGATCCACCACCTAAATAATACCTGCTCTGTAGTGGTCCTGTGGGGGTCCTGACCATTGAAGAACAGGGTAAAAACAGGTTGAAAAAGCATGCAGAAAAACAGATGGACTACAGTCAGTAATTGTAAAACTACAAAGTGCTTCTATATGGTAAGTGGAGCTGATAAAATGGATGTATTTGTAAGTAGCCAAGTATGTGTCCTTTCTGTGTAATGTCTAAGCGTGTCTGTGTGTTGTGCATTTCCAACCAAAGAGGAATGTATAACTGATGAAGAGGATGAGGAAGGCCAGGCAAACGAGACACCACAGGAGAAAGAACAAAGCACGCCAGAGGGAAGAGGCCATGACGAGAACGGTACTGATTACTCTCTCTTCTTTTTTTTCTACTTCCACTCTCCTAATGTCCTAAACTCCTAAACTTTCTCCCTCTCTCTCAGGCACACCCGACGACTTCTCCAAGCTCCACACGTGTCCGTACTGTTCCCGTGGTTACAAGCGTCACACGTCACTAAAGGAGCACATCAAACTACGGCACGAGAAGAGCGGCGACGACTTCAGCTGCTCCCTCTGCAGCTACACCTTCAGCTACCGAACGCAGCTCGACCGGCACATAACGGCTCACAAAAACGGACGCGAGCAGGTGCTCTACTACGTTCACGGGGAAATGTGCTTCATTTTTACCACAGATTTCACAGATTCTATAAGAAAAGTGCCACATTTCATGACAGTCTTCAAATTACACTCATGAATTGAATAACAGAACCAATGGAAGCTACAATACACAGCACAGCCCACCTTAATAGTCGAATGTAAACTAGAACATCCAGCGATGGTCTCAAAGACAAAAATATTCATCCGTGTTTTGACACGCCCCCCGTCTGTGTCTACGAATTGGTCGGGACATTTTGACTAACCAATATACACCGATCAGCCATAACATTAAAACCACCTCCTTGTTTCTACACTCACTGTCTATTTTATCATATAGAAGCACGTTCTAATTCTACAATTACTGACTGTAGTCCATCTGTTTCTCTGCATGCTTTGTTAACCCCCTTTCATGCTGTTCTTCAATGGTCAGGACCACCACAGGACCACCACAGAGCAGGTATTATTTAGGTGGTGGATGATTCTCAGCACTGCAGTGACACTGACATGGTGGTGGTGTGTTAGTGTGTGTTGTGCTGGTATGAGTGGATAAACACCTCACTGTCACTGCTGGACTACAAGGTGGACCAACTAGGTAGGAGTGTCTAATAGAGTGGACAGTGAGTGGACACGGTATTTAAAAACTCCAGCAGCACTGCTGTGTCTGATCCACTCGTACCAGCACAACACACACTAACACACCACCACCTGGTCAGCATTGAAGAACAAAGTGAAAACAGGTTGAAAAAGCCTGCAGAGGAACAGATGGACTACAGTCAGTAATTGTAGAACTACAAACTATTACTGTTAACGGTACATGGAATCTATTGTTGCCTAATGTAATATTTCTCTCTTCTTTGTCAGCAGGCCGTGTCACAATCAGGAGCAAACAGGAAGTTTAAGTGCACCGAGTGTTCCAAAGCCTTTAAATACAAACATCACCTGAAGGAGCACCTGCGCATTCATAGCGGTTAGTCAACACACCTACACCGCTGTGTTATTTGGTATACACACTGAATGCCTGATCTGTGTTCATCCCAATTATGTGCATCCTTCCTCTCTCTAGGCGAGAAACCGTACGAGTGTTCCAACTGTAAGAAGCGCTTCTCCCACTCCGGCTCCTACAGCTCTCACATCAGCAATAAGAAGTGTGTAGCAACTCCTCCCAACTCCACCAGTAACGGCTTGTCCCGCATCCCCGGAGTCAAAGCGGCGCTCACCTCGACTCAGCCCACGCGCATCCTCCTGCGGGAGAAGGTCGACATCGATAACAAACCCCTGCAGGAGCAGCTCCCTCCCAAGCAGATTAAAGAAGAGCCGGTAGAGCATGATCTCAAAAGTGTCAAAAGTCCACCGGCTGTTACAACAACCACTAGCACGACAGGCAGCACCACTACTAGTACCGATAACGGAGGCGGGGTTCCCATTCAGGCCGCCGCCCCGCAGGGCATGGTACAGACGTTGGTCGTACCTACCGTGGGTCTGGTCCAGCCGTTCAGCATCAACATAAGCGACCTACAGAACGTCCTGAAAGCCGCGATGGAGGGCAGCATGATCAGGCAGGTCGTGGCCAACACAAATGCTAGCGGAACAGGCGCCAAGGTCGTAAACCAAGTGCAGCCGGGGGGACAGGCGATGGTCTTGCAGTCTTCACAGCCGCACGGGCAAGTCATCTCTGCGATATCTTTACCCGTCTTGAATCAGGACGGAAACGCCAAATTCATCATCAAATACAACGTCAACCCAAAATCCAACACGCCAAACGCGGAGTCCGGAACGACCGAGCCTCAGACACAGACCCAAGCGGTGGATCCAGCAGCAGTACAGGTCAACCCGCCGCCTCCTAAAGCGGTACAGGTTAGCGCCACACAACTCCCGAAGGCGCTACAGATCAACACGGAACAACCAAACATCACTCCAACCCAAACGCCATCCACGCCCATACCAGTAAACATCCAGACAAATGCCAACAAACCACCGTCCATAATCAAGGTGACGAAACTGGTCCCATCGCAGGCGAAGCCGACGTTTCTGCTCCTGAGAAATGCAGACGGGACGCAGAGCCTCGTGGTGAGACAGCTACCGACCGTGAACCCGACCAGCCAGGCGGCACAAGCCGTACCGAGAACCGCGGAGCCGAATCCGACCCCAGACGAGCCCACGGCAGTGGCGGAACGGAGTTCACCCGCCGAGCCCAACCATCCCGCGCAGGAGTCCGCTACCGCTCCGGAGAACGGGCATCGACCCGAAGACCTGAGCTCCGATCTTCTGCAGGAGATCGAGATCAAAACCGAGCCCATGTCTCCACCCGAGATGGGTTGCGAGGTGCAAACTGAAATCGTGGATAATTTAGGAATAAAAAGAGAGAAAGAGGAAGCAAGAACGGTTCACACCAGCATCGCTTGTGGCGACGGCTTCCATAACTACGCGACGTGTCTTTTCTGCGACAACAGCCCCAGCAACCTGGACATCCTCAACTGTCTCCACAGCGATGAGCAAGGGTGTGTCAGTTCTCTATCCTCCCTGCTGAAGGAGGAAGACCCTGGGAGTGTGCAGAGTCTGTCGTTAAAGAGTCTCCTGCCTCTCCTCAAGGCATACAGCAAAGATTCACACCCCACCGAGGAGCAACTGTGTCGAATCGCAGAGTCGGTGGGTCTGCCTTCGGATGTGGTCGGCAGGTGGTTTGAAAAGATGCGCTCCAAGAAGATCTCGCTCAGACTGGCTGGGAATGGCAAAAACGGGCAACCGGTAAGTATGGATCACTGAGATGCAAAGCATGGGTATTACTAGTAATCTACTAGACTAGTAATCAGAAGGTTGCTGGTTCAAGCCTCACTATTGCCAGGTGGCTGCTGTTGGACCCTTGAGCAACCCTCAAATGTACAGGCTGTAATACTGTAATGTAAGTCGCACATTGTAATGCTCGGTTCCTCCCAATCTGGTCATATCCAATTACCCAATTGCCCTATCTACTAATGTTGACCTCCACTCTGACTGAGGAGAGCCGTGGCTAACACACGCCCCCTCCGACACGTGTGCAGTAGCCGATTGCATCTTTTCACCTGCACAAATTTACATTTACATTACACTTGATAATTAAGGGTCTTGCTAAAGGGCCCAACAATGGCAACCTGACAGTGGTTGGGCTTGAACCAGCAACCTGTCAATTACTAGTCCAGTACCTTAACCACTAGGCTACCACTGCCCTAGTTCATATGCGGATCAGACCATCCCTCGTCTCTATTCAGGCGCCATCAATCAGCCAGGAGAGGTCGTACTCGCATGAGTTATGAGGAACCCTGGTTCGGCTTCCCACCCTGTATGAACAAACAAGCCAATCATTGTTCGTGTAGGCGCCCAGCCTTCCAGTAGCAGAGCTGAGATTCGGACCGACAAGTTCGTGATGTCAGCTCTGGCCACCCGAGCGCCCTTATTGGCCCAATTTAACATACTGGAAGGAACGTTTATCCCTCACTTAGGCATCGTTTATCCCGCATTGGCGAAGAGTCCGCTTGGTCGTCCTCAAGGCCCACCCTACCCAGGTTGTAGCAGCCCCGTTTTGACCATCAAGTCTTGCATGCTTTGCATAACATGACCGCACGATCTGAGCCAAGCTTCTCACATCTTCCCTGTTAAGGGGGCGACACCTATCTGCTTCCTGACATCCACATTCATGACGTTGTCAAACAGTGTCAGAACCTATCAAACAATGTAGAAAATAAACAGAATATGCAGTAAAAGTTCTACTTAATTCATTCTCTGGGAGCTTGGGTGGCAGAGCGGTAATAGATCCAGGGTTGAATCAGCCAGATGTGATTGGCTGTGTTTGGTTGGGGAGGGGTGGCAAAAAAAAAGAGGAGGAAAAGCATGTATGAGGGATCTTCAAAAAGTCTCTGAGAATGCCGCTCAGGTGGCACAGCGGTAAAAAGACACGCTGCAACCAGGGCTGGATTCTGAGTACGTAGTATCGAATCCAGCTCTGCTTCACCGGTTCGAGGCCGAGTGGCTGTATGAGCAACGATTGGCCGGTTGCTCAGTTGGGGGGGCGGGACAAAGAACCGGATGTGGGTCTCTCTCTGTCAGAACGCGATTACGACCTCTGCCGGCTGATCAGAGGCGCCTGCACAGAGATGAGGAAGAGCGCCCTTAGGGTGTGTCTCTCCGCATGCAACGCTAGGTGGCGCCAAACTCATCAATGTGTGGGTGGCAAAAATGCATCCGGCTGCTGCCCATGTTTCGGAGGGGATGTGGGTTAGCTTCGATCTCCTCGGTCAGGGCAGGGTTCGGCATAGACAGAGAGGAAGCGCGATGCAAATTGAACAATTGGATGCGCTTAAGGGGTAGAAAAAGGGAGAAAAAAAAAAAGAGAGAGCTTGTAGTCCGGATTTATCTCCATCTGATTTCCACCTTTTTGGACGCTCAAAGAAGCTTTAAGTGGAAGAAGATTTTCATGTGATGATGATGGGAGAGCAAGCGCTTCATCAGTGGCTATGAGCTCAACCAAAAACTTTTTTTGCTGATGGCATTAAAATGTTGGTCCTATGCCGCTCAGGTGGCACAGCGGTAAAAACACACGCTGCTGCCTTACCGACCGAGGCTGAGCGGCTATATGAACAACGATTGGCCTGTTGTTCAGATGGGCGGGACTAAGATCGGAAGTGGGTCTCTCTCTGTCAGACTACTGCAGTTACGACCTCTGCCGGCTGATTAGAGGCGCCTACACGGAGATGAGGAAGGAGTGCTCTTAGGGTGTGTCTCTCCGCACGCAACGCTAGGTGGCGCCACACTCGTCAACGTGTGGGTGGCAAGATGCATACAGCTTGCTGCTCACGTGTCGGAGGGGGCGCGGGTTAGCTTCGATCTCCTCGGTCAGGGCAGGGATCGGCAGAGGCAGAGAGGATGCGTGATGCAAAAAGGGGGAGAAAATGCATTAAAAATAAAAAGTTGGTACTACGTTGGGGAAAATGCATCGGATGGGTGATTGTATAGAAAAGTGATGCCATTTGTTTTTGAAATTCGTAATAAATAGAGTTAAATGTAATTAATTACCCAAGAGGATGGAATACTTGTGGTTTGTTCCATAATATCCAAGGCAAGTGTGTTATTTGAGGCAAAATGTGTGTATTTGTGACGCAGATCAGACCACATTTTATGAGGGACTAATGTAAATAAAATCCAAGTAATTAAAAGGGTTCACAAACTTGCACTGCGACGATATTTGCTAGTTAGTCATACAAGATGAGAGTTGTACAAGAAGATCAGATATGCTCATACTGCGTGTTTAATAAATGCCTAATAGATCTACTTTACCCCTACAGATAATCTCAAACTCTCAACCTGATCCCAGAATCGACACTCAGACCTCCGACACTCCAACCGAATCCCAAGATGAGGCATCAGAACACAGTAACCCTTCCTCACCTCTCAACCTCACCACCAACGATCTGGTCATCGTCAAGACCGAGGAACCGGAGGAGGACGCACAAGCCGAGCCTCTGGACCTCTCGCTCCCGAAGACGTGCGACAGCAATGCCTCGGTCGCTACCACGCCCGCCGCCGTCTCCGCCCAAGAAGAGCCGCTCAATCTCACCTGCTTCAAAAAAGACATGCTCCAGGGGAACACCATTTACGTGGCGCAGTCTGCCACGGGTCCGATCAACATCATCGCCACACCTTTGCCGACGCTGGTTGCCATAGCGGAGTCCGGAGGCGTTCCCTGTCTTAGGGCCGCTATCTCCACCAAACACCGCACGATTCTCATCCCTCAGCTGTCCTACACCTACGTCACACCTTCCATCAACAAGGTGAACACCGCCACCTCTGTGAACAGCATCGCCACACTAACTCCTACAGAAACACAGGGAACGGCTGTACTTAACGGCTGCCAGGTGAGAAAGCTTCTGCCAAATACATGGTACCCACATGGTTTGCCACCCATCCTCCACATTTTCCATTTTTTTTGTCTTCGTCAGACTTTTTTTCCTATTCTAATTATTTATGCATTTTGTCTTCCACTGCTGTGGATCCCTAATTGCATTCGAGGAGGGTGTGTTGCAGCTCACGTGCCCTCCAACGCATGCGCAGTCCTAGCGGACCCTTCTTTTTTTTATGCATTTTCTCCCCTTTTTGGCGCGTCCAATTGCCCGATTGCATCGTGCTTCCCCTCTGCCTATGCCGATCCCTGCTCTATCCCACGCCCCCTCTGACACGTGGGCAGCAAGCCGTATGCATCTCATCACCCACACATTGACGAGTGTTGCGCCACCTAGCGTTGTGTATGGAGAGACACACCCTAAGAGCACCCCTTCCTCATCTCTGTGTAGGCGCCTCTAATCAGCCTGCAGAGGTCGTAATTGCACCAGTCAACAATCTGACAGAGAGAGACCCATATCCGGCTTAGTCCCGCCTATCTGAACGACAGGCCAATCGTTGTTCATGTGGCCGCTCAGCCTCAGCCGGCAAGGCAGAGCTGAGATTCGATACGATGTATTCGAGATCCCAGCTCTGGTTACAGCGTGTGTTTTTACCGCTGACGCCTCGGTCTGCTAACCAGGGTCTTTGCACAGCGTTTGAAGACCCCACCCACTCGGTCTGGTCATTTTCCCACCCAGCAGACACGGTGGCCAATTTGTGTCTGCTGCAGGCACTGCCAACTGTGTCCGCTAGATGGCGCCCAGTCAACCGGTAGCAAAGTGGAATATCCCGCTGTGCCACCTGGGCACCATCATAATGTTTTTCATATCTATTATGCCTGAAATTGATGAAATTGTGTTACATTTAATTTAATTGTATTTCCTGAGGACTTAATGCTGCACCAAAACAATGCATATACACCAATGAGCAAAATATTAGGACCACTGCCTAAAAATGTGCACGGCACTGCCTATTCCATAACAGCTGTGCACGTGACGGGCTGATGGTCATTAGTTCTAGTACACTGGCTGAATGCAGCAGCTTTGGGAAGGCCTAAAGACCCGAGCGACTTTAATAAGAGCCGGATTGTTATGGTCACATGTCTCGATTCAAGTATATCTGAAACAGCAAGGGAAGTACCCATCGACAGCAACAAATTGATGACCGATTGCTGGGCGGCTCATTAATGCCCCGGGACACGAAGGCTATGGTGTCTGGTAGGGCTCAAATTGCAGATGATTTTAATACTGTGCAACAAGTCATTTTTGTGTATGGGACTGTATAGTGGCAGGCCAATCAAAGTGCCCACGCCAATTCCTGTCCACCATCGAAAGCACCAGAACAAGACGTCAGAGTCAACAGTGTGATTATATTATTTATATTGAGATCATACAAACCGGGCATAACATTATGACCACCTTTCTAATATTGTGTTGGTGCCCATTTTGCTGCCCCATACGCAACAAACTGTGATGCTCTGTGTATTCTGACACCTTTCTATCAGAACCAGCATGAACTTCTTCAGCAATTTGAGCTACAGTAGGTCGTCTGTAGGATCGGACCACACGTGCATCGATGAGCCTTGGCCGCCCATGACACTGTCGCCGGTTTACCACTGTACCACTGTCGTATGTCATAATAACTGTAAATGTCTAACTATTCATCTCTCTCTCTATATTTTTAGGAGAAGGCTGATGCTGGAGCTGAATCTGTATCTGAGTGGGAGGGGCTTAACAACAGCAATCTGTCACCTAACAGGAAGCGGAGGAGGATGCAGAGCGGCCAGTACGCCTGCGATCTGTGTGATAAAATCTTCCAGAAGAGCAGTTCTTTGCTACGTCACAAATACGAACACACAGGTACAAGACAAACACACATTTACAGATAAATACTGTGGTGACCTGTCACCCTCCAATATCTAAAACATGATTTTTAAATGGGTAACTCTGGTTGAACGCATAACTTTGATAAATATGATTCTAAATACATAAACGAGTGTATAATGGCAGAAGAATTTCATTATTTACCCTCATTTTCCAATTTTTAACTGTGAAAAGTGTAGTGATTGAGAGGTGCATATGCTAGTGCACTCTCAGAGCCTGTCCCAAGCCCAGATAAAATGAAGGAGTGTTGGACGGGGGGGGGGACCCAGGTGGCACAGCGGGATATCTCACTAGGACACCAGTTCTGGGATTCTGAACCGGTCAACTGACGCCCCCTTAGCAGCCACAATTGGCAGTGCCTGCAGCAGACAAAATTGGCCACTAGTCTGCTGGGTGGGAAAAGACCGGACTAAAAAGCTGGTGGGGTCTTCAATGCTGTATAAGGACAGTAGTTAGTAGGCACCTGTACAGAAGTGGAGGAACTTGAAGATCTGTGTGTGACTCTCCGTATGCAAGACTGGCCTCATATGCTAGTCCACCAAGGTATGGGTGAATAAGAAGGGGTCGTGGACTGTACACGCATCAGAGGGAATGTGTGTGAGGTGAATAGAAGCTCCTTAGAGGTGATAGTGGGTCTAAGCAGTGGTGGGCAAGAGTCATAGAGTTCCGCCTGACATTGTTCATGTGTAAAAACATTCATATACCGTTGTTAGTTCACTAGGCTTTCAATAATAATGTGATATTTATTATTCTATATTAAATACACTATATTGCCAAAGTATTCACTCACCCATCCAGATCATTGAATTCAGGTGTTCCACAGGTGTATAAAACCAAGCACCTAGGCATCATGCAGACTGCTTCTACAAACATTAGTGAAAGAATGGGTCGCTCTCAAGAGCTCAGTGAATTCCAGCGTGGTACCGTGATATGATGCCACCTGTGCAACAAGTCCAGTCGTGAAATTTCCTCCCTACTGAATATTCCACACTCGACTGTCAGTGCTATTATAACAAAGTGGAAGCGATTGGACACGACAGCAGCTCAGCCACAAAGTGGTAGCCACGTAAAATGACAGAGCGGGGTCAGCGGATGCAGAGGCGCATAGTGCGCAGAGGTCGCCAACTTTCTGCAGAGTCAATCGCTACAGACCTCCAAACTTCATGTGGCCTTCAGATTAGCTCAAGAACAGTGTGTAGAGCTTCATGGAATGGGTTTCCATGGCCGAGCAGCTGCATCCAAGCCTTACATCACAGAGCGCAATGCAAAGCGTCGGATGCAGTGGTGTAAGGCACGCCGCCAGTGGACTCTAGAGCAGTGGAGACGTGTTCTCTGGAGTGACGAATCACACTTCTCCATTTGGCGGTTGGCAGGAGAACGGTACTTGTCTGACTGCATTGTGCCGAGTGTAAAGTTTGGTGGAGGGGGGATTATGGTGTGGGGGTGTGTTTCAGGAGTCGGGCTCGGCCCCTCAGTTCCAGTGAAAGGAACTCTTAATGTTTCAGCATACCAAGAGATTTTGGACAATTTCATGCTCCCAACTTTGTGGGAACAGTTTGGGGATGGCCCCTTCCTGTTCCAACATGACTGCGCACCAGTGCACAAAGCAAGCTCCATAAAGACGTGGATGAGCGAGTTTGGTGTGGAAGAACTTGACCGGCCTGCACCGGCCTGACCTCAACCTGATAGAACACCTTTGGGATGAATTAGAGCGGAGACTGCGAGCCAGGCCTTCACGTCCAACATCAGTGTCTGACCTCACAAATGCGCTTCTGGAAGAATGGTCAACACACTCCCATAAACACACTCCTAAACCTTGTGGAAAGCCTTCCCAGAGGAGTTGAAGCTGTTATAGCTGCAAAGGTGGGCCGACATCATAGTAAACCCTATGGAATAAGAACGGGAGTCACTCAGGTTCATATGTGTGTGAAGACAGACGAGCGAATACTTTTGGCAATATAATGTATTTAAATGACCTTTAAATGAACTTGTAACACATTTTTGTCATTAACTGTTCCACTCATCACACAGGCAAGCGTCCCTACGAGTGCGGCGTCTGCAAGAAGGCATTTAAACACAAGCACCACCTGATCGAGCACTCGCGCCTCCACTCCGGGGAGAAACCCTACCAGTGCGACAAATGCGGGAAGCGCTTCTCGCACTCCGGCTCGTACTCGCAGCACATGAACCATCGCTACTCTTACTGCAAGAAAGAGGGTCAGGACCAGCCGGAGCCCAACAGCGCTACGTTCACGCCCCCGTTACAGCTCGACTCGGACGAGAGAGAGAGCGAGGACGAGGAAGGGGACGAGCAAGCCGGGGAGAGAGACGGCGAGGACGACGCGGAGTTCGCCGACCTGGATATGAGCGAGATAAGAGTGGTCAGGATCGGCGAGGAATACGACGACGACGATGATGACGAGGAGGAGGAAGAACCGTCAACGATGGATGACGAGGGAACGGACATACAAGTCGTCAAAGTCCACACCGTGGATGAGGAAACGATGGAAACCACGGAGACGGAGGATAGCGTCGAAGCACAGGAGGAGACGAGAACGCTCATGGAAAACGGTAAGGCTAGTGACCAGGAATTAAACAATGACCGATAAATCAAACCCAACAACAAAGGAAGGGTTTCCTCTCCAGCCAAGTGTCCCCGCTCGAGGACGGTGGGTCATTCTTGAAACTGTGTCTCAGTTAATTCCTAATTGACTGTGTATTAACCCAGGTGTGCCTGATCCACAGTGTTTTCTTTGTGAAGGAAGCTTCAAACAAGCTACATCAAATGAATAGAAGCTATTTAACGTTTACTGAGCAGATTCAGTCCAACAGTGTTACAGAACCACAACCGCCAGGTATGTTCGTCAGTGTTACTAAGGATTTCCTTTGACTCGCTGTACCGTACATGTACAGATGCGAGAGATGAGATTTCTACACTTTTATTGCCAATGAAGTTTACCAGATAAAATCAGTATTTTATCAGTATTTTAGTATTGCTTTGAGACGGACCGTTTATTTATGAATACGTAATGCCTCACGTTTTAAATACCATTCAGTGTTTTTATTCGAATTTCGGATTAGGCCAGCCAGTCTTAGCGCAGCACTTTTTTTTTGTTTGTTTGTTTCCGAGACGTCGGTCTGTCTTTTGAAGGAAATAACATTTGCACTTTCGTACCATGGGATCATCTATAAAGATTAAAACATGACTGATAAATGTACAGCCTCGAATCAGAAAAAGTTGGGACAGCATGGTAAATGCAAACAAAATACAAATGCAGTGTTCCTTTTATTTGATGCAGACAGGATGAACCGGAGATGTTTCATGTTTTGTCTGCTCAACTTCAATTCATTTATTAATAAACATCCATTCCTGCATTTCAGACCTGCAACAAGTTGGGACAATTAGGGCTAGTGATGAGGTGATCAGCTAAATAATGATGTGATTCCAAACAGGCTGAGTCTTTGATGAGCAAAGATGATCAGAGGATCTCCAGTTTGTCAACAAATGTGTGAGAAAATGATTAAATTGTTTAAGGGATTTGCATATTTCTCCCTCTACGGTGCATAATATCATTAAACCATTTAAGGAATTTCAGTGCGTAAAGGCCAAGGGTGCAAGCTTAAGCTGAATGCCCGTGATCTTTGATCCCTCAGACGGCACTGCATCAAGAACCGCCACTCAACAATAGCTGATATAACTACATGGGTGAGGGATTACTTTGGCAAACCTTTGTCAAGCACTACAATACAGAGTTACATGCACAAATGATACTTCAAACTTAAGTGTGCAAAAAAGAAGCCTTATGTTAATCATGTCCAGAAGCGGCGTCGACTTCTCTGGGCTCGGAGGCATCTTTGATGGACCATCACACAGTGGAAACGTGTATTGTGATGTATCACATGAATCAGCATTTCAGGTCTTTTTTGGTAGAAATGAACACCGTGTGCTCCGGACCAAAGACGAAAAGGACCGTCCAGACTGTTATCAGGAACAAGTCCAAAAGCCAGGGTGTGTCATGTTACGGGGCTGGTTCAGTGCCCTTGGTAAAGGTCATTTACACTTCTGTGATGGCAGCATTAATGCAGAAAAATACATCGAGATCTTAGAGCAACATGTGCTGCCTTCAAGACGTCGTCTTTTCCAGGGACATCCATGCATTTCTCAACCACATGCTGCACACATTACAAAGGCATGGCTGCGGTAGACAAGGGTACGGGTACTGGACTGGCCTGCCTGCAGTCCTGACCTGTCCCCAATAGAGACCCCGTACTGTTGCACATCTCAAGACGTGTTTGCAGGAAGAACGAGACTAAATAAAAGCTGAAACACTAAATCACTTGGTCTCCTCGGTGCCAAAACATCTTTTAAGTGTGGTGAAAAGGAACGCAACATTACAAAGTGGTAAACTCTTTACTGTCCCAACTTTCTGTGGAATGTGTTGCAGGCCTGAAATGTAGGGATGGATGTTTATGTTTAATAAATGAAATGAAGTTGAGCAGATAAAACATGAAATATCTCCGGTTTATACTGTCTGCAATGAAATGAAAGTCAAAGTAAATGTTAGGAACACTGCATTTTTATTTTATTTGCATTTTCATCATGCCGTCCCAACTTTTTCTGATTTGGGGTTTGTCTCATGAAAGCACTCCGTATTCACTCACAGTTCTTTTGCCAGCATGAAGTCAAACAATGCTCTTTGCTACACAGGCGCTTTATAGACGATGCTACTATGAAGTGCACTTTTCTGTGGTTTAATATGTAGGAACTTTTAAAGCACCATTTGAAACACTTCAGTCAGGGAAATGTGTGTGTGTGTGTGTGTGTGTGTTATGTCTTTTATTATATATATTTTTTGGCTTGGGGAGCACTAATTTCTCAAAGCATGCTTCTATTATGTTTACTTTTCTATTATAAGCGTATGTAGTCTTTACATTTTTGAGTGTAGACAACCCAAAATACAAACTAAAACGTTTACACTTTACACCGACGAAACAGGTTTATTTAGGGTTTTTACTAATCAAATGTTGCAGGTCTACAATAAACACCGATCAGCCATAACATTAAAACCACCTCCTTGTTTTATCAGCTCCACTTACCATATTGGAGCACTTTGTAGTTCTACAATTACTGACTGTAGTCCATCTGTTTCTCTACAAGCTGTTCCTCAATGGTCAGGACCTCCACAGGACCACCATAGAGCAGGTATTATTTAGGTGATGGATGATTCTCAGCACTGCAGTGACACTGACATGGTGATGGTATGTTAGTGTGTGTTGTGCTGGTACGAGTGGGTCAGACACAGCAGTGCTGCTGGAGTTTTTAAATACAGTGTCCATCTGAAGGTCATAATTGGCAGTGCCTGCAGCAGATACTAATCGGCCACCGTATCTGCAGGGTGGGGGCTGGACTGTGGGTGGGTGGGTCTTCATACGCCGTGTAAGGACCCTGATTGGCGGGAATTTTTTTTTTTTTTTTTTAAATACCGTGTCCACTACTACTTAGTTGGTCCACCTGTAGATGTAAAGTCAGAGACGATCGCTCATCTATTGCTGCTGGATGTTTTTGGTTGGTGGAATATTCTCAGTCCAGCAGTGCTGCTGTCTTATTCATACCAGCACAACACACACTAACACACCACCACCACCATGTCGGTGTCACTGCAGTGCTGAGAATGATCCACCACCTAAATAGTACCTGCTCTGTAGTGGTCCTGTGGGGGTCCTGACCCTTAAAGAAACAGAGAAACAGATGGACTACAGTCAGTATTTGTAGAACTACACGTGTGTAGAAACAAGGAGGTGGTTTAACGTTATGGCTGATCAGTGTACGTTGGTGCACCCCTAGTTTTAGTCCTATTATGTACATTGACTGTATAACTGACATTATAGAGGGTTCTAGGGAACCCACACACCCCCCAGCCTTATGCAAGACCGCCAAGCTGTATGTGCCATTCGTTCCTAATACAGTAGTTCTCCATGTACTAACCAAATGCACCCATTTTACAGCAGTTAATTACATTTTAGAATAGCACCACGTGTCTGTAAGTCTGTTTAGTTTCTAGTAAATGTTCCTAGAACCCAAACTGAGTTTAATGTTCTTGTTTGTGGTATTTGAGCAGACTTACTCTTGTGTGGCTAGATTCATAACATCTATCATTTTCTCTTCTTATTTTTGGACATGAATAAGTAGATCAGGAGGTTACTGCACTGATGTTTGGATATTCTGTTAGTCCGGTTGAAGGGTGCTCTTACTTAAGCTTAGCAGGTTTAGTACAGAATAGTACACAGATCAGCCATAACATTAAAACCACCTCCTTGTTTCTACACTCACTGTCTGTTTTATCAGCTCCACTTACCATATAGAAGCACCTTGTAGTTCAACAATTACTGACTGTAGTCCATCTGTTTCAGTGCATGCTTTGTTAACCCCCTTTCATGCTGTTCTTCAATGGTCAGGACCCCCACAGGACCACCACAGAGCAGGTATTATTCAGGTGGTGGATCACTCAGCCCTGCAGTGACGCTGACATGGTGGTGGTGTGTTAGTGTTTGTTGTGCTGGTATGAGTGGATCAGACACAGCAATGCTGCTGGAGTTTTTAAACACCTCACTGTCACTGCTGGACTGAGAATAGTCCACCAACCAAAAATATCCAGCCAACAGTGCCCCGTGACCACTGATGAAGGTCTGGAAGATGACCGACTCAAACAGCAGCAATAGATGAGCGATCGTCTCTGACTTTACATCTACAAGGTGGACCAACTAGGATAGTGTGTCTGATCCACTCATACCAGCACAACACACACTAACACACCACCACCATGTCAGTGTCACTGCAGTGCTGAGAATGATCCACCACCTAAATAATACCTATCTGTGGTGGTCCTGACCATTGAAGAACAGCATGGACGGGGGCTAACAAAGCATGCAGAGAAACAGATGGACTACAGTCAGTAATTGTAGAATTACAAGGTGCTTCTATATGGTAAGTGGAGCTGATGAAATGGACAGTGAGTGTATAGAGGTATATAAAGGTGTGAAGGTTTGGTTGCCTGTAGTAGCGTCAGAGCGGCATCATGAATCAATTATTTTTCCCAATGAAAACACATCGCACCTCATTATTTGGCTAAGCAGTACTAGGCGATTAATCAGAAGGTTAAGGGTTAAAGCCCCGTCATACTAACCATGATAACTAAGCCCACTGTGAGGCCCTTGAGCAAGGCCGTTAACCCTCGTTTGCTTGAATCGTGTTTCTTTGGATACAATCGTAAGTTGCTTTGGATAGAAGCAACCTGCCAAATGCCGAGAACGGAAGCGTGTTAGATGAGGGTGCATTGGAACAAAGGCCAAGGCCGCACGCAGCTCTTTATTTTTGTATTAATTTTCAGTGACAGGAAGTAGCGGCTGTATAGCAAGTATAGGAAAAGCAGTAAACGACTGCAACAATGTGAAGGAACGAATTCTACACTAGTAAATTAGTCGAGTGCACTTGATTGATTGATAGATAGAAATGAAGGAGTGTGTGTGTGGTGATTTTACCATTACTCATTACAGTATTATTCATTGTGAAGTATTATTTCTGAATGTTTGTTTACATCAATGCATGTCTATATTGTGTATGTTTTTACCATCAGTATTAAAAATGTCAATGACTGATATTTTTAGCTTTAACGTGTGGGGTGTCATTTTTTCACAGCCTTATTTCACGTTTACACTCAAAATCTGTCCAAATACAGGGTTACTTTTACTCTGCTTTCGTTCACGCATGACCGATACTGTACACACAGTGCAATATACACCAGTCAGGCATAACATTATGACCACCTTCCTAATACTGTGTTGGTCCCCCTTTTGCTGCCAAAACAGCCCTGCGACTGTGATGCACTGTGTATTCTGACACCTTTCTATCAGAACCAGAGATGTTCACAAGTCACAAAATACGAGTCCGAGTCGAGTCACGAGTCCGAGTCGAGTCACGAGTCTTCAGGCTGGAGTCCGAGTCAAGTCACGAGTCTTTAGGCTAAAGTCCGAGTCAAGTCCACGAGTCTTTAGGCTGGAGTCCGAGTCAAGTCACGAGTCTTTAGACCAGAGTCCGAGTCGAGTCACGAGTCTTTAGGCCAGAGTCCGAGTCGTCACGAGTCTTTAGACTAGAGTCTGAGTCGAGTCACGAGTCTTTAGACTAGAGTCCGAGTCGAGTCACGAGTCTTTAGGCCAGAGTCCGAGTCGTCACGAGTCTTTAGACTAGAGTCCGAGTCGAGTCACGAGTCTTTAGACTAGAGTCCGAGTCGAGTCACGAGTCTTTAGGCTAGAGTCCGAGTCGTCATGAGTCTTTAGACTAGAGTCTGAGTCGAGTCACGAGTCTTTAGACTAGAGTCCGAGTCGAGTCACGACTCTTTAGGCCAGAGTCCGAGTCGTCACGAGTCTTTAGACTAGAGTCTGAGTCGAGTCACGAGTCTTTAGACTAGAGTCCGAGTCGAGTCACGAGTCTTTAGGCTAGAGTCCGAGTCCAGTCACGAGTCTTTAGGCTAGAGTCCGAGTCCAGTCACGAGTCTTTAGGCTAGAGTCCGAGTCAAGTCACGAGTCTTTAGGCTAGAGTCCGAGTCAAGTCACGAGTCTTAAGGCTAGAGTCCGAGTCGAGTCACGAGTCTTTAGGCTAGAGTCCGAGTCGAGTCACGAGTCTTAAGGCTAGAGTCCGAGTCGAGTCACGAGTCTTTAGGCTAGAGTCCGAGTCAAGTCACGAGTCTTCAGGCTAGAGTCCGAGTCGAGTCACAAGTCTTCAGGCTAGAGTCCGAGTCGAGTCACAAGTCTTCAGGCTAGAGTCCGAGTCGAGTCACGAGTCTTTAGGCTGGAGTCCGAGTCAAGTCACGAGTCCAAGCATTTAGTGACATCACAAGAGGCGCTTGGAATATTGTGGAATCGTGCTTTAAGAATCTATGAATCATTCAAACTTGTGGAGTCTATGCGAACTGTATTAAAAGATAAAGCAAGTATGAATTCCTGAGTAGCTTGGATAAGGATCACTCCATGACAAATCACAACCCGCTGACACGGTGCTGGGCAGCCGAGACATACTGATGTCAAAGCACATGCCGTTGGCTTGTGCTGGTGTCCGGTACGGGCAGACAGAATTCTAGCTAGTGTGTCTCAAACTGCAGATCATGACACACGAAGCATCAAACTCTTCTGTGTATGAGGCTGCATAGTCAAAATCCCCATGCTAATTGCCCACCGTCAAAAGCACCCAATGAGCAAGCAGGTGTTGGAATTGTAGATTGAAGCAATAAAAGAAGATTGCCTGGTCCAGTTTACTTTGGAAATAAAAACCTAGTACCAAGTTTCACAGGAGACCTTTGAAGATTTTGCTGAACCCGTGCCTCGGCAGGTAAGAAATTTTGCATTAAATGCTTATACATGGAACTTTATAAACAGCAATCACTGCATTGTTCATCTGGTGACCTTCATCTGGATCATATAGGGTTGTCCTTGTTGCAGAGGTGTAGAGAGGATCTAGTGTAGTCTACATAATAATGACTAACCTTTATCCATCCAGTAAAGAAATTAAACCCGCCCACAGAAATAACAAATTATCAAAATGCAGGTAAATAGTTATAAATAAGGATGCACTTCCGTGAACGTCATTTGCATTATTGATCGATATGGGCCAGCAGCAATGGCCTATGGATAAATATGTAGGGAGTTCCATCCACAGGCTTTGGAGGATGCACTCAGTAAGACTTAGTAGTTCCTTTTGTGTCCACTAGTGGGCGGCAGCTGACTTTTGCAAGTATTAAGCTATTATCCAGGCCACTGTCCCCTCACAGCAAGAAGGTCCTGGGGTTTGATTCCCAGGTAGGGCGGTTTGGGTCCTTTCTGTCCGGAGTTTGCATGTTCTCCCCGTGTCCGAGTGGGTTTCCTCCAGGAGCTCCGGTTTCCTCCCACAGTACAAAGATGTGCAAGTGAGGTGAACTGGAGATACTGAATTGCCCTATAGGGGACTGAATGTGTGTGTGTGTGTGTGTGTGTCTGCCCTGCGATGGACTGGCGCCCTGTCCAGGGTGTTACTGTGTGCCTTGCGCCCATTGAAAAGCTGGGATAGGCTCTCCAGAGGAAACCCACACAGACACGGGGAGAACATGCAAACTTCAGACAGAAAGGACCCGGACCGCTCCACCTGGGGGTCGAACCCAGGACCTTCTTGCTGCGTATTTGTAATGCAAAACTGAAAGTATCTGTAACTTTGTCAAGTATAAAAGGATAAAAATATTGCACACAAAACAATCGCTGCATTTAAACAAAACAGACAGCAAACAGAACATGTGACGTTTGATATGAAACATTTTATTATAATCTCCATTATAATCTTTTGAACAAAAATCCTAACCCCTTACCTTGTCACCTGTGAGCTCAAAAAGCAACATCAAGTACACAGAATGTCCAGTTCCAGTTCTAACACGTATTTCTTCAGTATTTTAAGTTATTTCATGTAACTGATCCATAACTGTTGTAGGAAAAATACTCTCATCTCTTCTTTACATTATGTCACAGTGTACAGGAACAACTTTATCTTATTATCTTTATACACCGATCTGGCCTAACATTATGACCACCTTCCTAATATTGTGTTGGTCCCCTGTTTGCTGCCCCATACACAACAAACTGTGCTGCTCTGTGTATTCTGACACCTTTCTATTAGAACCAGCATTAACTTCTTCAGCAGTTTGAGCTACAGTAGCTCGTCTGTTGGATCGGCTTGCATCAATGAGCCTTGGCCGCCCATGACCCTGTCGCCGGTTTACCACTGTTCCTTTCTTGGACCAGCTGCAGTTTTGGAGATGCTCTGACCCAGTCGTCCAGCCATCACAATTTGGTGCTCGCCCATTTTTCCTGCTTCTAACATCAACTTTGAGGATAAAATGTTCACTTGGTGCTTAATATATCCCCCCCACTAACAGGTGCCGTGATGAAGAGATAATCAGTGTTATTCACTTCACCTGTCAGTGGTCATAATGTTATGCCTAGTTGGTGTATATCAGTCTCTGTAATTACTATATTAATAGTAACTTGTTTAACTGATTAAACTTAGTCACCGAACACCAGCAGGTATCTTTGTAGAACACTATTCATTTAAAGAAAGACACTAAAGGTAAATGAGTTTTTTTTCCATCATAGATAACACTTTTTTTTTACCAGGATTGTGGATTTGTGTGGGCTTGTGTGCACATAATACACAATGACGACATTCTAGAACAGGGGTTTTACCTTTTTGGACATGTGCTGAGCTTCCGTGTGCTGACCTTGAACTTTTAAGCTTTGCTATCCAATGATCCTTTTTCCAGACTGAGCTGGATAACATTAGTCTCGCTGACCATGCACACCCGCATGTCTAATCAAATATGCTTCCTGTGGGTGAAAAATAAATTGCTTTTGTTTTAGAAGTAAAAAAAGATATCTGTCGATACTCAGGCCTGTTAAAAACCCCTGCTCTAGAACAGTGGTTATCTGTACAGGGTAAGTGGGTTTCAATAGATCAATGACCAATATAAACAGTAGAGACACAAACTTATATGTTTACGTTACGTAACCAAGTAATACAACTTTCGTTTTCCTGGCTTCATCTATGAGCACATGTTTGTGTTATGAAACTGTATTATGAATATGTGAATATGTATGAATTAGTACAGTCAGCTATTTTGTATTTTTTTGCAAGCGATCTGTAAAAAACAACCAACCAGTTTAAAAAAAAAAAAAAAAGGGTTGGTTGTATATTGTTTTAACAGATTATTGATGCCATGCTCGCACTAGGTATAGTGGCTGCTGGGGGTCTTGGGGAGAGAGATTAAAACACTGTATACTGTACTAAGAGTTTACTACGTTCTCCTAGTGACTGTGTGGGGTTTCTTCAGTTACATTCCCAAATATACTCAGTAAGTGGATTGGCTGCTCTGAATTGCCCATATGTCGTCTAGCCAAGGCCCTGGTGTTTCCCTGTTTGTTAGTTTTATATTTTACTAGGGTCTGTCTTATATTTGTGTATTTAGTCTTATATTAGTAAGAATATACTTATATACTAACTGTTTTTGTATTATCCTGATTGATGGTCTTATTTATTGTTTTAGGCATATGTAATCTTTGCCTTCCTTTGTTATATGTTGGGCATTCAGTTAGGATGTGCTTAATCTGACAGGCTTTACATAGTGTATAATTTTTTTTCTCCTTATTAGGTGTTGATGCGTCAGTTTGGCGTGACCCCTGGTGTTTCCAATAAATATAAAATGTAACACTGATGTATAAGCATCTAGTCTTAATCGTCTTAGTCAAGAACAAAAAGGCTACTAAGGCTACTGTGGGCACAGGTTCACTGAAACAGTGACACAGAGTCGCTCATCGAAAATTCATCGATGGCTACTACACCCACATATTTATTGACTTACTTATACCTGGGGATCAGAGCAGCTGGTCTACCTTGATGGGAATGAATGGGAGGTGGAAGGAAAGTGGAGTACCTGGAGGAAACTGTCAAAGCAAGGATCAAACCCAGATCTCCAGAATACCTGTGTGTGCTGTGCTCTGCCCCCGTTCTGCACCGCTACCGAAACAATTTAGTCAGGAATCTTGTTTTCTTGTCTTATATAATTAAGAAATCTGAAGATTATTTCTGTATTATCTTGAGTGAGAGTTTCTTTTAATGTATTGGGCTAACTGACAAGATTAAAGTCAATATTTTACCCTTTACGTGTCAAGTACCAGGACAGTAAGAGAGGGTCTAAAGAAAATGTTCACTGTGTTACTTACAGGCCTTATTTTGCCCCCATGACATTCTGTTATCTGTATATCTGTACAGCATTTTCCCAGCCTAAGGACCTGAGTGTGCATTTAATGAGTACACAGGGTGCTTTTAAAGGAATCAGTAGGATACTGTTACAACGACACAGATAAAGACAAACACACATAAGCAGACGCACCAGACACATCATACACATAAGACAAGCTTTACAACTGAATGGATAGATGGATTTGTGTCCAGTGTACATGACAGGCAGCCAGAAAGACAAAGAAACCAAGTCCAGCGTGTTTGATCCGTCAGTCCCTCTTTTTAAAAATGCAGTAGTATAAAAGCCACCGGAACGAAAGATCAGCGGTTCATCGACAGTTCCACTACTGAAGGATATGAAAAATACATCGCAGCACAGACGTAGAATTCTCTACCAGGTCCGTGTTGGAAGATTTCCGTTCCCAGGAGTTAACCTTAGTTCCCATTAGTTTTGTTTGGCCAGCAAACCGACACCACGGTGCACTGGAAAGCATTCTTGGTCCAGTAGTCCAATAAAAGCTGGTGTACAAAAAGTCCAATAAGGAAAACCATTCCTTCAAAGTGATTTTGTCCAATCAAAAAAAGGATAAAAATAAATGAGCAATTCTAGGTGTTTTTTAGTAGATTCAGTACTAAGTTTACATTATATTAGTTGTATTTATGAGAATCGATGGTTTTAAAGCATTGGTTGTGAAGCAGACATCCTTTCAGAAACAGTCTTTAATCCTCGGGTGGTCGCTGCTGCTGCATGTTCAGGTGATAAGCCTAGATCACATGACTGGGGTGCAGCTTACCTGTTGAATATGGTTTCACACGCAGTAAGTATAAGTTCAACAATTTGGTTTTGGTAAACCATGTGTACCGCCATGTTGGGACCCTCGATCTCAGGACGTAGGAGAGTTGGGCCAAACACGATGGCAGTGCTCTGTATGGTCATCCTGTTCTCTTTACCGTGATCTATCACTCTACAAACACACACACACACACACACACACACACACAGATGTAAGTTACAGACATTGGACCTTTGGGTAATACTGTATATAAACTATATGGCCATATAACACACACTAGCACACCAGAGCTGACATCTTAAGCTCATGAGTTTGAACCTCAGCTCTGCTACCGGCAGGCTGGGCGCCTACACGAACGACGATTGGCTCGTTCGTAGGGAGGGTGCTGGAGGGGATTCCTCATAACTGATGCCGGTCGTCTACTGTTCGTGCCAGCTGTCAGAGGGTTAAAATGATGTGGACACCTGACCCTGAGCTTGTTGGACTTCTTACTCCAAAACCACGGCCATAAATGTGAAATCGGCAGCTTCTTGCAGTCCACCGAAGCTTTTTGTTTTGGACATCGATTGACCACTAGAGCCAAAGCCCAAAACCCAGTGGATATCTCTATCTATCTATTTCCTCGGCTGCTCGCGTTAGGGGTCGCCGGCGGATCGTGATCTGTATTACTGATTTGGCACAGTTTTTACGCCGGATGCCCTTCCTGACACGACCCTCCCTATTTATCCGGGCTTGGTACCTATAGGACAATTCAGTGTCTCCAATTAGCCTGGCTGTATGTTTTTGGACTGTGGGAGGAACCCACGCAGACACGGGGAGAACATGCAAACTCCGCACAGAAAGGACCCGGACCGGACCGGACCGCCCCGCCTGGCGATCGAACGCAGTGCTACCCACTTAGCCACCGTGCCGCCCACCCCCAGTGCATATAAATTTAAGTATTGTATATAGTTAATAATGTAGAATCCTACTGCACTACCTTACCCACGTGTCTGTGGTTGGTATGATTACACTCACTTTGTTAGGTGTTTGAAGAGGGCCTGCATCGTATCTTGATTGGGTCGAGGAAGCTGTTTTATCAGGTCTTTAACAGCCTGCACTTTCTGGTTATAATCCGGGTTTTCTGCAAGCACACACACACACACACAAATTGTTACACACTCAGTGTCGTTTGTCGTTACTTATGCTGCATGTTTCTTGAATGAAACTGCTGCGAGAGCACTTAAAAGCCTGTTTTTTGCTTGTCTCTGACACTTAAGACACACATGGTGTAACAGAGCAGGTAGCACTTGAACCTTGGTGATAATTCCAAGACGATGATCCCAAGCACACGTCCATGTAAACCAAAGCTTAATTATTTATTTATTAAGATTTTAACATCATGTTTTACACTTTGGTTATATTCATGACAGGACAGGTAATTCCTAGTAACTAGTTACACAAGATTCACAGTTCAAGTTTTTAATGTCAAACACAGTCATGGACAATTTTGTATCTCTAGTTCACCTCAGTTGCACTACTCTGAACTGTGAAGGACCCGGAGCACGCCAGCTGGGAAATGAACCAGGACCTTCCTTCCTCTGAGGTGACAAGTGCTACCCACCGAGCCACTACGCCGCCCCTGGGCTTGTGAAAAGTTGTGCTTTTCCAGCTAAAAGAGCATGTGTGATCATGTTGGAACTAATGTTGGATGAGAAGGTTAAGGTCATGACTGTATGCAGGCTGGTCAAACCATGTATTTACAGACCTCATTTTGAGCACAGGTCACAGATCTACTGAAAGAGTCTGGGCTTCCCTAAACTGCTGCAACAAAATAAGAGATTAGAATGCCGGGCTTCGATAATTAAAAAGGGCGTCCAAACAGGTTGTGTATTGACCCGTCTACACAATATTGCTTCAGCGTAGTAACATTTTTAAATCAAGAACTCCAACTATTTGCTATATAATTTTCCCCACCTCCTAAGCTCACATCAACAACACAGGCACAGGCGCACACACACACACACACACATACAGACACACACACTGTACGTACTGATGGCATTGACAAAGTCATTAAAGTATGCGTAGGTGAAGAGGGGTTCTGGAAGCTCCCGGAAGAACATTTTCAGCGCGCCGGTGGTCACGTGGACATCCTCCCATTTACTGTCTGCCAAATTGAACTTCTCATCTACGAGACAGAAAAACAGAGACGGCTGAAAATCTAATTGCTTACAGAATCATGAAGTGGGAAGTAGTGTCTTTGACTAAGAGAACTTAAATGCAGTAAAAATCATTCCGATTTAATTTTTGTAAGGCATTAAGTGTTCACTTAAAGCTGAATATGTTTACACATACAAACAAGCTGTCAGAAATGACTACATACTTGCACTAAGTGTTTTTCTAAACGTAAACTGCAACACAGGAGGACCAACACAGTAGCAGCATGCAGCCATCTTTCACATGCCTAGTGTGATATATATATTATTCTGACCGAATAACAAGGGAGCATCGAGTGATACGTGTGTGTGTAAGAAAGTTACATTACCGTGATTTACAGCAAATCTCAGCTTTTGTATGACTGCCAGATTCCCACTGACTCGATACAGACCATCCAAACTCAGACCTAAAGTCAAAGAGGGAGCAAGAATGAGACAAAGGTTAGTATTTATTTATTTATTTATTAGGAGTTTAATGTCATGTTTTACACTCATGTTACATTCATGACAGGACAGGTAATTACTGGTTACACAAGGTTCATCGGTTTAATGTTAATCACAGTCATGGACAATTTTGTATCTCCAATTCACCTCACTTGCACGTCTTTGTACTGTAGGAGGAAACCGGAGCTCCCAGAGGAAACCCACTCAGACACGGGGAGAACATGCAAACGCCGCACAGAAAGGACCCTGACCTCTCCAGCTGGGAATCGAACCCAAGCAAGAGTGCCATGAGCCATGCAACCCACAGTACTTGCTCTAACAATGGTATAGCTCACCTTGGCCAGAAGCAATTAAAAGTACAAACAAAACCACTTTTGTGTTGGCTTGGCTGTACCATTGTTACCTGTGGATTGGGACAACGGCACTTACTTCACTGCTGTGCTACCTTAAGCACCGCACAGATTTACTGCTACTGTACCTTCATTCTCTACATGCTCGATACACATCCGGACAAACTGAGGCACGGTGGTTTTCTCTCTCTGACACAGATTGCTCAGATTACAGCCGAACACCTGATCTACAAACACAAACAGGATGGAGGCAGCATCAATAACTGCAGGTTCATCAGTTTTAGGTCATAACGCAGTACATTTTGTGTGTGTGCGCGTGCATCAGAGCTACCTTTTATGTAACCCTTGTCTCGAACCGCCTGTAGAGTCGGTCTACGAGTGAGAAATCTTTTTAGCTTGACTTTGGTCTTCTTCTCCTGGTCTTGCTGTTCTTTTTCCTTGTCTTTATCTTTATCATGTTTCTCTGGTCCTGGAGATTCGGGCATGTCTTCTTCAATAGCCTCGTCAGACTCCCAGGCCTTAAAGCACAAACATTTTCACTAATGAGACAAAACATCAGGATCACCTGCATAATATGCTGTCAAAACTGCCTGACGTACAGTAACATTTGGCACCTGGATATTACCGTCAGTTCATTCAAGTTCTGTACATCGTAAGGTCTACAGATCGTCCTACAGTGCTTCGTGCTGCCGTTCCTTCATTTAATCAGTACTTCATTAAGAGCTATTGTGTACCTGTGTTGGAATTTAATGCCCATAATATCTTCAGGTATAAAGTAAAGGAGGTCGAATGCATATATTCACAAACACAAAAAGGAAGTTTTAAAGGAACATTTTTGTGTACTTTGTGTTGTCGAATTGTTTCTTAATATATATAATTGACATTTTAACAGATGATGATCCACTTTACATTTTCTGCATTTAGCAGACGCTCTTAGAAATTAATAAGAAATAATAAGAGCGTTAGTAAATACATTTCATTTTCATTTTCAGCATTTAGCAGACGCTTTTATCCAAAGCGACTTACACAATGAGCAATTGAGGGTTAAGGGCCTTGCTCAGGGACCCAACAGTGGCAACTTGGTGGCGGCGGGGCTTGAACCGGCAACCTTCTGTTTACTAGTCCAGTACCTTAACCACTGAGCTATCACTGCCCAGTACCTTAACCACTGAGCTATCACAAAAATACATGTTTGTTATCAGCTAAAGTGCTTAGGTGGGTTTTTAATCATCTTTTGAAGACAGTGAGAGACTCAGATGTTTGAACAGACGGGAAGTTCGTCTCACCACTTGGGTGCTGGTACAATAAAGCCTTTCTTAGGTTCTGGGTGGAAGATCAAGGCAAGCGAGACTATTGGCTCGAAGGTTGTGTGGTACAGAGCTGGGTTTTATTAGTTGCAATATCAAAAGGTAACAATGTCATTAAATGAAAGAATCACCATTAGTCACTTCCCTTGTCAGGTTATAATGTAGTGGCTGAACGGTGTACGACTAAAGCACAGAGTACAGCCAGCAGGTTGAAAATGGGGTTAGTGTATCAGATTATGTAGTATAAATTAAACAGTATGCAAAAAGGATAGAAAAACCTGACCCGTTACTTCATCACACCTAAACTAAAGAGTAAACAAACTGGTTCCCAACATACATGTTGGCGCTTATGTGGAGAGAGAGAGAAGCAAACCATGCACATGCATCTTTTGGGAGTGTCATAAACTTAACACATTCTGGGGAAATGTAAGTAACATGATGAAAGACATTCTGGGATATGTAATACCCAGGGAATGTAAAGTTATGTATCTTGGAAGTTTGAATGATTATGTCTCAGAAGAAGATAGATACATAACCAAAATATTATTGATCACATGTAAAAAAAAAAAAAAAAAAAGCAATAACAAGAAACTGGTGCAGAACTGAACCACCCACTATAACCCAGTGGCTAAAGATCATAAGAGAGGTCTATACCATGGAGAAACTGACCTATCGGCTTAGATTGAGAAAAAATGTCTGTGACTAAATGGGAGAAATGGACACAATATGACACAGTGAATGATGCCTAAGGATTGATTTACCTCTATGTATTTGTATTTTGATAATGGATACCTGCAGGGCGTTGTAGTGGGGTGAAAAGTGGGACTGAGTTACCAGGGCCCCAAGTCGGGGGAGGGCCCTTGAGGAGTCTAAAAGGAGTCTGGACTTAGGTGAGGGGGGCCCATGGGCACTGCTTGTGCATAGGGCCCAGAATTTGGTGCTACGCCCCTGGATACCTGTAACCATGAGTTATTTCTGTTTGCCACATAAGTTCTAATTTTCTCTGCGACGGAATACATACCTCAAATATGTATCTCTTTGCCTATATGTATGTAAAAATTTCAATACAAATTTTTACATAATTCAAATTATCCCATAATTCAACTGGAGCTGCGAAGGCGAATCGGAGAATTGAAGTAGGACAAAATGTTAAAAGTGTTATGATTAAGTGCAACCCTAAATAAGGTTATAAGTAGCTTTGTGAAGAACGACAGAATTAATTTGGTCTGATATTAAAATTGTTATAACTGTGGCGATGTGATGTCATGCATCACGTGACGTCTGAGATTGAGTGCGTACTGCACACCGCTTTACTGGCCGAGCAGTGCGCACTGCCTCCAGTTTAGTACGTACTGTTTAAGTATGCGATTTCGGACGCAGCTCTGGTCTCAGGCATGATGTAGTGGCTGAACGATGTACGTCTAAAGCACAGAGTACATCCAGCATGTTTGCTAGGAGGGACTGGTGCGATGATATATTGTAGTAAAGAAGTATTACCACGCCATTTATAAAACTGCTAAATTCTGCACCCGTCTATTTACTTTTTGCAATAGATACCTCATTCTGTAGTAAACCCAGACTCTGTGAGACATGTATGTCATGCCCTGTGTAAATAGGTGTGCACACGTTCTTACATGAGTATTTATGGCATCAGTCAGGGCTTTGAACCACTCGCTGATGGTGCTCTCAACATCCGACTGTAAAAGGAGATCCGTACCCTGTCGAGTCTTCACCTTTAGAATTACAGAGTTTAAAAAAAGACAATAAATGAAACCACAGATGAAATCACAGCCAAAAATACATGTCATTTTGGTAAAATAAAATAATTTACTAAAACTAAAACAATACAAAACAAAGTTGCCCCCTCTGACACGTGCAGTACTGTATCTTTTCACCTACATGAGGTGGGTTCATATGGGGATCCAGATCATGCCTGGAGAGTCTCCATCATCCCCCCTTTCATTGTGCAGGAGGTATCGATCAGCCAACAGAGGCCATAATTAAAAGAGTTATGAGGAAACCCTGTTCGGCCGTTGTCCTGCCCTTAAAGGCACAAAGCCAATCGAGTGTCTGTGTAGGCACCCGGCCGTCTGATAGCAGAGCTGAGATTGGAACTCAAAAGCCTGAGATCTCAGCACCAGCATATATTCCATTAAAGACGTCATGGTCTTAAATTTAACTCAAAACTACTAATACATATAAATGTAGCAGACTTTAGCATTTAGCTGTGGCTAACATCAGATTGAAAACAAGTACATGGTCTGCATTGTCATTTTGTACATTAGCATTACCCAAGTTCGCTAACTCGGCTGATCAAGGAGCCGGATTATCTTTAAAATGTGTCCTGTTACTTCTGTGGCTGTTACTTATCACCTGCCAGCGTTGGGTTCTCACACAGAGCCGTATCGCATACAGAGAGCCACGCTCAGCTCTATTTAAACACCACCCCCTTACACAAAGGTGCCCGGACCAGTCCCGGTTATCACATATCACAGCGGCAGTAAGAAAATACCCTATTCAGCCTTTTCTATTTTTGTGTGGACGCCCAGTCAGGTCGGTGGTTCAAACGCTCCCCAGCGGTGTGCTAGCGTGTTAGGCCACTACACCATGCGAGCGCCCCTTACAATCCAAATTGAAAACCTCAAAAGCAACTCGGAGTGATCCGGTCATTTAGTCACTCATCGCTACCTCGAGAACGTGTTTCTTGCTGGATTTGTCTTTTGACGCTTTTTCGACAGTTGCTCCTCTCAGGTCGACGCTGAACTCCCCCTTTGTTTGGTGGCTTCCAAACTGGAAAAGAAAAGAAAATATGCACATAAGTGTCCAGGAAAATTCAATAAACACTGCTGGGTTTGACTGAGTGGACACAAATTCCAACAAACATACTTCAAAGTCCTAAAAGTGAGAAGCCTATCTTAGAATAATGGCTGTTGTTAGAGCTCACTCTATTTTAATACCACTTGTTTTTGCAATGGGATGTCAAACAAGCTCATGGCCAGGTGTCCAAATACTTTTAGACATGAGTATTTCATTCTATACAGCTATACACCGATCAGCCATAACGTTAAAACCACCTCCTTGTTTCTACACTCACTGTTCATTTTATCAGCTCAACTTACCATATAGAAGCACTTTGTAGTTCTACAATTACTGACTGGAGTCCATCTGTTTCTCTGCATGCTTTGTTTGCCCCCGTCCATGCTGTTCTTCAATGGTCAGGACCCCCACAGGACCACCACAGAGCAGGTATTATTTAGGTGGTGGATCATTCTCAGCACTGCAGTGACACCGACATGGTGGTGGTGTGTTAGTGTGTGTTGTGCTGGTATGAGTGGATCAGACACAGCAGCGCTGCTGGAGTTTTTAAACACCTCACTGTCACTGCTGGACTCAGAATAGTCCACCAACCAAAAATATCCAGCCTACAGCGCCCCGTGGGCAGCGTCCTGTGACCACTGATGAAGGTCTAGAAGATGACCGACTCAAAAGGCAGCAATAGATGAGCGATCGTCTCTGACTTTACATCTACAAGGTGGACCAACTAGGTAGGAGTGTCTAATAGAGTGGACAGTGAGTGGACACGGTGCTTAAAAACTCCAGCAGCGCTGCTGTGTCTGATCCGCTCATACCAGCACAACACACACTAACACACCACCACCATGTCAGTGTCACTGCAGTCTGAGAATGATCCACCACCTAAATAATACCTGCTCTGTGGTGGTCCTGACCATGGAAGAACAGCAGGCTAAAAAAGGTATGTAAAGAAACAGATGGACTACAGTGAGTAATTGTAGAACTACAAAGTTTCATTTTCAAGGGTATACTGTGTTTTGTATAATAAAGTTTCTTAAATTAATGAAACACACCCCTCATTAGCACCAATTAAAATGTAGCCACGTTTTAGTCAGTGCTTGAGGCACTAATTTCTCTCAGGAGCTGTGGTGCAGTCCAGTCTAGTCAGTACTACCAGACTGAGACTAAATCAGTAGCAAATCACCAACCAAATCAGCCACTTGTCTGACTGTTACTTACCCAGCTGGTGGCCGACCCCTGACCTTTGGGAAATATCAACTGAGATCCATGTAAAGCCGTAAAAGATGAAGTCCAGTTCTTCCTGTGGGTGGCACACAAAATAAAGACTGTTAACAGTTTATTAAACAGTGTGTCCAAGATTATGCATAAATAAATCCTTAAATCAGTTTGTCTTTGGATTATACTGCACTTTTGTTGTTGCCCCCCCCCAATTTTCTCCCTAATCTAGTCGTATCCAATTACCCTGATTGCATTGCACTTACTCTCTACCGATGCACACCCTGATCATGCACTCTTTTCCCGTCTCTGTGCAGGCGCCATCAATCAGCCAGCTGAGGGTGTAATTGCATTAGTTATAAGAGAGTCCCTATCCGGCTTAATCCCGCTCCTATATGAACAACAGGTTAATCGTTGTTCATGTGGCTGCTCGGCCCAACCGGCAGGCAGAGCTGGGACTCGATACGATGTATTTGAGATACCCGGTCTGGTGTTCAGCGTGTGTTTTACCGCTGCGCCACCTGAGCGGCCATAATCGGGATATCCTTAATGTCTTGATGATGACGTGCTGTAGAAGGTGAATTTTTTTTTTTTTTTAAGCAGTGACTCTCAGACAGGCCTTTTTTGGGACAGGCCAACTTAATTTACATATAGTGCAAGGATTAGTTTCATTTGCACTAGCCCTTTTGTACCTTTAAACTTGCATTTCCTATACATTTTATATATACTCAATACAAAAATTAATTCAACACCTTTTTTAACCTACCGAACTTTCTTTCCGTGTTCTGTGATCTTGGTCATGTTCAGAACTCCAGATTTCTCAAATGGCTGAGGAGAAAGATGTTAAAATGTGAGAAATATGACTGAAGTGATAAGAAAGAGATAAATAAAAACATAAATAAAAATAAAAAATAGAAGAACGTGAGCCACAAAATATCAGCCATGAGGGCAAACACACAGTGTTTCGTAAATGAATTAATCTGCCATGTTTTTTTATTCTTAATAATGTGATCTTTTTGGTTTAGACCAGGGGTCACCAACACTGTGCCTGCAGGGCATGTTCTAAAGTAGCACTAGTGACTATAGAGCTCCGTCTAAAATTTTTATTTGTGTTGCTGTTTTTTTGAATCATTAATACTTGCATTGAAGTAGATTGAAAATGACAATACTGAATATAAAATTTCAAAAAAAAAAGTTTTATGTTTATATGAGCTCTGATCTTGTCATTAAGATTATTAACATATGATCAGACAGCCTCTTTATATATATGAATATTTATAATAATAATAATAATAATAATAATATTAAAGGTGAATCGTGCAACTTTATATTATTCAGGAAGTTTGTATCAAACAAGTAGCCCTTTGTATAATTCAGTACCCTTGAAGTAGCTCTCGGTCTCGGTAAGATTGGTGACCCCTAGTTCAGACCATAATAAAGATGAAATATAAAAAAGACAAAAAAGAGCAATTTGGGGAAAAAGAAGTAAGAATTGGGGTAATACTAACAGAATGGGGGTGTTTGGGAGATGATGGGTCAGAAGATTCCAAATCCAGAGAGCCAACTTTCAACGGCTCCTAGAGAGAAGAAGAGCAAATAACACAATCAATAAAAAAAAAAACCATTTAATCAGTAAAACTTATTATAATAAGAAACTCTTAATTATAAACTCACAGGCACCAATTTTGTCATGCTAATAATTAAGGATCAAAATTAATTAATAATTACAACCATGCACCTGACCTAACATGAATTCAAATATAACGTTCATATAAAATTAAAGCCTAATGAAAAACATACGAGTATTTGCCATAAATCTGTGTGTTTTTTTGTGTTTATCTGATTAGCATTATAGCACACTGATCTACATACAGCCAGCTTTAAAATCGTTGGCACCTTTGGTAAAGATGAATAAAGCAATTAACCTTTATCCAATTAAAAAAATATATTTATGCCTGCCACAGAAAACCCAGTAGCCTATCAGGAGATGCTACAGGGAGGACACACTTGCATTATTGATTGGTATGGGCCAGCAGGAATAGCCTGTGGATAAATATGTAGGAAGTTCCCCCCCCAAGCGCCAGTCGTTTGGGAAAATTGCAACGACTCGTGTTAGATCAGCGCTTCCCAACCTTTTTTGCACCACGGACGGGTTTCATATAAAATATAATTTCACGGACTGGCGGGGGCAGAGGGACTTAAAATAGAATAATATACTACTCACAAATGAGCTTTTTCAGACACTGATTCCACCTGGGGGTGATATGAAACGATGAACACCCATGTGTTGGATGATGTAGCGATCATTAATTATTTATTCTTTCTGTGCGGCTCAGTAATAAATGACCCACCGGTACCGGTCCACGGCCCAGTGATTGGGGACCTCTGTGTTAGATCATGTGTGACGATGTGCTGGACTGGACCTTTATTAATAATATATTTATAAATATCGTATACATAAAAATGTCTCAAAGCCATGTCTCAATTGTTAGCACTGCTAGAAGTGCCTATAGACAAAACATACAGAGTTGTAAAAGCTAAGATTCTGTACTAGTCATCAAAACGTCACTGGTTTAAGCCTCACTACCACTCCACTCACTCACAACACTGAAGCTGTTTAGGATAAAAGTGTCTACTGAGTGCCTTATATATAAATGAGCTTGAACTTCAAAATGAGGAGGGATGTCCACATAGTTTTGGCTATATGGTTTTCTTCTTACACCAAAAGCAAACACAGATTAGGAATTGATTAGACATTTTAAAATCAAACCGCATGAAGATCTAAAGTGATTAAGAAGTGAAGAAACACTAAGAAGTGCATCTAACCTGCCCAACATCACAAGTACAAGCAGTGATTGGAAGAAATAAATGTGCAGTGTGATTGGAAGACATAATCATGCACTGTAATCACTGTGGGATTGGGATTCCACTCATTGCAGCAAGGTCTTGCACTGACTTGTGGCATGTAAGGGTGAGGGCGAAGAGAGTCACCGCGTATGGAGAAGACTCGCCGTTTTTTGACGGATTTCTGTTTCAACTATCGTCGTAGAAACAAACACGTACAATGGATCAAACCCTCAGTTAGAACAATGATCATTCACGACACAACTGTATGAAATACATGACACAAATACTAAAAATGCATCAGTTCAACATGTAGAAGAAAGTTTCATTTGATTTCAACCACCGCTTAAACCTGGTCATTGTCACAGTGGGTCAGGTTTGCCTGGACACACTAGGCGCAAGGCAGGAACACATTTCGGACAAGGCGCCAATCCATCACGGGGCTTTAGCCACACACGCCAATACAGACATAGCCAATCGTGTATGTGTAGGACCCTGGTTGGATGATAGCACAGCTAAAATTTGAACCCAGATCTCAGTGGTAGTAAGTTAGAATGCTGGGCGCGAGGTAGGAACACATTTCGGACAAGGCGCCAATCCATCGTCCCAAACTAGAGTAAATACGAAATAATAATGTCAAAATTTGACATATGAAGATGCTGCTAATTTACTACTTTGGCATACAATTAAGTTCACGCAGTAGCATGCTGCCGGCAGGTACACTAATGTACAGTATTATGTGAACACCTGACCGGATATTATTGTGGTTGGCCCTCATGTGCCCTCCAAAACTTGAAAAACCCTCCAGAAACTACAAGTACGATCTACACTGTATAACACCATATATAATGTTTACTCTCCATGTATTTATTTTCTGTAACCTAACAGCCTCCCTTTAATGTAATGCGTGTGCGTGTACCTTGTCGTTACCATCCAGCATCCATGTGCTATGCCTCCACTGTTTCATCAGTATGGGAGCCGTCTGTTTTCGATCCAAACTGCATGTTTTTGTGTTTCTATATACCTGCTTTGAGAAAGACGTGTTTAACTTGATCAGAAAGAAGAAAAGAAAGGACACGTACGCTATATGTATGACAAAAGTATTGGGACACTCCTCTTAATCACTGAATTCATGTGTTTCATTCAGTCTAATTGGAAGAGGTGTATAAAATCAAGCACCTAAACAGCCAGTCTGAAGAGCCAGGGTCGTTCTAAAGAGCTCACTACTGTATTTGAGTGTGGTACTGTAAGGGCGCATTCACATGAGAAGCAGCAAAACCACTTTCACACTGGCTGGAGTTGGGATCCCGATTTTTGCGAATTGACCCAGTTTGCAGTTGACCTTTTTAAAGCGCCTTAAATGAGACAAACTGTTTGATATAACGTGATAAAAGCGACTCAGTCAGAACGAGCGCTTAACAGGAAGAAAGCCTAATGTGACACTGCACAAAAACAACCAGCGAGTAATTGAATTAGTGGAGGGCACTTATGAGCAGTAATAAAGAAGAGAGGTTTAGTGTTCCTATGCCGTTCTTTTAATACATTAAACTACGTTTAGCTTTGTTCTACATTTAGGTTTGTTGTTTAGACTCCCTCAGAAAAGCTGATTCTTACAATTTCTCAGCATCCCAAGCTATAATACAAGTTTAAAAGTGAAACAGGAGGAAAATACAATTAAACATAGATGTATGTGGATGCTTTCAAAGTGGACACTTGACAGTTATTCCACACAAATGCAGATTCGTCTCATATCCGCACTTTGATGACATTTCACGGCATCGCTCAAGCCAGGCGCTGAGCAAAGCAACAGTTTGTGCAAAACGCTTCTCATGTAAATGCACCCTAATAGGATGCCATGATAAGTCAGTTCGAGAAATTCCTTCTCTCCTAGATATTACTCGATCAAGCCTGTAGAAACCACAGCAACTCGGCCAAACGTGGCAGACCATGTAAAGTTATGAGCGGGGCCTCTGTTAACTCTGTCAACTCCATATTATCGCTCATGGATTTAGAAGCTTTTCATAAAAGCTCTTGTAGGTGGAATGTATAAGTGTCCCAATACTTTAGACCATATAGTGTAGACAAAGTGAGGGGGAAAACCTGCATTTAACTCATACTCCCAGCATACACCGATCAGGCATAACATTATGACCACCTTCCTAATATTGTATTGGTCCCGCTTTTGCTGCCAAAACAGCCCTGACCTGTCGAGGCATGGACTCCACTAGACCCCTGAAGGTGTGCTGTGGGATCTAGCACCAAGATGTTATGAGTAGCTCGTCTGTTGGACGCTCCCCACGTGCATCAACGAGCCTCGGCTGCCCACGACCCTGTCGCCGGTTTCCCACCGTTCCTTCCTTGGACCATTTTTGATAGATACTGACCACTGTCGACCGGGAACACCCCACAAGAGCTGCAGTTTTGGAGATGCTCTGACCCAGTCGTCCAGCCATCACAATTTGACCCTGGTCAAACTCGCTCAAATCCTCACGCTCGCCCATTTTTCCTGCTTCTAACAGATCAACTTTGAGGATAAAATGTTCACTTGCTGCCTAATATATCCCCCCCACTAACAGGTGCCGTGATGGAGATAATCAGTGTTATTCACTTCACCTGTCAGTGGTCATAATGTTATGCCTGGTTGGTGTATATACTTTATATGTACACACTATGATACGATTAACTGACCAATAAAAAGTCATTATGTAATTAATGCTGCCAGTTAACAATGTCATTTTAATTCAATTGAAGTGTGTATATTTAAACGCACTGAAATTATGTTAAAGAACAAAACCAAAAGAGTTGGAATACGTTGTCCCTCACTGTATACACTTAACTATAGATGAGTCTAGGCCACCAAAGGTAGAAATTATACACCGATTTATACACAGAAATAGAAGAAGTAGAAAGCACCCCACACCCATGCACTTACAGGTGTTTCGCAACCGGCATTTGGAAGCTCCCACTGCGACCTGGAGCCGTCTGCGCTGTAGTAATACGGCCGACCCTGTTCGTCTGTGTGCTTAATCCACTACATGCACACATACACATTAACTTCACTGTGTTTAAGTGTCCAAGAAGACTTACTGCTAATACTTATAGATTATAGGTTTGATTTGGTGCCCTAATATCAAACCTATTAGAGGGGCTAGAATAGTACGCATAGCTAGTGCAAACTGGAATGGCCCAGTGAAACTAAGCTATATCAGCACATCAGCTATACAACACAGTATAGCAGTATTTCCAAGACGATCCATGGAAATAGAGCTAACACACATTATCAAGTGTTGCATATCTCTATTATACAACTAATTAAATCATTTAGCCAGGTGCTCGGGTGGTGCAAAACATGCTAGCCCACCACTGCTGAGATCTTGAGCTCTCGAGTTCGAATCTCAGCTTTGCTATCAGCCGGCCAGGAAACTACACAGACATGATTGGCTATGTCTTATGTCTAAGGGTGCTGCATTTGCGTCAGAGACGGTTAATAATGGAGATCAGTGTGCTCACTAGCTCTCAGTATGTTATACTGATACCTGTGTGAACCCGAATCGTGCAGGTGAAGGGAAGCGGTTGGCTACTGCACACTTGTCGGAGGGGGCGTGTGTTAGGTGCGGCCCTACTTGGTCAGGGTTGAGGTCTGGAGCAGTAGAGGGGATACAACTGGGGAAACGAATATGACTAGATAGGGAGAAAAAAATGGAAAAATGCAGAAATAGAATCTGAAAAGTTCTTAATTTTGGTCAAGTTTCTTTTTATGTGCCACCTGTTTTATGTGCTATCGGCCAGCTGGGTGTCTACACAGACATGACTGGCTGTGTCTGATAGAGTGGGGGGATTTGGGGTCCAATAGATTGGTGCCCTCTCCAGGGTATTCCTGCCTTGTGCCCCGTGTCTCCCAGTGAAACTGGACCAGCCGCAATGCTGACCAGTGGAACAAAATTACACAGCCGTCCATACCTGGGTAAATGTGCCGACAGGACACAAAAACGCAAGCTGACATGATCTATATATCTGTTTTGTTCAGTCGTCCGTATAGGTCCCCTCTATATCACTGTATAATGTTACATGTATATACTATAATTACCTTCTCATTTGTACAATCACACACATACAGCGTGTGTCCATACTCATCAAACTCCTCAGACCAGCCACTAGGAGGTGAGCCATACTGGCTATCTGATTGGCTACTGAGATTGTTATCTTCTGATGACAGAGCCTTCACCCAGAGAGAAACAGGAAACAGAAAGGTATGTAACACGGGGGGATGCAAAATAGATAAGAAAGATTAAAAGATTTAAGATACAAGTTAAAAATCAAAACAATCAACTAAAATAATCATTTGTTCTATCACAAGTAGTGTTAGTACATTTTAAACCATTCTAGTGATCCATGATATGATTTGTACACAAAAGGCATCATGCAAGACCCAAAGAAATTCAAGGCAAGTTGGCTGATACGGCATCATGCACTGTTATACCTGACTGCATGTGTGTGTGTGTGTGTGTGTGTGTGTGTGTGTGTGTGTGTGTGTGTGTGTGTGTGTACGTATACAGTACCTCAGTATCTACTGCTAAAGGTACAGGTCTCTCCTCCTTCCTGCCGAGGCTATCCCGTGCCCGTGGCGGTTTCCACGTCCGCTCCTGAGTGGCGCAATTGTAATAGAAGTGCCTGCCGTTAACGTCTTTGTGCGTCTCCCAGTCTCCGAACGAGCTAAGTGGGGGGGACGAGGGCAGAGGAGGCAGAGAGGACTGCGAGATCTTCAGGTCATGCAGGTTAGCGTAGACAGGGGAGTCAGACCGTACCTGTTCGTGAGGACACAGAACACAAATGGATACAATGTCAGAAACATAACCAGACATCCCAAGTTGCAAAAACTCATTTCAGGGAGGTACCCCCCGGACCCGGACCTCGAAAACCCGACCCCCCAAGCCCAAAAAAAAAAAAAGAAAGAAAAAAGCTAAAAAACCTCTCGCACACACCAAAGGATTATGGGTGATAACAGAACTTTTAGGAGCTGCTAACTGAGCTACTAAGCTAACTGTTCGCGTCACAAACACGTTAATGTGTTCTACATAGTGCACTAGATAGTGTGAAAGATAATAGATTTATGTTCCCTACATAGTGCACTAGAGTGTGAAAGATAATAGACTTATGTTCCCTACATAGTGCACGAGAGTGTGAAAGATAATAGACTTATGTTCCCTACATAGTGCACTAGAGTGTGAAAGATAATAGACTTATGTTCCCTACATAGTGCACTAGAGAGTGTGAAAGATAATAGACTTATGTTCCCTACATAGTGCACTAGATAGTGTACTAGATAATAGACTTATGTTTCTTACATAATGCTTTAGGTAGTGTATTAGTTAACGGATTTATGTTCCCTACATAGTGCACTAGATAGTACATCAGATCACGGATTTATGTTCCCTACATAGTGCACTAGATAGTGTATTAGATAACGCATTCATGTTCACTACATAGTGCACTAGATAGTGTATTAGATAACGCATTCATGTTCACTACATAGTGCACTAGATAGTGTATTAGATAACGCATTCATGTTCACTACATAGTGCACTAGATAGTGTATTAGATAACGCATTCATGTTCACTACATAGTGCACTAGATAGTGTATTAGATAACACATTCATGTTCACTACATAGTGCACTAGAAAGTATAACTAGATGATGAATTGTGTTCCTTACATAGTGCACTAGATAGTGTATTACATAATTAATTATGTTCCCTACATAGTGCATGATTTATGATTTATTATGCGGCCAATCTATCACCTGCCGGCATTGGGTTTCCACACAGAGCTGAAATGTATGAAAATAAAGTATACCCAATCTATTAGCTCTACACTGACAACATGTGCTTTGCTGATTCCTACTTCTCCATCAATCTGTGTGTGTGTGAGAGAGAGAGAGAGAGAGAGAGAGAGAGAGAGAGAGAGAGAGAGAGAGAGAGAAGAAGAAGAAAGGCAAGAGAATGCCAGGAATAAACACTCAGTAATTTAATTAATCATACATTCAGTGCCCTCTTGTGTTTGCTATTAGGTATTGTCTGCTTATTGGGCATAAAAAAGTTTCAAGGGTGCAACAACAGAATAGGGAACCCCCGTCATGATACAAATCGAGATGCAAACTCCACATAGAAAGGACTCGGACCGCTCCACCTGGAAATCGAACCCAGAACCTGTGAGGCTGTGAGGCAACAGTGCTACCCACCAAGCCACCGTGCCGCCCCATCAATACAAATTCTGAAAAATTAGCACATCAGCATTACACAAACACTAGAACTTTACACAGTTTTCATTAAAATATATTTAATCATTTTAAATGTTGTAGATAACTCTCTGTAGTAATTAGGGATGCCATTGATTCTAACTAACAAATTCACTGTTTATTTAATGCTGTTGGTTATAAAAAAAAGAAATAAAAAAAAAAAGCTGCCTCTCAAATCCAGTCGAGACAGCAGCTACATGTACTTGAGTATGAACATCGATTTGAAACGCACTCACCCATGCAGGTGTCAGTGAGGGTTGGGCAGTATTGCCGATTTTCATACCGTCTTCAGAAAATACTGCGGTATACGGTATTACCGGGGGGGGGTTCAAATGAACCGAGTCGCATCTCTGGGAGCCGCTATATACATGTTTTCATTTTTGTGGCATTCTTATCGGCTGTAATACACCCACATTCTGCTTCACATCAGTACGGGGAATTAATCAGTCATCATTTACATTTTCAGCATTTAGCAGACGCTTTTATCCAAAGCGACTTACACAATGAGCTGAACACGATGAGCAATTGAGGGTTAAGGGCCTTGCTCAGGGACCCAACAGTGGCAACTTGGTGGTGGCGGGGCTTGAACCGGCAACCTTCTGTTTACTAGTCCAGTACCTTAACCACTGAGCTATCACTGGCCAAAAGCTTATTGTCGGAATTCAAATCCGAAACACTTTTAGTATCGCGAAGAGTGAGCGCGACACACACACACACACACACACACACACACACACACACACACACACACACACACACACACACACACACACACACACACACACACACACACACACACACACACACACACTACTATATTGTATAAACTTGCACAAGGGTGTTTTTTTTTGCAAGTTCGGGCTCGTCGGTGAATGTAACCGTATTCGGTACACGGAGATGTTATAGTGACATGCTAGCGCGTTGTGCCACCCCATCCCATGGTTTTGAATGGCAAGATGCTAACTGTTAGCTTAGCAAGCAAAACCCGCTCTAAGTAGCGCGTTCGAATAACTTGCCTTATAATAATTTATTGACTTATTAGAATCCTCTCTACTGAGGCAGCTGCCTATGTAGGCAGTAAGACAGCAAGGCAGCTCACTAGGTGTTTGAACACACCCTATGTAGAGAGCTCCCTAGCTTTTGTGTTATCGCCTCAAACAGTGAGCACCTCCACAACCAATCAGTGAGCTCCAACCACCTACCACTCCCACGTTACTGTGGATGCGCGAAGGTCTTAAACAAGTCTCTGTTTTCAGGGTAGACCTGAAGCAGAAATTTGGCGCTTCACATTTTTAAAATACCGTCACCATTTTTAAGTACCGCTGTATACCGCAATACCGTAATACCGTCATACCGCCCAACCCTAGTGTCAGTACAACACATTACCAAGACCTACATGTCCCTCCAAAACTAAATGACAAGAGGAAAACTGGTCCGGGAGGCTGCCGAGAGGGCTTGCAGCATCCTTTAAGAAGCTGCAGGATTTTCTAACAAGTAATAAAAGCGCCTGTGATGTTGAACAGTAAAATAAACATGACCAAAACACTGACCAAAAGCAGTTCAGCCTTCAAAACAGATTATAAACAGTCAGTAGTGAAGAGTTTATACAAACTAAACAAGCAAATCATTACAAATAAGGATAGTCTGTACATTAAACCTCTTCCTGACTACATTAGTGTCCTAATTATAAGATAATAAGATTTTTATTACATTACAGTTTACACATGATTCATCAGTTCAAGTTCAATGTCAAACATTGTCACAGGCAATTTTGCATCTCTAGTTCACCTAACTGGAGATGCAAACCGGAGCTTCAGGGGTAAAAACCCATGCAGACACGGGGAGAACATGCAAACATTACATAGAAAAGTCCCAAACCGCTCCACCTGGGAATCAAATCAAGGACCTTCCTGCTGTAAGGACACTCTGCTGCCCGGTGCCCATAACTGGCCAGTTCTTGAAATGCGTAAAATCATTAGTTCCTTAAATCTGATAGTTTGGCTTATTAAGGAGCTGAATTGTTTTTCACATTTCTTCATCTTTTCATGGTGTCTGATGTAGAGAGTTATTGCTCTATTACAAACTTGGAGAAAACCATGGATCTCAGCAGTGCTATCGGCCAGTCGGGCATCTACATACAGACTACACACGGCTATGATTTGGGGGTGGACGGGCTAGGCATAAACTTGATTCACCTCCGCTAGCACACCAGCGCTGAGATTCTGAACACCCTGGTTTAAATCTCGGCTCTGCTACCAGTTGGCTGGGCACCATCTAGCGGGCACATTTGACAGTGCCTGCAGTAGACATTTACATTTTTTTAGCATTTAGCAGATGCTTTTATCCAAATTTAGTGGCAAACTGGAAATGGTGAGGTTTGAACCAGCATCCTTCTGCTTACTAGTCCAGTACCTTAAACGATAGGCTACAACTGTCCACTAGACATAATTGGCTACCGAGTCTGCTGGGTGGGAAAAGACCCTGGGACCCTGGTTAGCAGACCGAGGTGTCTGTGCAGAAGTGTATGAGCCTCATGTGCAAACCCACCAATGCACAGGCGAAAAAGAGGGGGGGCAGATAGACTGTACACGCGTCATGAGGGATGTGGAGCAGGCAAAATAAACTCTCCTCGAACGAAATCGGGATCCCCAGCAGCGTAAGACTAACTGGCTACGCTAAATCAGGAGAGAAAGGGAGAAAATGCATAAATAAATAGTTAATCATACCAAAATTTTAGCCTGTGACTGTCTCAAGATGTCAGATGTAATGCCTTAAACTAACAGATCAATACAGAACCTGTAAGTGGGACCGATCATCTAGAAATAGGTAAGGAACTGGTAAGGAACTAGAAAAATAAAGTAATCGCTATAAAAGAATGTGTAGGTGTGTGTGAATGTGAGTGTGTGTGCTGGAATGTGGAAGTGTTCGAGAGAGAGAGAGAGCGCTGACATTATGGCATGTTGGAACAGCAACCTGCTAAAGCAGCTGTTCGGGAATGTGAACATTCAGCACTTACACTAACAACATAACACCACAAAGTTCATCAACTCTCTTTCCAGTCTAACAACACAACACAGTACAAGTTCATCGACTTTATTTCCGTATCTCCTATATCCTGTCCTGTATCTCATAAATACACACAGATTTTCTTTATATCTGTTTTTTTCTGAGCCTTTGATTTCTCCTCTCCTTTTTGTTCCACCCTAATGTTGTAATTTGCTCTGCAGTAAATGACTGTAATACCAAAACGTGTGCCAACAGCCCCTCCAGATACCTTTATACACCTCGTGTTACTCAAAATTGTGCACTGGAGACACCCACTTCCATCAGATGACTGCTGGTCTTAGTATGAGCTTTATATTCTTTTCCTGTGGTTAAGGTACTGGACTATCAGTAAGAAGGTTGCAGCCCCAGCACAAACATGCTGCAACTGTGGGGCTGCTGAGCAAGGCCCTCGAACCTACATTTACATTTTCGGCATTTAGCCAAAGCGACTAACAGTACAGTGACAGCATACAGTGTGAGCAATTGAGGGTTAAGGGCCTTGCTCAAGGGCCCAACAGTGACAACCAGGCAATGGAGGGGCTTGAACCAGTGACCTTTTGATTACTAGTCCAGTAGCTTAACCACTAGGCTACAACCTCAGTTGCTTGCAGTCACACTTGGTGGTAAAGTTAGTGGACTGCTGACTGCCAGGTCGCTGGTTCAAATCTCACTACTGCCAAGTTATTAGTGTTGGACCCTGATCAAGGCTCTTGACTCAATTATTTAAAGTGTATTCGGTCACAATTGTAGATGGCTTTGGATAAAAGAATCTGCTTAATACCGTAAATTTTAAATTTTTTTTTTATCCTGCTCATTTCAGCTTGTCAGTGTAAATAAAAATAAAAAAACATGCCAATTTCTTTGGAAAATATCACAATAAATCAGTTTCAATTGTTATGCATTTTCTGCACTTTTAGCATTTAACAGAAAATAATGAAATACAAAACCAATTAACAAGCAAATATTAGAAACTACAAAAATTAAATTGTTAAATAATGGGCAACTGGTCGGCTCGTCCTGAACGTTCCTATTCAATCAGCTACAATACAGATAAAAACATGAGCAAAATGAAATAAAAATGTTTATTTTTTTAAAATAATTTAGCGCGTCCAATTTCATCCCGTCAATCATCCTCTCACTAATGCCGGTCCCTGCTCCTGATCGGGGCTGACGAGGCCGTTCCACGCCTCCTCCGACACGTGCACAGCCAATCGACCGTCTTATCACCCACACTTGACGAGTGCAGCGCGGTAGAGCACCGTGCACGGAGGATCACACACTCCGCCGCACCCCCTCCCGTCTCCATGCAGGTGCCACCGACCAGCCAGCAGAGAGCGCAACCGCCCCAGTCCTGAGAGAGTATCCCCTCCGGTCTAAAGTCCCGCCCCCCCACCCGAACAACAGGCCAATCGTTGTTCATATAGCCGCCCAGCCTCGACCGGAGAAGGCAGAGCTGGATTCGAAACGACGCACTTTCGAGATCCAGCCCTGGTTGCAGCGCGTGTTTTTACCGCTGCGCCACCCGAGCGGCGTCATGAAATAAAATCTTAAAACTGATAATAAATACATCCATTTAAAAAAAAACTACTATAGGTATTAAATCAAAGATTCATATAAGAAAAGTTTACCATTTAATAAAGAAAAGCAGTATACACTTTATGACATTTTAATATAGTGACAGATAAGAGATGGTGCCAGCTTCAATGAGACCAAACGGCACAAAAATGTAAGAACGATGCCACGAGGATCAGTAAGGGTCACATGTAGGGCTGCAACGATTAGTCGACATAATCGATAACGTCGACTATAAAAATTTGTCGACGTGGAATTTCATTGGCGACGCGTCGTTATTATTGCAATGCACTAAAGTGACTGTAGGGGGCGCAGCATCGCTTCCATGGCGCAGCGGGGAGTTTATGAAGACAGAGAGGCAAAGATAGAGAGACTTTCTAAAATATTTCAGCAGCATTTCAGCCAAAATAACCCAAAGAAACGAGCTGAACGCAGACACTACAGAGCAGAGTTGTGGTTTCACGCCAGAACTACGGTGAAACGCCAGCACCCTGCAGCCGTGATGACCAGCGTTATTCCGGTACGTTTTTACACCGCTTTGTGCTTTAACCAACGTAGTTAATGTTTGTTAATGCTAGAGTATCTGTCGGAAAACTTCCTAAGAGTTCGCTATTTTTCAGGTTTGTTAGCTAGCTAACGCATTAAGTGCAATAGTTAATCAGTCATTTATATGAGTAACTAGGGCTGTCGCGCTAACCGCAAATATTCTCTTGCTGGCTTGCTGGAATGATTTAAATGTATTTTTTCGTTGAATACAAATGTATTGAAACGAATAATAACTTAAAATGTAGTATATATTATGTTAATTATACCTACTAAATAGATAGTTTGTCGCATTGTAAAGTCGCATGCAGGTACAGTACACGTGTATTAGTGTAACGAGCCCCATCAGAGAGAGTTTTAGTACCGAGGGGAACATCGCTACCCCACTCAGATCCTCTCTAAACCACATCAGATGAACGTGTTGGTTCTTCTAGCGCGCATGATAACGCAGGTTTAAACTCTTACACACTTTATTCTTTATTATTCTTTTTTTTTCGTTTCACAGTGTATATCTAGTCTAGGCTAGAAGCTAAATTTAAACCTTTTTTAATAGAGAAAAGACGCGCATCCCTGCTCTGTTCTGTGTTTAACAATAAACACGCATTTCATTGGTCTTAAAGCTGTCTCATCTTTGTCATTATAAAGCAATAATATATCGAATCATAGCCTAACAATAAAGCTTGTTTATATAGCTCTAAAATCCAGATCAATTAAGTAATTTTCAAAAACAAAAAAAAATGGCGATATTACCACATACCGCGATATTGAGACAGGCTGAATATCGCAAGGGGAAATTCTTTCACCGCGACAGCCCTATGAGTAACGTTATATAATTTAATATTATAGCCTAACGTCACCCTGTCTCATCTTACATATTTTTTGCTCACGTTAATGAGAGCATTCATTCTAAATAATAAGCCTCATCCACTTAATGATAGCTAGTTAGCTCAGCAGATAATTCAGTTAAGATATTTAAGCTGTTATGGTTTGGTTGGCATAGCCAGTACACTATTTGTAATAAACTATGATACATAGCCTTCAGTTTGTGATAATAAATACAGCTTTCTCTTTTGCTCTTTCTATTCACGGCACTAAGCAATGGAGTGTGGATGAGAAGAGGTTCATGCACCCCTCAGATGGCTGAGGTCTTCACAGACAGCATTCACGTTTCTCAACGACATGTTCTAAATGTTTTTGACTTAGAGTGATAACTTCTGAAACATAACAGTTTCTAATGCTGTCCAAAGCTTTCTTATTTAATTGGATTTTTTATTGTGACTGTGTATTAATGTTTCAAATATATTTAATTAAACTATCAAGTTTAAGTTTCATATTCATGTTTCATGGGTCATTATTTTAATTTGATATTGGAACTTAAATAACATAACAGAGTTTTGTTATGTTAAGGCAGAGATGGAGGGTATGACATAAATAATCGTTGACTAGTCGACTAATCGAAAAAATTATCGTCAGATTAGTCAACTACTAAAATAATCGTTAGTTGCAGCCCGTGTCACATGGCTACTTAGGTCCTCATCTAACAACAGCTAAACAAAGACTTCAAAGTTCATTGCTGAGTCAGCAAACAGACTCGACCTCTCCACAGCTCCTCCCAAAACACTCCCACACACACACTGGATTTCAGCTCACCAAGTCTAACATGTTCAACAGAACCTAACTGGCATACCGGCCTCCAGACAGATCAGAATGAACCGAGATTTAATTTGATGACTATACACTTGACTGCCAAACATATGTGAGCACCTAACCAACACCTTGTTGCACACTCGACTCTAAATCTATAGAACAGAATGCCTTAATTTGTCATGTATACGTATACAGGTGTACAGAACAATGAAATTATTTTTCTGCATATGTCAGCTTGTTTTGGAAGCTGGGGTCAGAGCGCAGGGTCAGCCATTGTACTGCCCCCCCCTTGAGCCAAAAGGGTTAAGGGTCTTGCTAGGGATGTAACGATGCACCACAAGACAGTTAAAAGTCGATTCACATGTGTAACGATTCAAATCGATTTACATGTGTAATGGATCGATATTCACTAGAAACAGCAGGGGGCACTGGCGCTATTCACCTCGCCTGGTTGACGTCACTACATACACTACTACTAAATGTATGTGAGGATACTTTCTTTATCTGTTTTATTAATTTATTTATTTAATGTGGGATTTGTTTTGAAATTTCATTTCAGTTTGTTTTTTTACACAAAAAGGGAAACGTGCAGCATAGTTTGTACCTACCACAGAAATAAAAGGGGATTCATTATTTAGATAAATAAAAGACAATCACAAATACAGTATTTTATTACATTTTTTAAAGAGAAATAATAAAATAAAACTGTCATAATTTGTCTTCAATTTCCTTTTTGTTTAAAAAAATCGTATCGTGAACCCAGTATCGTGAACCGTATCGCATCGTGGGTAGAGTGTATCGTTACATTCCTAAGTCTTGCTCAAGGGCCCCATGATGGCCAATATAAAATCATAAAAAAAAAAAAGCATAATGCACAAAGACTTGATTGTAAAAATATAATTATATAACATTATTATATAACTATATATTTAAGATAAAGAATTACACGGGCATTTCTAAAACTTTGGGGCTATAATCTATAATCTAGGGTATGGATGGAATGCCTGTATTTGTCATATATACATCTACACGTGTACAGTACAATTAAATTCCCAGCTTGTCTGGAAGCTGGGGTCAGACCGCAGGGTCAGCCATTGTACAGCACAGGGTTAAGAGTCTTGCTCAAGGATCCAACAGTGGCTGCATGGCAGAGCTGATATTGGACCTTTCAACCTTTCAATTGATAGCCCAAAGCTCTACCCACTAGGCTTCCACTGTCCCTATGGGCGTTATTATCGAGTGCATTTGTAAAGCAAGGCTGCAAGCAAAGAAAGGGTGTTGGACGAGAAGGCCTGGTTCAAAGTCAATATTTGTGTATCATTCCCAATCGTGTTGTATGTTCAGGCCACTGGACTTCCTTCACAACAAACTCTTCAAACCATGTTTTATAGACCTTGCTTGGTAGATGGAAAACAATCTTTTCTGATCTGACGCCACAAAGCTGAAAGCATGTCACTGCTTTAAATGATTATAGAAGAAAAAAGAAGGAAGAATGGCTTTATTTGTCATATATACATATTCACATGTAAAGTAAATGAAATGCTTTTACTACATATCCCAGCTTGTTTTGGAAGCTAGGGTCAAAGCATAGGGTCAGACATTGTACGGCACCCCTGGAGCCGAGAGGGTTAAGGACCTTGCTCAAGGACCCAACAGGGCTGAATAGCAGAACCTGGATTTAAACCAACAAACTTTCGACTAAGAGCCTAAAGTTCTACTCACCAGGCTTCCACTGTCCCTATGGGCGTTATTATGGAGTGCATTTGTAAAGCAAGGCATCTCAGGTAGGATAAAAAAAAAAGTTTCTTCAATGATTTACCATCATTACACTTTCAACCCCCCCCCCCCCCTCCCCCTCCTTTGCAATTATGTAAATAGTAATTAATTGTGCTTAAGTGACACATCCACCTAAGCCGTTTCAGGCAATTTTTTTAGTTTTTTACTAATTTATTAATTACAGTACTGACATGACATCTGAAGAATGGTAGGGGTCGGGGGGGTTGTCACGTTTTTATAAAGCTCCTGTTTAATCTATTGCAAAAGTTTCAGAGCACCTTGGTTAAATTCTGTTTTGAGAACCGCTTAGGGATGCAAATTTTGCGGACAAGCTTATAGCATCTAGGGATGCATCAATACCATTTTTTCCCAATCGAGTACAAGTACATGTATTTTTGTACTTGCCAATACCGATACCAATACCGATACCTATTTAGAATAATGGAGTTAATGAGCTGGAGGTTAATAAATATTTTTGCAATGTTGGTGTTTTGTTGTTATGTTTTGTAGAGAACGATCAGGTCAGAAATACTGTAAAACTCGTGTGTGTGTGCCGATGTATTCTGATATAAACTATATTATCCCCCTGTCCCACCTGTTTACGCTCCTCTCTTGCGTTTCCCCTCACACCGTATCCTGCGTTCTCATTGGCTGTTCGACATGTCACTCACTCCCGTTCGCACATCTCAGATCAGATATCTGACGTGCTAGAAAACTCGAGCGCTCGGCGAGCCGGTCGGATCGAGTCGTCGGATAGTTCACACTTAGCGATCGAGAGCCGAGTTTTGATCGCCGAGCGAACGCCGAGTTGCTCCCGAGCCGGCAAATCTAGCGCCGAGCGAAAATCAGGGCAAAAATCGTGTAGTGTGAACCAGGCATAACGCAGCAACGTGCACTAGGCACACGGTATCGGATGTTTAGTATCGGAGCCTCGTTTGCGAGTACGAGTACAAGTTAATGAGCACGGTATCGGGCCAATACCCGATACCAGTATCGGCACTCATGCATCTCTAATAGCATCCCATTGCACTTCATATGACATTTTAATTGAATAAATGCACTGTAACGTGGCAGGGATGTGGAACAGTAAAAGAAACATAGAGAGTGAGCAAAACCAGTTCAACATTAAGAAAGCTGACACTAATTTGTGGAACTGTCCAACCATACAAACACAATGTACAACAACAGTTTTATTGTTATTGTTTTAAATCCAGACAATGCAACTGCAACAATCAAACTCTTTCAAGAGAAAAAATGAGGGAAGGAAAGTGGGAAAGAGGAAGCACCGTAATCTAGCATAATTATCCTAAAGTAGAAAATGTCCTTGAAGAGAAACAGTCTGTCTCCTTTTAGTCTCTTGCTTTGACTACCACTCATTACTAATCACACACAAATCCCATTACAGTTAATAAGCAGGACTTCTAAGCACGCTTGTGTGTATGGCTAAGGAAAAGTCAGGGTCTCTACCCCCTTGGTCCAGCCTCAAAATGGAAAAAAGATCCACCAGATTCTACCCATCCTAATTAAAGCACTATTATCTTTAGATGTTCCTGTGCACATTATTGATTCATGGCTTTAATAAAAGAAAATGCTTATTTGGAAACTGAAGACACCTATTGCAGTTTTGCAGGTGGATTTTTGCAGGTGAATTCTTGCTTGATGCGAAACTTAAGCTGTTTAACAGCCTGCGGTTGCCATTGTCCAATTATGGACGGCAAGCAGGTCAGTCAAGCACACACATTCTATGTCTACAATTGCAACACATAAAGAAAAAAGGGCCTGGCATTGTCTTGCTAAAATGATCATGGACATCCTGGGAAAAGACGTTGCCTTGATGGCAGCATGTGTCTCTCTAAAACCCTTAATATTCGCTCCAGCGTCAATGGTGCCTTCACACATAAGCTGTGGGCCACTACAGTTTTCCAACATGGCGCTCAGTGGCACAGCCAGCAAAATGCTGTTTTGACACATCACGTGAAAGGCTCAATCCTGCAATTATGTGCCGAAAGTAAGGTTCTGCATATTACCTGTTATGTATCTCCCCATACACACAGACTCCTATACCTACGCATATACAGGGGTTGGACAAAATAACTGAAACACCTGTCATTTTAGTGTGGTAGGTTTCATGGCTAAATTGGACCAGTCTGGTGGCCAATCTTCATTAATTGCACATTGCACCAGTAAGAGCAGAGTGTGAAGGTTCAATTAGCAGGGTAAGAGCACAGTTTTGCTCAAAATATTGCAATGCACACAACATTATGGGTGACATACCAGAGTTCAAAAGAGGACAAATTGTTGGTGCACGTCTTGCTGGCGCATCTGTGACCAAGACAGCAAGTCTTTGTGATGTATCAAGAGCCACGGTATCCAGGGTAATGTCAGCATACCAACAAGAAGGACAAACCACATCCAACAGGATTAACTGTGGACGCAAGAGGAAGCTGTCTGAAAGGGATGTTCGGGTGCTAACCCGGATTGTATCCAAAAAAACATAAAACCACGGCTGCCCAAATCACGGCAGAATTAAATGTGCACCTCAACTCTCCTGTTTCCACCAGAACTGTCCGTCGGGAGCTCCACAGGGTCAATATACACGGCCGGGCTGCTATAGCCAAACCTTTGGTCACTCGTGCCAATGCCAAACGTCGGTTTCAATGGTGCAAGGAGCGCAAATCTTGGGCTGTGGACAATGTGAAACATGTATTGTTCTCTGATGAGTCCACCTTTACTGTTTTCCCCACATCCGGGAGAGTTACGGTGTGGAGAAGCCCCAAAGAAGCGTACCACCCAGACTGTTGCATGCCCAGAGTGAAGCATGGGGGTGGATCAGTGATGGTTTGGGCAGCCATATCATGGCATTCCCTTGGCCCAATACTTGTGCTAGATGGGCGCGTCACTGCCGAGGACTACCGAACCATTCTGGAGGACCATGTGCATCCAATGGCGGTACCGTGTATCAGGATGACAATGCACCAATACACACAGCAAGACTGGTGAAAGATTGGTTTGATGAACATGAAAGTGAAGTTGTACATCTCCGATGGCCTGCACAGTCACCAGATCTAAATATTATTGAGCCACTTTGGGGTGTTTTGGAGAAGCGAGTCAGGAAACGTTTTCCTCCACCAGCATCACGTAGTGACCTGGCCACTATCCTGCAAGAAGAATGGCTTAAAATCCCTCTGACCACTGTGCAGGACTTGTATATGTCATTTCCAAGACGAATTGACGCTGTATTGGCCGCAAAAGGAGGTCCTACACCATACTAATAAATTATTGTGGTCTAAAACCAGGTGTTTCAGTTATTTTGTCCAACCCCTGTACATACACACACACACACACACACACTCACTCATGCCAGCTGACAAAGACTGCCAAGTCTCTCTTTTTAAAGCCCAACTGTCTCAAACCAAGTCTTGAATATTGCAGTTTTTGTGTGGGTGCGAACGTTGTACCAGTTTCTCTGGGTACATGCTGGTTCTGCAATGGTTGGTGCAGCATATTAAAGCCAAAAAAAACAAGTCAAGTCAAGTCAAATTTATTTGTATAGCAAAGCAACTTTACAGAATCCAGGACCGATAGACCAAAAACCTGGTTGATCAAGCCGAGGGCGACAGTGGCAAGGAAAAACTCCCTTAAAATCACAAGGAAAAACCCTGAGAGGAACCAGACTTACTAGGGACCACCATCCTTGGATGGCCCGGAGAATAATTTGAATAAATTAGACTTACATAAATAATACATGCACATAATTTATTTAAACTAAAAGTTATTATTAGCTGAAAGATTAAACAAGCAATTAGAGTTCTTAATTATTCAGTCCAGTCTATGATAAAGTTTGTAGTGAGTTCTGGACATTTTCGGTGCAAACACGCCAAGTTCCCTTCATAAACCAAACACAAACAGCAGGCCTAAATAGCTTGGCTATAATGTAGAGCTTTATATAAAGCAGTGCTGCTTTTCAAACTTAAACACGTACAGCAAGAGACACGTGCGTCTTGATTAGCATATCTAACTGTAATGAACTGCTTTCTACAGCCTTCAAGAGGTTAATGATAATTATTATTAATTGCTGAACTAGCGCTGGTCTTAATGTTTATGTTCATGTTACTGTGCAAGTTTATTACCACGTTATGCCGCATTATAATAAAGAATAAAAACAAAGGCCGCTCAGGTGGCGCAGCGGTAAAGTACGCTAGCGCACCAGAGTTGGGTTTCTAGATACATCGTATCGAAACTCAGCTCTGCCTTTCCGACTGGATTGGGCGGCAATGTGAACAACGTTTGGCTGTTGTTCAGGGTTAGGGGTAGAGTCGGCGCCTGCACAGGGCTGAGGAATAACATGGGGGGGGTGACCCTCCGTGCGCAGTGTCTCTCGGTGTATGAACTCGGCTCATGCAGGTGAAAAATGCAGGCTGTACTGATTGCGTGCCGGAGGAAGCGCAAGTCAGTTGAGCGGTGAAGGGTCGAATCAGTATAGAGGACACAATCAGGGTAATTGGACACGACTAGAATAGGGATAAAAATTGGGGGAAAAGCGTGGGAAAAAATTGATAATTGATAAAAAAAAAAGAATAAAAACAAACAGTTTCATATTTGAATGGGTCTCTATTAGTCTGTCAGATAGCGGCAATGTGTAACAGTGGTGTGAGAGGGCAGAAAACATAAGATTAAAACATACAGGTAAAAGGCAGAAAAGAGAGAGAAAACAGAAGCAATAAATGTAACACACACACACACACACACACACACACACACACACACACACACACACACACACACACACACACACACACACACACACACACACACACACACCTTTTTTGTGGCTGACTAACCTTTGGTCTTAATACTGCGTGCACACACACAGGCCACACCTTGCTAGCTGATACGAATGCTGGGCTAGTAAAAAATATTCTGACAAGAGTGTTTTACAAAAGCAAACCGACTAAGCTTAAACATTTCAAATACAATTCTGGTGACTTCTCTGTGTCCATACAAATAGAAAAGGTCAAGATGTAATCCAAGAAGCTCCAAAACCAGGTCTGATGGGCTCATGTTGCTTTTCTATACCATTTTCTTTCAGTTATACCATTAAAACCACCTCCTTGTTTTTACACTCACTGTCCATTTTATCAGCTCCACTTACCATATAGAAGCACTTTGTAGTTCTACAATTACTGACTGTAGTCCATCTGTTTCTCTGCATGCTTTGTTAGTCCCCTTTCATGCTGTTCTTCAATGCTCAGGACCTCCACAGGACCACCACAGAGCAGGTATTATTTAGGTGGTGGATCATTCTCAGCACTGCAGTGACACTGACATGGTGGTGGTGTGTTAGTGTGTGTTGTGCTGGTATGAGTGGATCAGACACAGCAGCACTGATGGAGTTTTTTGCTTTTGTGTTGTTCAATAGTTCCTTCATGGTCTTTGCTGTTAAGGTCTTTTAAGGTCTGTTGTCTCTCGTGGTCATAAATGATACATTCCAGGATTAAATGTTTTATTGTGAGCTGTGTTTGGCATGCTGAACAATATGAGGCGGCTTCATCTATTATCAGATACATGTGTGTTATCCTAGTGTCCAATACAGCAGCTTGGATCCGAGCGCTTTTTAAGGTATAAGAAAGTTTACATGTTTTACATTTTGATGATCAGGTTAAAGTAAGAGGCAAAAGTTGCATCCCTAATCACAACAATAGACAAAAGGTGATTCTGCATGCTGCACAAATGCACTTCTCTGTTCTTTATACACCTTGGCACAATACAGTAATATCATAGTCTAACGTTCCGAGCTGAAGTGTAACATGAACCATGTAATCAACTTCTCAGTTTTTTACTTCATGATATTTTTATATGCTTCTCAGAGCATTTTTTACTCTTATTGGCTGCTGCTCATCACTTGGTCTTTGTATGAACATGGTACAGAACAATCAAGTCTTAGGGCCTGTCTGAAGACCTAATGATCTCTGTACATGAGCTCCTGAGAAGAAGGCATGTCTCAATGCTGCATACTGAGGTGCCTTATTTCTGAGCGATAATCTGGCTGAATAATGAGGGAGCATTCGATGCTACCTTAGCAATGACGGCAATCCCAGCATTCAGTGCGGCACAGCATTTTTGACAAAAAAATGACAACTATGGTGGATTAATGTGGAGTTCTTCTTAAATGTAATTAAACTCTCATTATTTTAATTTGTATAAAGGTGTACAAGTGTCATTTATGTGCAAATCAGGGCTTGTCAGTGACAATTTAACCATCTTCGGTACATGAAGGGAGATGTTAGCTGGCATTACAGCGGGTTGTGCCACCTTAGCCTATTGGTTTGAAGTCAGGCGTCTAAGTAATCTGCCTTATAGGTTTAATGGCATATTAGAACCCTTTCTACTTAGGCAGCTGCCTAGGTAGGCAGTAAGGCAGCTCACTAGGTTTTCAGACAGACCCTTAAAGTAGCATAAAAGAGAGGACACCATACCTGTAGCTGCTCTGTGGAACTGCTGCTTAATTCGTCCCCAGATTCTGAATCATTTCGATTTTTCTCAGACGCCTCCCTCGGTGATTCTCCAGGTGCAAGAGGCTTATCCCACATTCCCACCGCCTTTCTGTCCTTTTCACTGTTCCTCTTCACTATTTCTGCATCTTTTCTTTTTTTTCCATCTTTATCTGATCCTTTCCTCTTCTTCTCCTTCTCTCCATCCCTTATTTTACCCCCCTCCTTATCGCTGTCCATATCCAAATCCAGAGGTATTCTGGGTCCGATCGGGGACTCAGCCCGGGGCTGAGGTTGCACCTCCTGCTCCGCGTTTGCTGGGAACGTCGGCTGCCCTTGACTTCTGGGACTTTTCGGACTGCCCTTGTTGTCTTTCGGTGGCTGCAACGCGACTTGCTGTCGAGGCAGGGGTGCCTGACCGGGACTCCGTTTGTTCTGGTTCTCGTCGGGCTGTTTTAGGTCCAGGACGGTAGGACGATCCTTCCCGGACCCCCCTCTAACTCCGACGCCACTTCCGGCATTAGGGAGAGGTTTGGTGGGGGGCATGAGTGCCCGCCGGACCTCGCGGACATATTGTGCGGGAACATAGAAACCTTTGCTGTTTTCGTCCTTGCACACCTGCCACCAGTCATCGTTAGTCTTTTTCACGAGCAGGTAACACTCCCCTTGCTTAATATTAATCATGCGGTCTTTGAATTTGTACTCGTAGTCATGTTCCACCTCGATATACCGCTGACCGGGGGGAACTGCAAGGTCGCAGCGATCAGCCATTCCTTCCTCAAAGGTTGAGCTCAAAGGCTGGGGTCAGCAGAAGAAAGAAATGCAGTGGATGGGCTTCTGAAGCATCACTATACTAAAGACGGTCCAACACAACACATCTGCAGAGAACAGAGAGAAAACCCTTCAGTATTAGTGGTAACTACACAGACGATATTTATACCAATAATACCAAGAATACGCTTTGCCATCATGGTGATGTTAAATGTAATACATTCATTCTAGGGCTGCAGATTTCGCCAGTTTCTTTTAACCAATAACTGTCTGTCATTAGCCGATGAAGAATCATTAGCCGATCACAAACAAGGTTCATATAAAGGCATTACGCTTTATTGGTAAAAACAGGTGGGCAGCACAGTGACTCAGTGGGTAGCACTGTCGCCTCACAGCAAGAAGGTCCTGGGTTCGATTCCCAGGTAGATCAGTCCAGGTCCATTCTGTGTTGTTTGCATGTTCCCCTCATGCCTGTGTGGGTTTCCTCCGAAAGCTCCGGTTTTCTCCTACAGTCCTACAAAATTATCCATGACTGTGTTTGACATTAAAAGACTTGAACTGATGAATCTTGTTTAACCCGTGATCACTTGTCATATAATAAACTGGTAAAAACAGCATAACATAGTGGACATGCGCAGAACCACTTCAGCATTCGTAATGTATATTTTAAACAAAGGGCTAACTAAACCAACCAGCGTAATTAAAAGTTTCAGTCTGGTTTCAGTGCCTGTCACAGCTCAGAAACTGAATGTCTTAACATCTTAATCTAAAAAAAACAAAAAAAAACAGAGACATCAGTAACATCTCTGTTTTTGTTCTATTTGGGTTTATTAGATACGATTGATCAATAAATTCTATTTGGTCGGCTTCAAAATCGGGCGAGTCTCAGTGGCTGGTTACAAACATATTGAAGTATTTCAAAAGATCATGAAATTGGAGAAAGACCTGTGGGGTCATTCAAGGATGAATCTTGGGGCTTTTGCTATTTAACCTGTATATTTACATTTACATTTTCTGCGTGTCTTCAATGGAAGCACAAGCACTATATGCTTTCTCCTCCTGCTTAAGAGGCATAACATTTGCTTCCACCAGTATGCAAATGATTCACAGCTTTAAATCTTCCTAGCACCAAATGCTGGCAAGTCTATCAGCTCACTGTTTCATTGCATAAGTAATATTAATATGTGGATGTCTTGTATTTCCTGCAGTTATATTGAGAAAGACAGAAGTTCATATTGTTGGAAGTGAGACACAAACAAAGGACATTAGGCTTATCTACAACCTATGAATTTGGAGGCCAAACAATTGGAGTCGTTTTTTGATAACGAGCTCAGTTTTAAAAATCACTTTTAATAACATCTGTAAAATATGTTCTAACCCCCTCCTGATAGTCAGAAATTTAGACTTGACGCCTGTCACCCAAGCCACCTAGTGACTTATGTGAGATACGCTCCAGCCCAATTTACTTTGTGATTAATCAATATGGACAATTAGAAACCGTGTTAACCATCACCTGAATGAAACCTTTTCAGCAATGGGAAGCGGTATACTATGCCACGATCCAAATAAAGCTAAACATAAGGGTCACAAAGCCATTTAAAAAAGCCCTGAGGCTTTAGCAAAACTACAGTGAGAGCCATTTGCTTACAATTAAACAATGTTTGGAACTGTAGTGATATTCCAATAAGTTGCTGGCCAACCTAAAATCCTCCAAAATCACAATGACAACTCATTCAGGAAGTCAGAAAAGAACCCAGGCAAACATACCAGGACCTACAGGCCTCATTCACCACAGGTAGGGTCAGGTTTCATGATTACACTACTGAAAAGAGACAGAAAAACAGAACTCTGCTGGTCAAGAGGAGAATAAAACCCCACGTATAACATTCTCTGCAGTGTTGGTCGAAAGTGAAACTTGTGCCAACACAGCATTTTATAATATGATCATATTACAGACAGTAGATCATGGTGCTGGTAGTTTGATAGCATTAGGTTGCTTTGCTGATTTAGCACCTGGTCTATTTGGAATAATAAATAGAAAAATTATTATGCTCGCTATTAGAAAATCCTGACCGTGAACATTCATAGAGAGACCACTGGGGGTGTCTTCTGGAAGTTCCAAACCAATGGTGCAATGGTTCCAAACCTGCCTGGCTGTAAGAGAAAGCTCAAATCTTGTCCAGAGGCCCTGGCAATCTCATTAGGACAACAAAGAAAAATCAGATGAAGGCGTGGACAAATGACTCCACAACGCTTGCCACTCTTGAACAAGAAGCACAAGAAGGGTCGACTGGAATATGGCAGAAGGAATCTGAAGTTCTGGGACACAGTTCTATGTAATGACGAATCACATCTTAAACTGTTTGGTCATATGAATCAGTGTTTGTCTGGCGCAAAAAAGCAAGGCTCGTGACCGAAAGGATACTATCCACACAGTCAAGCAAAGAGATGGGTCAGAGATGTGGGGATGCTGTTCTGCGACAGGAACTGACAATCTTGACCATGTGACTGGCATCATGGATTCACAGAAATGCTAAAGCAAGACAATGATATCTAGAACACTTCCAAGATAATCAAAGCTTGCTTAGGGAATCCATCCTGGAGTTGCCTTCACAGTCTACAGATTTAAATCCCATAGAAAATCCTTGCTTTTGCTGGAATTAAAAAAAAAGCAGTTGCACCACAAAAGCCATCAAACCTCAATGAGCGAGAAGCTTTTGAAAGAGAAGAATGGGCAAAGATTCCAAAATAGATGTGTCATAAGTAGAGATGGGACGATCGATTGGCTACGAATCGGTATCGGCAGATTTTTAATCAAAATATGCTATCTGCGATCGGCGATATTTCCTAAAAGTAGCCGATCCGATCGTGTGATATATAAAGACCACGTTAAGTTAACAGCTCAGTGGATTGATCCAGACTTTGAGCTACGAAGCACCAACCATCACATCACCATTCATCAACCATCGTACAGAAACCATCGTGAAAGCTCTTACGATGTAATTTTGCTGATTGAAATATTTACTTTAAAAAGATAATTCAACCCGGTCACATCTGAGTCGATTCTATCAGCACGTTATATAAACTCCTGGTTCACTTTGGTAAATCGTGAGCGGTTCTTACTTGTGATGTAGATGAGAACAGAAGACGTTACAGAGCCAATCAGAGGCAAAAGTTTATTCATTACCAAATTCGTTAGTTCAGGATCATCTGCTAAACTTTTAGAAAACTTTTAGCTCCTTAGATGGAACGAGTCTGACTCGGTTACAGATCTGTGGTAATAGCAGTTTAATGAAGCTTTTTAATGTAAGAGAGTCACACAAAATGTTCTGTAGTAGCTGGTGTTTATTTAAAACCACGACATTTAATTAATAACAGTAAACACGAAGAGATAACCGAGAAGAGAAACTTACGCTTCACATAAAAACGAATCAACTCATGAATCAATGAATCACTTATAGCGATACTGTGAACAAAGCGTCTCTTCTAAAGGCACAAACACACACACACACACGCGCGCTGCTCCGGTTTATCTTTACTGTGAGGCTCTTTTTAAGTTTATTTACTGCTAATCCCCCCCCCCCCCCCCCCGATCGGATTCGGCTATCGGCCGATGTCCCTGAAAGGAGATCGGAGATCAGAATCGGTAAGCTTGTAGCACTAACTAAAAATCACCTATTAGAGGTTAGAGGCAAAAAGACATTCCACCAAACATTATATTGCACATGGACATTCATCATGAGTACTAGATTATTATTTTTTTTTATTTAAACACAAAATTGTCAGCTTATGTTACCTTAAGTTACTTTAGTGTATAAACAAATATTCTTTCTTTGCTTACTAAGGCTTCAGTTTAAATATTTCACCATCATGTAAAAAAGAGGGGTTTGAATATTTCCGATTGCACCTGTATGCACTGAGCCTCTCATCCTCTTCAGACTTCTTTGTAAAGCGAATGTGGTTTTTCTTTTGTCGTCAAGAATAAATAACACACATTCTTTGATCCCTACTCTCGCACACAGACTCTCTTTTCCTACGTTTCTATGATGATGTTTGTTCATTTTTACGTGACGGCTATGATCACAGTGTACAATCAGCGCTTGTGTCAGGTCAGTGGATCCTCTCTCGGTGACGCATCCAAAACAAACTAATTCTCAGTATGCTCCAAATATAAGACTACTTAACCTACTCCTATAGTTTACAAACTAAAGTATAATATTTTTACTTTTAATAAGTGCATTTAATGCTTTATCTAGAAAAAATACTAATGCAATTGTGCATAATTTAATTCCATACACTTTGTGATTGTGAGACAGAGCTGTTCTACACTTTGGTTACATTCATGACAGGAACGGTAATTATTACACAAGGTTCATCAGTTCGCAATGTTATATTGAACACTGTCATGGACAATTTTGAATCTTCAATTCACCTCAGAACATGCAAACTCTACACAGAAAGGACCAGGACCACCCCACCTGGGGATCGAACCCAGGACCTTCTTGCTGTGAGGCGACAGTGAGCTGCTGGTTGTAGCGTTACAAAGTCAAATCAATTACAGTTGAGTCAACTGAATTAAATGAGACGATTGATAACCACTGCACTGGTAACATTCAGGATGGTCCTTTTCCTCATGGGCTCAGAAAGCATGACCCCCATTATATAAATGCCTGATCTGTTCCATCTTGTTGGACACTAGACACAGTGGCAGCACATTAAATGTTGAAATGGGCAGTTGTAGCCTAGCGGGTAAGATACGTGACTAGTAATTGAAAGGTCACTGGTTCAAGCCCCCACTACTGCCAGGTTGCCACTGTTGGGCCCTTGAGCAAGGCCCTTAACCCTCAATTCCTTAGACAGTTACTGTCTGTACTGCAAGTCGCTTGGAATAAGTCGTCTTGTTTCATTATTTAGAAAATGGCTAGTGGTATGGGGAGGCCCCTGTTAATAATTTATCTCAGGTGTTTCAGCCACCCTTATTGCAAATATATGCCTCCAACTCCATTTCCCTTTTCAGGGAACTGAAACTGTGTCTCTATGCACAAAGAAAGATCCATAGAGACATGGTTTAACAAGTCTGATGTTGCACGTATCAATCGGAAGGCTGATTGTGAGCGAACTGTTCCTAACTAACTCAAACAACTCCTAAATTTCCTAATCACTGCTTTGGTCATGGAAATTTCAGGTAAGAACATACCACCTTAGACATGTGTGAAGCCTCAGTGAGCAGTGGATACATACAAATGACCATGATCCTTTCTCCATACTCTTCTGTCACTAATGCTCCCACCGCAAGCACACAGTACAAGTCCCTGTTGCAGCACTTCTTCATTAGACACAGCCAAGTCTTAATCCCCTAACTCAGCAGTTGTGGGATCGCAAACTATACTGCTGCACCATTTAAGTGCTCCACAAATGCAGTTTAGCTGAACTGGCACAAACTCCCACAGCTCCAACGAGTCAGAAGAACCTGTTCATTAGTTCAAAGTTCATTAAGCTTATGGTTATGGTGTCCACATACTTTTGGTGTATGTGCAGTCTTAGGTTTTAAGCTTTCCATGACTGAAAAGCTTTAAACAGAGACTAAACATACAGGTTATACTTCCTATTGTTATTATTATTTTTCTTCCATACACAATGCAGTATTTTACTAAATAGCTGCCTTACAATAAAGACGTTATTATAAATGTCTGATATTTCAAGACATAACGTTTTGCCAAAGAATGACTCTTAGCTATTTTGACATGGTAAAGTCTGACCCTTTTCAGGATAAAAAAAAACAAAAAACAGGACACGCTGTCTTAAATAAAGTGAAATAAATTGGCAAATTAAATGCTAAAAATATAAGTTTTCAACTTCAGGTCAGATAAAAATCAATGTTAAAACTCTACAATTTGCACATCATATTTTCTTGTTAAGTGTTTGTTTGGCTGTAACATTAATCAGGAACAGATTTGCTTAGGGTTTGTGAGCACTTTGTAGTTCTACAATTACTGACTGTAGTCCATCTGTTTCTCTGCATACTTTTTTAGCCTGCTTTCACCCTGTTCTTCAATGGTCAGGACCACCACAGTGCAGGTATTATTTGGGTGGTGGATCATTCTCAGCACTGCAGTGACACTGACATGGTGGTGGTGTGTTCGTGTGTGTTGTGCTGGTATGAGTGGATCAGACACAGCAGCGCTGCTGGAGTTTTTAAACACCGTGTCCACTCACTGTCCACTCTATTAGACACTCCTACCTAGTCGGTCCACCTTGTAGATGTAAAGTCGGAGACGATCGCTCATCTATCGCTGCTGTTTGAGTCGGTCATGTTCTAGACCTTCATCAGTGGACACAGGACGCTGTTGGCTGGATATTTTTGGCTGGTGGACTATTCTCAGTCCAGCAGTGACAGTGAGGTGTTTAAAAACTGATCCACTCATGCCAGCACAACACACACTAACACACCACCACCATGTCAGTGTCACTGCAGTGCTGAGAATGATCCACCACCTAAATAATACCTGCACTGTGGGGGTCCTGACCATTGAAGAACAGCATGAAAGGGGGCTAACAAAGCATGTAGAGAAACAGATGGACTACAGTCAGTAATTGTAGAACTACAAAGTGCTTCTATATGGTAAGTGGAGCTGATAAAATGGACAGCGAGTGTAGAAACAAGGAGGTGGTTTTAATGTTATGGCTGATTAGTGTATAGCCATAATATTGTTTGGTAAATAATACATATTGTTGTTATATACAAATTAAATGCTAAAAATATAGGTATTTAATTCCAAGTTAGGCAAGTCTCACTATAATAAACTTAAATTTGCATATTTGCTCAGATTTTCTTGTTTGTGTGGCTGTAACATTACTCAGGAACAGATTTGCTTATGTAGCTGTTATTAAAGCACCACTAGAAAGCTGAGTTTCGGTGCTAGCTGGTTAAACCTGCTCGCGCTTCCTCGAACTGCTCACTTCACCATTTACCTACATTTTCATTCGACGACGAACATGAAGCAGTTTGTGATTTTTAACAGTAATTAAAAATGAGGTAAAAAGCGCAGAAGGAAGCTGTACGAGTTACCTGGCGTGGCTGTAACGGGAGCTGAACTCGGACATGATGAAACAGGTTTTCTCTCATTCCACGGTGCTAAAGCTAACAACTCCCAAGTTTCTCCTCAGAGCGCGCAGGTATTAGCATACCAAGCTAGCGTGCTCGGTTACCACACAAACTCAACACCAACACTTTAAAAGCACAATATTGACTTCAGACACGAATTATAAAATGCCAGCGGTACATACCTTAACTTATTAAACGCCGTGTCGTCTCATTAAGGTGAAAATATCCCGCAGTGAGTGTATGTGAGTATAAAGTTAGTCGGTGTTGTGTACAGTATCGGGACTAACTACTATAGTCCCACTGAACACCTGAGCGCGGAACGACACTCCTCCGCGGCCGCGTTACTGCTTTCTCATGCGCGCTCCCGACCGGGGCGAGGAACCGTTGGAAGTGGAGGAACCGAGCGCACGTGCACGCGCGCGATGGGAATGTTCTGGAATGTGGCACCATCGTGTGGTGGTTGTGGTTCGGTACCGCGGGCATGGCACCAGGTGCATTCATTCGTTTTCATTCATTGTATGTTTTATCACCGCTTTATCCGATTCCGATTCCTGAAAAGTGTATGATAAGCTCCACTTACCATATAGAAGCACTTTGTAGTTCTACAATTACTGACTGTAGTCCATCTGTTTCTCTGCATGCTTTGTTAGCCCCCTTTCATGCTGTTCTTCAATGGTCAGGACCACTACAGAGCAGGTATTATTTAGGTGGTGGATCATTCTCAGCACTGCAGTGACACTGACATGGTGGTGGTGTGTTAGTGTGTGTTGTGCTGGTATGAGTGGATCAGACACAGCAATGCTGATGGAGTTTTTAAACACCTCACTGTCACTGCTGGACTGAGGATAGTCCACCAACCAAAAATATATCCAGCCAACAGCACCCCGTGGGCAGTGTCCTGTGACCACTAATAAAGATCTAGAAGATGACCGACTCAAACAGCAGCAATAGATGAGCGATCGTCTCTGACTTTACATCTACAAGGTGGACCAACTAGTGGACACGGTATTTAAAAACTCCAGCAGTGCTGCTGTGTCTGATCCACTCATACCAGCACAACACACACTTACCAACACCGACAACCACCAAAAAGGTTATGGTTTTGCAGGTGGTAGCCCTGAAAAATTACTCCTTATCAGTTAGGTCAGTAATAATCTGGGGATGCATATCCTTTGAGTTTGGTGTTAAGGAACTTGAGGTTCAACCTATTCAACCCCTTTGGAACTAATTGGAATGTTGATGGCAAGCCAGGTCTTCATGAATAAAGACTGTTATAGCCGCAAAGTGGGGTAACTTGATATGAATGTCCATGGTTTTAGAATGAAATGAGTGTTACGGTCAGTAGTCCAGATGCTTTTGGTCATTCAGTGTATATGACAGAGATGTTCACAAGTCACAAAATACGAGTCCGAGTCAAGTCACGAGGCTTTAGGCTAGAGTCCGAGTCCAGTCACGAGTCAATAGAATAAACACAAAACATATATTGGAAATGTAGCGTAGAAATAAACAAATAATATTTACATTCAGATAAAAAACAACAACAGATTAGTGACTGTATTTTGCAGTTTTTCTTCGTGCCTTTACTTTTCTAGGTACCAGTTAAAAGCTTAAACTGATGTTTTGTTTTCGTTGCAAATTACGGCACAGCGGCCAAAATCCAAAACACAGCAAAAAACCCATAACACTGCTTACCTGAGCTTGTGTTCTTCCAAGTGCTATTAAATTTAAAACCGTGTGTCCCTTTAGGAATATAATCCATTATTTTGTAAATGTGCTTATAATTAAAAACCTCCGAACCTTTCCCGGTTGTGAAGTAAAACACAAACTCGTTAAAAGTGTTTCATTGACGCATCATGTGTGATGCTGCAAACTACATACATGCAAATAACAGCATTTCTTACTAAAAATTAAAATCAGAAGGTCTGATTGGTTCAGAAAGCGGTTCTTTCAACCATTAGCGCCAATTCTGTAGGAGCGTTCCATTTACATTAGTTGTTCCTGTGAAGTGCACTACGTAGGGTATTCCAGCATTTTAAGTGAGATTGCAATCCAAAGGTAAACACTTCAAACTGTGTAGGGAGTAGGGAGCGGCACTTCATCACTACGCCGGAAGCTGGCTGGAACATTTACCCATTGCGTGTGTTATATATATATAACTGCCAGATGTAACTAATGTTGCTGACATTTGTTGTCCACAAGCCATTTTTTGCGAGTCACGAGTCCGAGTCATTTGAAACGAGTCCGAGTCAAGTCTGAAGTCGCTGTGTGCGACTCGGACTCGAGTCCCCATCTCTGGTATATGATTGGAGCCAAATGTGCTGTACAAAGTCACTGCAATGTCGCTTCACTTCATCTCCTGTTACCACCCAATACCAGCTAATCAATGGCTAAATCAGTACTGGAACCAAAGAATTGAATTGTAGCATCATGGTTGATCATATTTATTTAATCACACATACAATTACATCATGCAGTCTCTCCAAAAAAGGCAACATCATTATCATTAACCCCAAACCCTACTTTTCTCCTAAAACTGTCCATTTGTGCCCATTTCCATTTGGAATGATCCAGCACCTTTATCCATTTGTCTTTTATTGTTTTTTTTTTTACTATGGCCTTACTACCCAGTCAAACAGGGCTTTTTTTATTGCAATGTATTGTAGTACATCCCATGAACAGATGATATGTTTTGGTGTATCCTCAGGATATTGCTATTCAAGAGGAATTAAGCATCCAGATCAGGAGTGTCGATGTGAACACACTAGAATCAGTTAGCCAGTTGTTTCAAGTAACCAAGAAGGAGCCGATTGTAAGCTGCAACTCTCACAATACAAATTTGATTAGAAATTTATCAATACCAGCTAATTGATTAAGGTATTAATAAAACCTTCAAGAATTGTTGAATAAATTATGCAGATTTTGAGGATCTGGGTTTGGTCCTGGCCTCCACTATGTTAGATATTTTGCTTGTTCTTTCACTGTGTCACGAGTTCCACCCCTCTACACTTCTAAAAGCATGCAAAAAGTAAACTGGCTACTTGTGTGGGTATGTGGCGCTGTATAGAGCGGATGTCTGACCAACGTCCAGTGTTTGGTGTTGTGGACCAACCACGACTATGAACCTCATCAGGTGCATCTTGCACAAGAGCTTGTCATCTGGAGCACTACGAACTGGAACAGGAAGGCTGGATGATTTACTGTGTAATCCAGGCCAATTGGTTTAAAGCATGACATCATTAGACCCTGGAGGAGTGGAAAGGCAAATTTCGTGGTTTGAAATCCATTGATAAATGACTGTTCGATATACTGTATATATGTTTTGTATTTGCATGAAGACAGAAAATATAGTGTAATCCACAGATGGAGTGGTTTAAAACATGCCTCTATTAGACTCTGGAGCAGTAAAACAACATTAGGCAGGTAGTATAAGGAAATGTTTGCTCTATTTTGTGTAGGATGCAAAAAATATAATGTAATCCAGATAGTGATTTAAATTTTGTCATGTTTGATTATTCACCAACAGAACCCTCATCTAATCACCTTTAACCATTAAAAAAATGACCTTAAATCTGCATTTACACTGATACACTTGGCAAGTAATAGAAAAAAAGCATTGCTGTCCATTGCTGGTGTGTTTACGAGCGGTGAAAATGAAAAACCCAATGAGAAGCATAAATCACATACTATTTACTCATACATGAGCCTGTGTGTCACAAACGTTCCCATCACCCACTGGTAAAAATTACAATTATGCTTCACTTTCATGACTGTGTCAAGGTACATTTCCGTCACCACCCTGCTAAATCTGAATGGATTTCGATGGACTGAAATAAATAAAACCAGCATTTTTAATGTATGCCAGAATAGTAGTAGTGAAGGCAGCACGATGCTGCATTCACAAGACTACTACCTATTACTATTAACTATTTCAGTGAAGAAGAACATGTTTACAGAGCACACAAACCACCACAACACACTGATGCATAAAATACACTCTCTATTTCCTCGGCGGCTGCCGTTAGGGGTCGCCGGCGGATCGTGATCCTGATACGACCCTCCCTATTTATCCGGGCTTGGGACCGGCACTACAATGCACTGTACCTATGGGACAATTCAGTGTCTTCAATTAACCCGACTGCATGTTTTTAGACTGTGGGAGGAAACCCACGCGGACACGGGGAGATCATGCAACCTTCGCACCCAGGACCTTCTTGCTGTGAGGAGACAGTGCTACCCACTTAGCCACCGTGCCACCCATGCATAAAATATTCTATCACTTTTAAAAAGAAATATGTGGAGTGATGAAAAATCTACAATAATTACACGCAGTTATGATGCACTTGGGTCATCCAAGGAATAAAGATCTCAGCTCCCAATCACCTTCAAAGCCTTTTCCATTCAAATACAGCCAGATGTAACCATTTCCCTGTAAAAAACACCATTACAATGAACAGTAATGTTTTTTTTTTTTTTTTTTTTTTTTTTTTTACAAATGCCAAGAATGATCTCGTGAATGCAGAAAGGTTCACTCCTTATAAGGTAAAAACCGTCACCCTAATCTACCCATACAGTCATTACCATACAATAGACCTGTACACTATCAAATTACATATCACATAGTTTTGGTGGGGTGTAGGGAGTGGTTGGTTGCTTATCCCCACCAAGCTTAAGTTTACTGGATCTAGTATGTAGTGACGTTGTGGGAACAGTTAAAACCCAGTAATCACCTTCTGTTTAGCGTGGATGTGTTTAATCAGTGCGGCGTGGTGCAGGCGAGCCGAAAGACGAGTACGTCAAGCTGCAGGATACAGAATATATACATTCAAAACAAATCAGGCAGGCTTCCAGCCGTCTGGCTTTTCTTCATTTGCTTGCTTTGGATTCTTGATTCGTTTTTATATGAGAGTATGTGTGGGTGCATGTGTGTGCATTAATAATTCATTATTTTCAATAGAAGAAAACCGATCAGGGAGCAAAACTGTCCATAAATATTTCGATTTCAAACATCCCACATGTGCAGGCGAGAGAGACCGTGTGGAATGGAATGACAGGTTTCCATAGCGATATCAGCATCCAGCATCCAGCGTGGTACTAAAGTGCATTCCATCTTCAACTGAATGGAAAGAAAGAGAGAAAGAGTTAGATCATTGACTGACTAGATAGACTGACCAGAGTCTTTTTTCTTTTGGAATATAGGACTTTTAAAGCATGTGGGAGGTATTTTTTTGGGGATATTCCACTAGCACACCAGCGCTGGGATTCTGAACTACTCGAATCTTTGCTCTGCTAGCAGCCAACTGGCCGTCCCCTATCAGGTACAATTAGTCAATACCTGTAGCAGACAAAATTGGCCACTAGTCTGCTGGGTGGGAAAAGACTGGTCTAAAAAGGGGTGGGGTTACCAATGCTGTGTAAGGACCCTGGTCACCCAGGGCACATGTACATAAAAGTGGAGAGCAGAGATTGGGGCGTGGCTCTCCATGCACGAAACTTTTCCATCGGGTGTCACTGAAACACCTGTGCATAATAATTAGAATGGGTAACCACATACTTTTTGACGTTCTCTTTGTAATTTTACCAACCTGTTCTCCTGTTTGTTAGTCATGCCCCCTCTGATAGCCACTGGCTGATTGTTCTGGAACAAGCCGCCACCTCCTCCTCCTCCACGCACTACGACAGGGTGAGTGGGAGAGGCTACAGGAGGCTGCCCTGGCCGAATAGGTTTGGCTGAAGACACAGGAAAAAAACAAAGAATAGACAAGCTGTGGATTAGCATGGCTTTAAACACAACATAATTAGAAACACTGTGTGTGTGTGATTCGTGATTCCATCTTTAATTAAAATCAGTTTGTATTTATGGAGTTTTATTTGGCATTATTATTATTGTTGTTATTATTATTAACAATAATTTGTGTTTATAATAATAATAATATTATTATTATAATTTTTATTACCATTATTATTACTACTACTACTAAGAATAATTCTATTCCCATTATTACTATTATTTTTTATTTTCATTATTATAATAATTATAATAATATTTTTATTATTTAATTACGATTATTATTATTACTGTTATTACTATTATAAATACTATTATTACTATAATTATTATTATTATTGTTATTATTATTACTATTATCATTATTATTATTGCTAGCTTCTTACTATTATTATAATATTTATTATTAATTTTATTACAGTTATTATTAATAAATTATTTTATTTTAATATAGTATAATTTCTATTACCATTATATTATGATTATTGTTATTATTATTAATTATTAATTAATATTACTAATTGTATTCCCATTATTATTATTATTACTATTATTATTAGTTTAATTATTATTACTATTAGTATTATTATTATTAATATTATTATTATTGCTAGCTTCTTACTATTATTATAATATTAATTAATAATTTTATTAGTTATTATTAATAAATAATTTTATTTTACTACAATATAATTACTATTACCATTATTATTATTAATTATTACTTATTAATTAATATTATTAATTGTATTCCCATTATTATTATTACTATTATTTTTATTTTTATTATTATAATAATAATAAAAATAATATTTTATTATTTTATTACCATTATTACTATTATTAATATTATTATTACTATGGTATTGCTGTTATTTTATTATTATTAATATTATGATTATTACAATTACTGCTACTTTTATTATTATTACTATTATTTGTATTTTAATAATAATAATATTTTATTATTTTATTACCATTACTATTGTTACTGCTGTTATTTTATTATTATTAATATTATGATTATTATAGTTACTGTTATTATTATTTTTTTCTATTATTATTACTTCTATCATCATCATCAATATTATTATTATTATTGCTAGCTTGCAAATGTATGATTCATATATACTGTATTTTTAATAGACTTGTTGGCTGCATTTACATGATACACATCAAACCCACTTTTGCCTGTTTTTCTTTATTTCTATTTAGGCTCTGTGGAGTGATTTGTGTCGAGTGGGCTGAGCATGGCATTAAGCAAATGAGTAAGGGAATTTACCGATTTGTGCAGAGTGCCCACGACGTGCCATGTTTTTGGCTCTCACAGCCTCTTTGATACGGTCCACTTCTTGTTGGTAGCGCTTTCGATCGCGTACTGCGTTCTCTTTGGCCTCCTTCAGCGCCGTCTCCAAAGCTTTAACACGCTCGGATGTCGCCCGCCAACGCTTATCCAGCTTGGGCAGCTCACCGCGCAGATCTGCGTTATCCCGCACCAGCTGAACATAGAGAGAGAGAAAGAGAAACAGACGTTATTATGATTACGTTATTATAATGAGTCGCATATTATCCTTCGTATAATACCTTACATCTCTCTCACACACAGTTCTGCTTAATCAAAAGTGCCTTTTTTACTTTAGTGTCCACAATTATTTCATGTTGTTCTGAATCATGCTCTAAAACGACTAGTTGTGGCATCAGTCATTTCTTTCTTTATTTCTGAATTTGTTCTCTTTTTCTTCCAATCTAGACATATCCAATTCCACAGCTGTAATTTTCTTCCACTGTTGCAGACCCCTACCCTGACCTAACACACCCTCCAGAGACAGAACCACACACAGAGCACAGATTTATCCCCTTTATTCACTATCTCTGTGCAGATGCCCTTAACCAGCCAGCAGAAGGCAAAATTGCAGGTGCTCGGCTGGTCAACAGCCGTGCTGATTAGCCTGCTGCACACGTTTATTTTACCTGTTTGTGGACCTTGGTAAGCTGTTCTAGATTGTTCTCTAGAAACGCAATCTTCTGTTTTTGTGCTGCGCTGCCACCAGTGTCTTCAGAATCCATCTCTGCACTCTGTAAGCACATAAATCCATCAGAACACAAATCTAAACCCTGAATAACAGAGTAAATTCCTTCTTTTTTGTGTTACCCATACCTTTTTAACACGGGTTGCCAGATCTTGAACGAACAGCTTCCTGAGGTTATGGAGAGTCTGAAGTTCTTTGGCCTTATAAAGAAGTGAAGAACAGAACTCAGTAACTAAACAATTTTAAAGAAGCAACATTTACTTTGTGTTATTCCTCTGTTTCTACTCACCACTGTCTCCTCCAAACCTTTCAGGTCCTGCCTGGCCTGTTCCCTACGATCCTGCATCACACTGATCACACACACACACAGGAAAAAAGCATGCACACACACAGACACAAACACAAAGAAAAGGCACAAACAGACACACACACACACACAGAGACACAGAGACAGACACATACACACATACAGACACACAAAGAGAGAAAGGCACACAGGCGCAGAGACACACCCAGAAACACACAAACAGATAGACACACACAAAGACAGAAAGGCACAAAAAGATACACACAGACACAGAGACACACACAAACACACAAAGAGAAAGGCACAAGCAGAGACAAACACACAGAGAGACACACACACATACACACCAACAAAGGCACAGAGATACACAAAGAGAAAAACACACAGAAGTACACACAGAGAAAGAAACAAGAAAAAAGACACACAAAGAAACACATACAGAGGTGCACACAGAGACACACAAAAAGAAACAAGAAAAAAAGAGACAGACAGAAACATACAGAGATGCACACAGAGACACAGAGAGACAGACAGAAACACACACAAACATGAGATTATTAAGAATATAAATGCCTTTATCAATATTATTTTGGTATTTGGGTGTTGGAAACCCAAACTTCTATTATTTAAATGAACATCGCATTCTTACGTGAGTTCCTGCAGTTTGCGACTCTTGTCCTGATCAGCGGATTTGAGTTTCTCGTGTTCGACCCTCAGTCGTTCCTGCTCCAACATGATCTTCTGGTTCTGACTAAAGACACAAAGTGAGAGAGAAAAAGATAGATTGGTAATCATGAAGGGAATAAAGTAATTCATAAAAAACTTAAGCCAAGTGTGTTGTGTGGTTTTTTTAATTTTTTTTTATTTGAAGACAGAATCGTTGCGGGTACAGAATAATCCCAACATCAAGCATAGTAAAATATTGAGGTTTGGACATCATGATTATTTAATTATTTATTTATTTATTGTTTAACGCCATGTTCACACGTTGGTAATTCTCATAGCAAGATAGGTGCCTAGATTATGTACAGGTTATTTATTCATGTTCTTTGTCTGGTGTCCTTTCTGTGTTTAGTTCTCGATCTTAGTTCTGTCTTTAGGTCTCTGCTTTGGTTTTGTTAAAAAATTTCCACCATTGTATTTGGTATTGCAAGTCTTTGACGTTCTATGTTACATTTTGTGCACTTTGTTGATTAATGTTCAATGGTTATTTGTGTATTACAGTGGTCACATATCAGTGGGCGCTCTCCCTTCACCGGGTGTGTATGAGTTAGGCGAGAGTGTCCAATACGACCACTTGTATATGTCGTCTGTTACAATCTCTTTCCAGTCAGCAGTTTTGGTCGTGCTTGGATGTTGGGGTGGATGTTGTAGAGTTTGTTCTGTGTTTGCTTTTCCCATTCTTTCTGCCACATATTTTTAATATAGGCAGTGATTATTTGTTTTATAGAACATTATGATATGAGGCTGCTCGTTTGGAAATGTTCTCGTTGGAGAACATTTACAGACAAGCAGCCTCTGCAGAGAGTTCTCATATAAACTAAAATAGACTTCATCCACGACTGCATGTGAATAAAACACTTAGAATGTGAGAGTCTGTATGTGCATATTGGTTCATGCAGAAGTGTGAGTGTGTGTGTGTGTGTGTTCTATTCTTTATTGGGATGTGTAGCCACATACTCTTGTAAATCTGTAATGAGTTTCTCCTTGCTGTCCAGTTCATCCCTCAAGCTGCTGATCTGTTTCTGATGAGCCTCTCTGTGACTCTGAATCTGCTTCTCCACTGTCTCCTAGCAAGACACACAGACGGTCATTATTAAAAGCCTGATGACTAGCGGTAAGAGAAAAATCCACATACATGCACATACAGTGTGCCACTTAATGGACTAAATGTAAAATAAATCAATTAATTAATTAATACATAACAAAGGGCTTAATGTGCAGTAGATTATAACATATTTTGCACTCAGGTGATATGGAGAGTGTTGATACTCGTGTGTTGGAATCTCAGCAGAGCCATCGACCCAGTCAGGCGTCCACACGAACACAATTACCCATGTTTGAAGGAGAAAAGGTATGATGGGTCTTTCCCTGCCATGATATGTGCCAGCACAAGTGTGAGGGAGTCACATAGAACTCACAGTGGCTCTCCGTACGCGATACGGCTCTTTGTTTGAACCTAACAACACTGTGTGTTGGACGAGGCGTGTGGTGATCTGACTTTCCTTGATCAGATAAGGGGTCGTGCAAGCGGCTGTGTTCCAAATCGCTCACCACTCTACTAAATGGAAAGCAGTAATAGTGCACTTTGTAAAATAAGGCACATGGGATGCGGTCTCGGATGCGGTCTACCATTTCATTTCCAGTTCACGTGAAGCCGGGTCTTACAGATGAGAACAACAGTAAGGAATAAAACACAGCCTGTGCTGTTGCACTAGAAGGAATCTCGGGTCTACAGGTCTGAGATTCACGTCAAAGTGAATAACGTATTGTGATGCGTGTTTCTTACCTTCACCTCATTGGTGCTCTGGATCTCTTTCTCCATAGCATTGACTTTCTCTGCATTCCCAAATAAGAGAAACAAGAGAATTCAGAATTTTTGGAATATCGTTCTTTGAAAAAAGACATCGATGAGTTAACAAGCTAACGCGTGTGTGTACCGTGAGCACTGAGTTTGACCAGGTCTTCACTGAGTTGGTCAACATTCTCCTCCAGCTGCCTCTTCTTCTGCTCCACGTTCTGCAGGTATTCCGTCAGGGACTTGATCTTCGCCTCGTGCTAGAGAAAGACAAGGAGAGAAAGGGGAAAAAAGCGACCAATCAAAATGCTAGCATTGATGGAAATTATAGAACGATGTTATTGAACTATCATATATTGGATCATGGGAATTCTTTTTCATGCTTTTTTTTTTTTTATGCGTCCAATTTATACCCAATTGCGTTATGCTTCCTCTCTACTGGAGCTGACCCCCACCCCAGTTGAGGAGAGCAAAACTGTTACACGCCCCCTCCGACACGTGCGCGGTAGCCGACTGCATCTTTTCACCTGCACGAGGCGAGTTCATATGCAGATCAGCCTTGTGTACGGAGAGCCACACCCTGATCAGCACTATTCCCCAACTCTGTGCAGACGCAATCAATCAGACGACTTGTCCCACCTTATGAACAACAGCCAGTCGTTGTTCATGCAGCCGCCCAGCCGGATGGCAGAGCTGAGATTTAATATGATGTATTCGAAATCCCAGCTCTGGTGTGCTAGTGTGTTTTCCGCAGCGGATCATGGGAATTATTTAAGAATTACAATAAGTGTGTGTAATTACCATTCTATTCCAATTATGGTGGATGGAAATGACCTGCAGTGAGGGCTTGGTTGGTGACTACTAGTGACTCGCACTGCATTAAATACATGCAAGAAATAGTATAGCTTTCAAATAGGGATGCAATAATGCTGTTTTATTTTTTTTCCCAAATTAGTGATGCCAGTCATTGACCAGTTAATCTGCCAAAGAAGTCATGGATCGATTAATGCTGTTGGAAAACAAATTAAATTAATTAACATTTCATTTATTTATTAGGATTTTAACGTCATGTTTACACACTTTGGTTACATTCATGACAGAACAGGTAGTTACTGGTTACACAAGATTTATCAGCTCAAGTTTTTAATGCACAGCCATGGATGATTTAGTATCTCCAATTCACCTCAACTGCATGTCTTTGGACAATATGCAAACTCTACAGAGAAAGGACCCAGGCCGCTTCACCTGGGAATCGAACCCAGGACCTTCTTGCTGTGAGGCGATAGTGCTACCCACTAAGCAGGGCTCTAGACTAACGTTTTGCACTGGTTGCACTGGTGCACCTAACTTTTTTTCTTAGGTGCACCAGCACAAAAGTTAGGTGCACCCAAATTTTCGACCGCATCGCATTTAACACCGCAGTTTTACAGGTTCACTTTTTTTTTTTTTTTTTTAAATCACTGTCCACACAGGCAATATTGACTTGGAAATAACTAACAATCTGGTCAACATGGTTTCGTCTGATGATCTGTTTGCTGCTGCCTGACAATGAAGGGCAGTGGGGAGAGGGGACACTTGGGCAGTGCATTTATCGCGGCATGTAATGTGTTTTATAGATGCATTGGGCTTTTTCAGCCTTTCAATTCGAAATGTATTAGAACCAGTCACAAATATACTATTGCCGGCCATGGTCTTCTTTACAGTTAATTATAGTATTACAGACTAATTATAGCACACTTATAAAAATTATAAAAATAATAGAGTAAATGTGTATGTATGTGTGTATATCTATTTATATGTGTGTGTATATTTAAAATTATATGTATATGTTTGTGTGTGTGTTAGAGTGTAATCTTAAATGCAGTGCATTATATTATCGGCTTTACTGAATCTTTTACACAGATTCCCAAAATCGCTTGCGGTGCACTCACTGCGTATTTTGACTACATGTATTGTAATATATTTTGGTCTTTTAGTTATTTTTATATTTTACTTAACGAAAATATTGTCGTGTTTTTACTTTCACTATCGCGGCACTTTACCGCTAGCATTAGCCACTTGCTACTGTAGAGGGTCGGCTCACCTAGCCGCTGTCCGGTGGGGATGCTGCGGGTCTTTTGCTGTGCGGTGGTGGAGGTGTGGGAATAAAGGCACACGACAGGGTCGAGTCACTTTAACTGTTTAGTCAGGACTTAAGTGAGCGTTACAACACTTTACACCGCCGAGCTCCAGAACCCGAACTTCCATTCTGGGGACATCCGGCGAGTCTCATATACAAAACTAAACTTACGGCAGAACGTCCGAACGCACATGTAGAAACCTGGTGCTGCATTCTGATTGGCTGAGCTGAATGTCGCTCACATATCACCGCTACAATATTGTCCCGCCCTTCGCTATCTCTGATTGGTTTAGACCATGATATTGGCCTAATGTGTGTCTGTTGTTGTTTCTTTCCCTCGGACGCCTGGTCGCACCGGTGCGACCTGAGATTTTTTTTAGTCGCACCATTGAGAAATTAGGTCGCATGTGCGACCAAATTGGTCGCACTCTAGAGCCCTGCCATGCCACCCATTAACATTTTTAATCAACAACAGACGCTTGACTCCAATTAAGAGTGTCAGTGCACAGGCACAGGCTCTGCTTACACCCACATTCAGAGATTCTTCTCTATTCTAGTCGAGTCTTACTGCATGTTAAACATGTTAATAATGATGTGGATATTATGCATCATGCTCCAGCATGAAGAAAATACTCTGCTTACCATCTTATAATAACCACAATGTGACTGCCTGCCTATTATAATAAAAATATTTGCCTAACAAATGAAACTGTTTGCTAATAATTCACAGTGTTTGTTGGTCCTACTATTCAACATCACTGCCATGATCACTGTGGGTCTGTCTGAAAATGTACTAATCTGCCTTGCTGCCTACTGCCTACCTGGGCAGCTGCCTACTTAGACAGACATTACATCATGGGCTGTCCCCACGCACTGCCACAGTTTTGGCTTACTAAGCTAACAGAGTAAGCCTCAGGCCATTCAAACCAATAGGATGAAGCAAACTGCTAGCATGCCAGCAGACTTAAACATTGCCGTAAGCAATAATATGCACCCAGGTTTATGGTGAACGAATCATGTGACATCTGCTACATAAAAGGATTCTGGTTCCTCTGTGTACTGATGGTTTATTGTTAGTGTTTTATATGACACTATGACAGACTGAATGTTACCTGTGAAATACGTAGCTGACACGCAGCGAGCTCCTTGTCGTTCTCGTCCATCTTTTTATTGCTCTCCGACTGGACGCTCTCCAGCTGCTTACAGCGTTTCACCATCGTCTTCACCTCCGACTTCAACTTGCTGATGTACAGCCTGGCTACGGTGAACTCCTCGTCGATCATGCCACTGCCTTCATGCTGCTGAGAGAGGAAACATACGGAGTGGGTGGGTATTAGAGGTGAGGCAACACGCCCCCTCCGTCACGTGTGCAGTAGTGCGGGTTCATGTGCGGATCAGCTTTGTGTACGGAGAGACACACCCTGATCAGCGTTATTCCTCGACTCGGATTGATGCAGGCGGCATCAATCACCGGGATCCAGGGTTCACATCCCCAGCGATGCTATCAGCCTACATACAGGAGTCTAAATACCAAGGGTGGCCAGGGCCCTGCGATAAATAAATACGTGTCCTTTCTTAAAAAAAAAAGCGCCTAGTCAAATTTACCTTGATGTCATTGCTCCCCACAGCAATCCCAATCTCAGCCAGGTCTTTAAGCAACGAGGACATCATCTCCGTCACTCTCTTCTTCTGGTGATTGGTCATTTCCTTCAGCTTCTGCAGCTCTGAGTCTATAGAGGTCAGGATGGTCTGAGGATAACAGAGAAAACAGTATTTTAACACTTATATTGCAATGGCAGGATTTTTTTGTAGGCAGATGGTCATGCTGTCAGTGTGTGTGTGTGTGTGTGTGTGTTAGACCTCACTGGTGTTGTAGTTATTAACAAAAATGCTAGAAAAGGGGTTCGAGGAAGGTACTAAGTGTATGATTTTTTTAAAACACGTGCTGATTCGATACCGGATTCTATCATTGGTGGCCGACCAGGCGTTACACAAACATGATTGGCTACGTCTGAGGGGTGAGGATGGCCGAAGCCATGTGATTAACTGGGCCTCTTTCTGGGCCTGACGCAACCCTGACCAGGACAAGCAGTAGATAAAAATGAAGTGAATAATAAAATGAAGTGTACATTTTTATGGACATTATTACGGGCTGTTTACACCGATCAGGCATAACATTATGACCACATTCTTAATATTGTGTTGGTCCCCCTTTTGATGCACTGTGTATTCTTACACCTTTCTATCAGAACCAGCATTAACTTCTTCAGCAATTTGAGCTACAGTAGCTCGTCTGTAGGATCGGACCACACGGGCCAGCCTTCGCTCCCCACGTGCATCAACGAGCCTTGGTCGCCCATGACCCTGTCGCCGGTTTTCCACTGTTCCTTCCTTGGACCACTTACTGTATGCACTTAATGCATTTTTTTTAATGCATTTTCTCCCCTTTTAACACGTCCAATTGCCCGACTGCGTCATGCCTCCTCTCCACCAATGCCGATCCCCGCTCTGATTGAGGAGAACGAAGCTAACCCACGCCCCCTCCTACACGTAGGCAGCGTGCTGTATGCATTTCATCACCTACACTTTGACGAGTGCAGTGCAGCGTTGTGTAGAGAGGACACACCCTGAGAGCACTCTTTTCTCATCTCTGTGCAGGCGCCATCGATCAGCCAGCGGAGGTCGTAATTGCACCAGTCATAGGAGAGAGACCCTATCCGGCTTAGTCCCGCCCAAATCTGAACAACAGGCCAATCGTTGTTCATGTGGCGGCTCAGCCTTAGCCGGTAGGCAGAGCTGAGATTCGATACGATGTATTCGAGATCCCAGGTCTGGTTCCAGCGTGTGTTTTTACCGCTGCGCCACCTGAGCGGCTCTTTGGACCAGTTTTGATAGATACTGACCACTGCAGACCGGGAACATCCCACAAGAGCTGCAGTTTTGGAGATGCTCTGATTCAGTCGTCTAGCCATTACAATTTGGACCTTGTCAAACTCACTCGAATCCTCACGCTTGTTCATTTTTCCTGCTTCTAACACATCGAGTTTGAGGATAAAATGTTCACTTGCTGTCTAATATAACAGGTGCCGTGATGAAGAGATAATCAGTGTTATTCACTTCACCCGTCAGTGGTCAAAATGTTATGCCTAGTCAGGGCGTGGAACAAGTGCATGGTGAACATTCTACATTCTTGTGGCCATATAGTTCTTGAGAAGCACCATGTCTATGTAGGTTCAATTAAGTCAACTAGACTTCGACTCAAACGCTCAAGACTTGAGAACCCCTGAACACACACAACCCCCTCGTACTTACAGATTTTTGGTTGAGCTCTTCGCTGAGGGCTTCGAATTCCTTGGTCTTGTTCTCCACTTCTTGACTCTTCTGATCGTAGTTGACGGCGAGCTCCTCCAGAGCCTGCAGAACCTCCTTCACCTCCTCTTTAGATGCCTCGTTCTCCACCTGGAGCCTCGTGAGCTCCGACTGCAGGTTGTCATGGTCCCGCCGCGACGAGGCTAAGAGCTGGAACATGAGCGCATTAGGAATTTGACACACTGAGCCTGTATTAATGCTAAGATATTGATAGCCACCCTGGTGGTAAAAAAATAAAGAATACACCCCTATTTAAAGCTATGGTTCCAAAATATTTGCATGTGCACGTCTATATAGTGGCATGGGAGCTATTGTGACAGGCAGGCAGGTACAAACAAGTGACAAATTAAAGGGAAAAAGAACATCCATGATGCTCTACTTATGCATTTTCTCCCTTCTCCCCTGATTTTAACATTTTAACAACAGCCAATTGATGTTCTGCTGCTGGGGATCCCGATCGCACCCAGGAAGGGTATATTCACTTGCCCCACACCCCCCTCCGACGTGTACGCAGTCCTCTTGACCCCTTCTTACTAATCAGGATCCTTACACAGCGTTTGAAGACCCCACCCACTTATTAGTCCGGCCTTTCCCACCCAGCAGACTGGTGGCCGATTTAGTCTGCTGCAGTCACTGCCAATTGTGCCTGCTAAAGGGCGCCCAGACCACCGAGCCGAGATTCGAACTGAATATCCCGCTGTGCCACCTGGGTGCCCCACGATGCTATTTTATGCCACCCACCGCAACAGCGGTGAGAAGAGACCCTACTCAACCCTCCCTCCCTCAAACACGACCAATTGTGTCATATAACCCAGCTGTTCTTTTTTTCAATCGCTTAATCCTGGACAGGGTCGTGGTGGGTCTGGTTTCGGCAGAATCACTGGGCAAACAGGACGCCAATCCATCGCAAGGCCTTTACAATGACTCTGATGGGACGCTTAGGTGGTCCAGCAATGGTGCATCTTCCCAGACATGATTGGCGCCCTGTCCTGGGTATTCCTGCCTTGAGGCTAGGGTTTCCCGGTTGACCCAGACCCGCCTCAACCCTGACCAGGGGGTACAGCTGAGAATTATTCTACACATGCAAACTGACTCAGTGATCCTAAAATCCTAAAAATACTGACCTCATCCTGGTCCAGCATTTGCTGTTTGAGTTTCTCAACCAGTTGAGACTGCTGATTGATCTCATCATCCTAAAGGTAAAAAAACAAAAAAAACAAGGTTATAATGAACCATGACCAGATGTTTAATCAGTGTTCACAGGTGTGTGCGCTTACTTTATCATCCAGCTGTTTGTAGAGTTTAGTAAGCTCCGCCTCACACTTCTGCTTCTCTGCGTCCGTGAGCCGAGCCCCGGGGGCTCCGGGAAGCGAGTTGACTCCCGGGGTCGAGGCGGACATATCGTTAATCACAGCGTTATCCAGAGCCAGCGTGTCCATGTTAGCCTTCTCTTTGTCGTAGCGCTCGTCCACGGGGACTGTCTCGCCTGACGATCAAACACATGCACAACAATGGCCTGCCGTTACTGATTGTTATTGAAACACAAGACGTTTAGAGACAAGCTGATCACAGAACGTGGATAATAAATGCATGTACTGTGGATTCAGTAGGTATTCAGACCCCCTGACTGATATAACTGGAGTTTCTCCCCAACAAACCGTTGCTGCGTCTCAAATCGCATACTGAACAGTATGCGAAAGCAGTATGCGAGAGCGGGTAGTGTGTCCGAATACGTAGCAAACATTAAACAGTACAGGAAAAGTACCCGGATGACGTACTGCATGGGCAGCCATTTGTGAGTATGCAAACACAGCACACTGTAATCCGATAACCTATCCCATAATTCATGGTTCCTCTCCACTAATGCCGACCCCGGCTCTCACTGAGGAGAACGAAGCCAACCCCCATGCCCCCTCCGACACGTGGGCAGCAGCCGTATGCATCTTGTCACCTACACTTGACGAGTGCAATGCGGATCAGCACTGTGTACGGAGAGACACACCCTGACAGCACTCATTCCCCGTCTCTGTGCCGGCGGCAATCAGCCAGCAGAGGTCGTAGTTGCATCAGTTATGAGAGAGTCCCTATCCGGCTTAATATCCCACCCCTTTATGAACAACAGGCCAATCGTCGTTCATGTGGCCGCTCAGCCCGGCCAGCTCTGGTGTTCTGGTGTGTGTTTTACCGCTGTGCCACTTGAGCGGCCTGGCGAGTGAGGCTTTTTTTTTTTTTCTTAATATAAAATGAGCACGTCCAATTTCATCCCGTCAATCATCCTCTCACTAATGCCGGTCCCTGCTCCTGATTGGGGCTGACGAGGCCGTTCCACGCCTCCTCCGACACGTGCACAGCCAATCGACCGTCTTATCACCCACACTTGACGAGTGCAGCGCGGTAGAGCACCGTGCACAGAGGATCACACACTCCGCCGCACCCTCTCCCGTCTCCATGCAGGTGCCACCGACCAGCCAGCAGAGGGCGCAACCGCCCCAGTCCTGAGAGAGTATCCCGTCCGGTCTCGAATCCCGCCCCCCACCCGAACAACAGGCCAATCGTTGTTCATATAGCCGCCCAGCCTCGACCGGAGAAGGCAGAGCTTGATTCGAAACGACGCACTTTCGAGATCCAGCCCTGGTTGCAGCGCGTGTTTTTACCGCTGCGCCACCTGAGCGAGTGAGGCTTTTAATAAATAGTGGCTTTAACTGTGGTGATGTGAAGTCATGCATCATATGACATTAGGAAGACAGTTGCGTACTGAAAGAGCATACTGCTTTACCGGCCGAGCAGTGCGCACTGCCTACTTGTATGGACGCTACATCGGATGCAGCCCATGTCTTTATGGATCTCACTTCATGCACTGGAGTCATGTGACCTTTCCCAAACTGTTGGCACAAATTGAAAGCATAGAACTGAACCCTTTCCTATCTTACGCCAGCCCTGCTGGCCTGGTTGGAAACGTCTTTTCATTCTTGCCATCAGCACGACTGATGCGTAGGAGGAACTCGCTAAATATTTATCCATAGGCTACTGCTGCTGGCCCATACCGATCAATAACAAATATGCATCTGCCTTCTAGCTGCCTTTCGGTAATTTATTTGGTGGATAGAGATTCATTCATGTATTTTATACACCTGTTAGCAATGGGTGTGGCTAGGTGGCACCATAAAGTGATTTGAGTAATTCTTGTAGCAGCTCTGCTACCGGTTGGCTTGGCGCCCCCTAGTGGGCATAATTGGCAGTGGCTGCAGCAGACAAAATTGGCCATTAAGTCTGTTGTGTGGAAAAAAGACCGGACGGAAAAGTGGGTGGGGTCCTCAACGCTTTACAAGGACCCTTGTTAGCAGCCCAAGGCGCCTGTACAGAAAGTGGAGGAGCGTGAAGATCAGGGCGTGCGAATTTACCAAAGGTATAAGCGAATAAGAAAGAGTTGTGGTCTGTGCATAAATAAAACAGCACCAAATCACTCATTATTCAGCCACTGGTGTCGCCAGTCAGTGTTTGTGCCTTGTGTGAACACGGAGCATGTTTCCTTACCGTTTCTCCAGCGGTTGAGTTCGTTCTCTAACCAGGTGATGGTGTTCCGCAGGACCTTGTTCCTCTCTTTTTCCCTCTCATACTTCTTCTTCCACTGTTCGGCAGTCAGCTCCACGTTCACACACACTGTATTCTTAATCGTCTTCGCCCTAAACACACAATCCCCTTATTTTTCTCCTTTATTATATCTAGTGTCATTCTTTTATTACTATTATATTTTCCAATTTAGTCTTATACAATTCTACCAGTGCTGCATTCCTGATTGTGTCCCCAAAAGCATCCCGGGTGCTGCACAGTGTGTAACTACGCCATTCACAGCATGTTAACTAAACTGACTTTGTTCCCTTTTGTTCCTTGATAGATTGGACATTAACCATGTAAGTGATGTCGTCATGGTGGTCACAGTGTACAGAGGAATGAAGTATATCCAAATAAAAACAATCCAAGTAAGGGAAAAGTGTCTCTGTGTGATCACCTTTGTCCGAACATGAGTGTAGTTTTGGTCTCGGCCTCGTTGTAGTTTGACGGGGAGCAGCAGATGATGATGGTTGTCCTGCAGTTGCCCCCCAGAGAGTCCTGCAGGATTCTCGTCATCTTACTGTCTCTGTAGGGAACGTACGTCTGCAGGATGGACACATGATGACACATGAGTTCAGATATAAAAGATACAAAAAACGTAAGACCCCTCAGTTAAACTATATGGCTATAATAGCCTCCACTACATGAGAAAGGTTTTACAAAAGATTTTGGTGTGTATCTGTGGGAATTTGTGCCCATTCAGTTAAAAACATTGATGCTGGATGAAAAGGCCTGTCTTGCTATCAACATTTGATTTCATATACAGCGGTTCCATGAAACTCAACCTCAATTGGTTCTGGGAGCAAGTTTCAAGGTACTTTTTTCCAATCAGGATGTATGGAAAACCTGATAATGCGTTCCATGGTCGCATAGAACTGGCTATATTTTATTATATGAGTATGATATTCTATATATTAGTAATAATATTATAATATTATATTCCATTACTAACAATTTAATTCTGTGGCAAATCACCATGCCAAATCATTAGCTTCTAAGTAATTCTGATCTGGAGTTATTTAAGTCTATGACAAAGCATCACTGAACCACTGAGTAAAGAGTCAGAAACGACTCTTTTCAAATGAATTATTCATTGGAATCGAATCAGGGAGCTGTGCTCTTATCTATGACTCATTCTAAGATTCATTCGTTTCGCTCACTCTATTTCATTATGGTGTTGTGCGTAAACAACTCCATGAATCAGTTCATTTGTTCCAGAGTTTCAGTCGTGGTTCAGGCCTTGATAAACAGCTGTATAAACCAATCAGAGCTTCCGAATTCAGATTTTGAGCGGAATTTCAGTTCTAATCCTCCAGTCCTTTAATCCAAAGAAATATATCCTTTTTTTTTAGGTGATCTGGCAGTGAAAAACTCTCTCTTTATTGGTTGTGGAGGTATGAATGTCAGCTTAGTTATCGAATTACCAGTTTCAGCTTTTAACCACAAAAGCTGAGAAAATAAATGATCCGAAGACGGTTTTCGTTAGTTTGGTGGATAAACACAGCTGAAAATGGATTTATGTATTCTGGAAGTATTCTGAAAATATTCTGGAAACATACAAGATGACCACCAAGAAGGAAAAACAAGTGGATTATATCCCTAATGGAACAACACACTGATATACAGTGTATCACAAAAGTGAGTACACTCCTCACATTTCTGCAGATATTTAAGTATATCTTTTCATGGGACAACACTGACAAAATGACACTTTGACACAATGAAAAGTAGTCTGTGTGCAGCTTATATAACAGTGTAAATTTATTCTTCCCTCAAAATAACTCAATATACAGCCATTAATGTCTAAACCACCAGCAACAAAAGTGAGTACACCCCTTAGTGAAAGTTCCTGAAGTGTCAATATTTTGTGTGGCCGCCATTATTTCCCAGAACTGCCTTAACTCTCCTGGGCATGGAGTTTACCAGAGCTTCACAGGTTGCCACTGGAATGCTTTTCCACTCCTCCATGACGACATCACGGAGCTGGCGGATATTCGAGACTTTGCGCTCCTCCACCTTCCGCTTGAGGATGCCCCAAAGATGTTCTATTGGGTTTAGGTCTGGAGACATGCTTGGCCAGTCCATCACCTTTACCCTCAGCCTCTTCAATAAAGCAGTGGTCGTCTTAGAGGTGTGTTTGGGGTCATTATCATGCTGGAACACTGCCCTGCGACCCAGTTTCCGGAGGGAGGGGATCATGCTCTGCTTCAGTATTTCACAGTACATATTGGAGTTCATGAGTCCCTCAATGAAATGTAACTCCCCAACACCTGCTGCACTCATGCAGCCCCAGACCATGGCATTCCCACCACCATGCTTGACTGTAGGCATGACACACTTATCTTTGTACTCCTCACCTGATTGCCGCCACACATGCTTGAGACCATCTGAACCAAACAAATTAATCTTGGTCTCATCAGACCATAGGACATGGTTCCAGTAATCCATGTCCTTTGTTGACATGTCTTCAGAAAACTGTTTGCGGGCTTTCTTGTGTAGAGACTTCAGAAGAGGCTTCCTTCTGGGGTGACAGCCATGCAGACCAATTTGATGTAGTGTGCGGCGTATGGTCTGAGCACTGACAGGCTGACCCCCCACCTTTTCAATCTCTGCAGCAATGCTGACAGCACTCCTGCGCCTATCTTTCAAAGACAGCAGTTGGATGTGACGCTTAGCACGTGCACTCAGCTTCTTTGGACGACCAACGCGAGGTCTGTTCTGAGTGGACCCTGCTCTTTTAAAACGCTGGATGATCTTGGCCACTGTGCTGCAGCTCAGTTTCAGGGTGTTGGCAATCTTCTTGTAGCCTTGGCCATCTTCATGTAGTGCAACAATTCGTCTTTTAAGATCCTCAGAGAGTTCTTTGCCATGAGGTGCCATGTTGGAACTTTCAGTGACCAGTATGAGAGAGTATGAGAGCTGTACTACTAAATTGAACACACCTGCTCCCTATGCACACCTGAGACCTAGTAACACTAACGAGTCACATGACATTTTGGAGGGAAAATGACAAGCAGTGCTCAATTTGGACATTTAGGGGTGTAGTCTCTTAGGGGTGTACTCACTTTTGTTGCCGGTGGTTTAGACATTAATGGCTGTATATCGAGTTATTTTGAGGGAAGAATAAATTTACACTGTTATATAAGCTGCACACAGACTACTTTTCATTGTGTCAAAGTGTCATTTTGTCAGTGTTTTCCCATGAAAAGATATACTTAAATATCTGCAGAAATGTGAGGGGTGTACTCACTTTTGTGATACACTGTAGATTTGGACTCAATTTAAAGGAGAGAAGCTCGGGTAAGCAGCGGTTATGATTTTATGCTGCTTTGTGGTTGATCTGGGTCACGCACACACGTCGGGTTTAAGGGAAACGTCGAGTTTAAATGTAAAAATTTCTTTAGGGGACGTTGAGTTACAAGGTACCACTGTATCTGTTAAAAATACAGTGTGATTGTAACACCTGAATTTGGGGTACATCTGAATATTATTCACTCTCACTCACTTTCTTAACCGCTTATCCAATCAGGAAGGGGGGGGGGTGCTGGAGCCTATCCCAGCTTTTCAATGGGCGCAAGGCACACAGTAACACCCTGGACATCGCAGGGCAGACACACATACACACACATCCACTCACCTATAGGACAATTCAGTGTCTCCAATTAACCCGACTGCATGTTTTTGGACTGTGGGAGGAAACTGGAGCTCCCGGAGACCGCCCCGCCTGGGGATCGAACCCAGGACCTTCTTGCTGTGAGGCAACAGTGCTACCCACCGAGCCACCGTGCTGATCTAGTCATATCCAATTAGCAAAATATATATTGTTTCCACTCCTGTAACTAGCACACGTCCCCTCCGACACCTGTGCAGTACCCAACCACTTCTTCTCACCTGAATGGGGTAGTTTTATATTTGTATACATTAAATAACGAGAATTAGTCTAGGGCTCACGGTGCTAACAGCCCCCATCTGCCGTATTCTGCTGTCTGGTTGAGGAACACACAGGGCATAGTGGGTGACTCTCCAAATTCTGTACAGCTCTCTCTTTTATAAACAGTATAATTGTATAAAAGTAGAGACTCACCGTCCCTTCAGCCAAGGCTGAGATGACGTTTCCCAGTGAGGACAGAGACTTGTTAATGTTTTTAGCTTCATCCAGAACTGCACCTTCAGCTCCTGTTTTACTGACCTAATAAAAAATCAGTACAGTTGAGTAGAGTGAACAATCTCTCTCACACACGCACATACAAACTCTCTCTATTCTATTTGTACCTTCTCACTGCCTGCCAAGTCAACCAGGTAAAGTTTGCCACTGAGTTTCTGCTCGGTTTGAGTGTTCTCCTGCTTCACATTGATCAGGAAGATGCTGTGACTTCTGGAGCTGTGTTCATTCATGTCTGAAACACACACACACACACACACACACACACACACACACACACACACAGAGGTTTTACAGCAAACTTCACAAATAAACTTTACCATCATTATTAATATTACTTCTTACAAGCGTGTTCTTACTTGTCACGGCGACATGTCTGTTGGATTTGCCCTCGTCAATGGTGTCCATCACCTCTTCAGGACTGCACACGAATCGCTCGGTGCATCCCTGCAATTACAGAGACATTCGTCGCTGACTAGTACAGCAAGTGTAACAATATAACAATCTAACAATTTCATTTCCAGATCCAGCCTCAAATTTTAATGATTACCAGAGCTGTCCCATCTACTCATGCTTAATCAACGCAGATCGGTGCGTAAAGCTCCGTGCACGATACGGATCTCCATATGAACCCTGCACATGTGCGACCATCCTCGATTAGGAGTGGAGGTCCAAGAGCAGTAGAGGCGTATTACGAGTGTGTCTTAGGCTGTGTCTAAGGGTGGGTGGGTCGATGGGATTCCTTATTACTATAGTAATTGCGCCCTCTGCTGGCTGTGTGAATGCAGCTGCAAAAAAATGGTCATTAATGGAGAGCAGTGCATGACTCTCCATGTGCAATACGGCTCTCTGCAAGCCTCTATTCATGCTTAATCATGGTAAACCACCCACTTCAGAGGCATGAAAACAGCCGACTCACTTCGATCAGACTGTGGGGTGTGCAATCGGGAGGTGGAAATCAGTATACTGGAAGAAAATGAATAATGAATAACCCAGGTGGCACAGTGGGATACTTCGCTAGAACACCAGTGCTGGGATTCTAAACTCTCAAAAAAATAAAAAAAACTGACTAAACAGGGGGCGGGGTCTTCGGGGACATGAAAACAGCCGACTCTCTTTGATCAGCTCGTGGTGTTTGTGGGGTGTGCAATCAGGAGCTGGAAATCAGTATACTGGAAAAAAATGAATAATAATCTAAGAAAATGGGCACCCAGGTGGCACAGTAGGATACTTCACTAGAACACCAGAGCTTGAATATTAGCTCAGCTACCGGTCGGCTGGGCGCCCCCTAAGAGGCACTATTGGTAGTGCCTGCAGCAGACAAATTGGCCTCTAGTCTGCTCAGCGAAAAAACAGACTAAATACGGGGCGGGGTCTTCGACACTATGTAAGGACTCTGGTTAGTAGCCCAAGACGCCTGTACATAAATATAGGAACGCTGAGATCACCAAAATCCTGGACAGCGCACGTGCAAATACACCCTCCTCAGACACGATCTGGTGCCCCCAGCAGTGGAAGACAAACCTGATGTTTACTGCAGCACCTGAAAGCTTTTTATGACCTGAAACCGTGTCATGTGACCTGGATGAAACTAACCTTTACATAAGGAACTCTGTTTTTGTCTTCATGTACAGATAGGTTGGTCTTCGACACTGAAATAGAAACAGAAACAGACACATGAGGAAGTTAAGTAAAAGAGAATTACACTAACTTTCGAGTTCAGCCGGCCAGGTGCCTGCACAGACACAAGATTGACTGGCCAAACAGGGTTTCCTTATTACTGCTGCAGTTACGACCTCTAGGGGCTGATCGATGGCGCTTGCACAATGAGACGGGGGATAACGGAGATCGGTGCGTGAAGCTCCGTGCACGATACGGATCTCCATATGCACATAACCCTGCACATGTGCGACCATCCATGGTCAGGAGTGGTGGTCAGGAGCAGTAGAGGTGAATTACAATCGAGTAATAAGATACGACTAGACTGGAATAATAGTGGGGGAAATGTATAAACAGAAAGGAGGAGCTGTGTCTGAGGGTGGGCGGGGTCAAAAAGTCTCCTAATTACTGCAGCAATTGAGCCATCCGCTGGCTGTGTGAATGCACAAGTAAAAAAAAACGCCCTCTTCAGTCAATATGGGGGTCTGCAGCAGTAGAGGAGATACACCGATCAGCTATAACATTAAATCCACCTCCTTGTTTCTACACACACTGTCCATTTTATCGGCTCCACTTACCATATAGAAGCACTTTGTAGTTCTACAATTACTGACTGTAGTCCGTCTGTTTCTCTGCATGCTTTGTTAGCCCCCTTTCATGCTGTTCTTCAATGGTCAGGACTCTCCTAGGACCACTACAGAGCAGGTATTATTTGGGTGGTGGGTCATTCTCAGCACTGCAGTGACACTGACATGGTGGTGGTGTGTTAGTGTGTTGTGCTGGTATGAGTGGAGTTTTTAAACACCTCACTGTCACTGCTGGACTGAGAATAGTCCACCAACCAAAAATATCCAGCCAACAGCGCCCCATAGGCAGCGTCCTGTGACCACTGATGAAGGTCTAGAAGATGACCGACTCAAACAGATGAGCGATCGTCTCGGACTTTACATCTACAAGGAAGACCAACTAGGTAGGAGTGTCTAACAGAGTGGGCAGTTAGTGGACAGTGTCACTGCAGTGCCAAGAATGACCCACCACCCAAATAATACCTGCTCTGTGGTGGTCCTGTGGGGGTCCTGACCATTGAAGAACAGAGTAAAAGCAGGTTAAAAAAGTATGTAGAGAAACAGATGGACTACAGTCAGTAATTGTAGAACTACAAAGTGCTTCAATATGGTAAGTGGAGCTGATAAAATGGACAGTGAGTGTAGAAACAAGGAGGTGGTTTTAATGTTATGGCTGATCAGTGTACAACCGAGTAATTGGATATGACTAAATTGACAGAAATAGCATTTAAAAAAATCAGCATCACTCACCATCCAAAAGGTCCCGGATCTTATCCAAATAAATCTCAAAATACGACACCTACAAAAACAAACCCATCACAACACGTTATAATGAAATTACAGCGATGCAACAGAAAAAGAGAAGAAGAAAAAGAACCGAGAACTTACTTTGATATGAAACTCCAGGTTTTCATCCATGGAGTAAATGTAGTTAAAAATGTCCTGCACTATCCTGGGGATGATTCCCATTGAATTTGTTTCGTGTAGATTACCCTGAGAGGAAAGAAAGAACAACATGAATCATAGCTGCTTAGTCATGTGACACATTTATAAAATGTTAAAGGCTTTTTAGATATTTGAAACACACAGCTAATTTTGAAAGGGGGCATTTATTTATTATTATTGTTTATTAGGATTTTAACGTCATGTTTTACACTTTGGTTACATTCATGACAGAAACGGTAGTTACTCATTACACAAGATTCATCAGGTCAAACACAGTCATGGACAATTTAGTAGGGATGTAACGATGCACCACAAGACAGTTAAGAACCGATTCGAAAATTCCACGATTTAAATCGGTTTACATGTATAATGAATCAATATTCACTTTAAACAGCAAAGGGGACTGGCACATCTATCTTCTATACAGCTCGCCTGGTTGACATCACTGGCACTACATGCCTGGTTGCCAGATTCAGGGTTTTTCAGCCAAATTGGGCTTAATTCAAAATTGTTTTGCATAGTTTGTACCTACCTCAGAAATAAAAGGGCATTCATTATTTAGATAAATAAAAGATAATCACAAATACAGTATTTTATTTGACTTTTTTAAGAAAAATAATAAAATAATTTTTCTTCAATTTCAGTTTAAAAAAATCGGGAAAAAATCATATCGTGAACACCAGTATCATGAATCATATCGCATCTTGGGTAGAGTGTATCGTTACAGCCCTATAATTTAGTATCTCCAATTCACTTCATTTGCATGTTTTTGGACTATGGGAGGAAACCCACGCAGACACGGGGAGAACATGCAAACCCCACCTGGGGATCGAACCCGGGACCTTTTTGCTGTGAAAGGGGGCATTTAGGGCTAGAAATGTTAAAGAACTGCTGTCAATATATACCTTGAAGACCCCACCCCAGTTTTTAGTCCGATCTGTTCCCACCCAGCAGACTAGTGGCCAATTTCGTCTGCTGCAGGTACTGCCGATTGTGCTGAGTTGGCGGAATATCCCACTGAACCCTCTAGGCACCATAATTCATTCTTAAAACCATTCTTAAATGATTTCTCTCACCTCCATTGTGTGCGTTTTTCCCGAAGACGTTTGACCGTAGGCGAAAATCGTCCCGTTATAACCATCCAAAACATCTGCCGATAAAAAATGAAGGTTCTGAGTGATCAGCCTGAACAGAAAACGAGGTGCAGTAATTATGAACAGAAGTGCAAAACATACCTTTAACGATCTTCTGTGCACAAGCATTATACACCTGCTCTTGGGTCGTGTTGGACTGCAAGACTCTATCGAAGGCGTACGGTTTTCCCTGGAAGACAAACACACAAGTACAATGAGTACCATGATGCCAAAACTAAGCCCCCTTATCGGTGTTAGTCTCTCATATGACCATCAACCAGCAAAGGTTATAATTGCAGTAGCCATAAAGAATACCAAGCGTCATTCCCCCACCGGATGAGCCAATCGTTGTCCGTATGGGCGTCCAGCCTGCCTGTAGCAGAACTAATATCCGAACTCAGCTCTGGTACATTAGCGTGTTTTAGCTCTGCGCCAGCCTAACATCCAACGTGTTGTATATCTTCTTATCACCGTTTACAAAGAGTGCTTATTCAAGCAACCACAGCCTTCCTGTTAGTAACCACTCTGACCAATCTCCTCTAACCACTGTTCAAGTCGTTTCCGCACCATTCCGTTTGAACTTGTTTAGTAGATGGGTTAGGGGTAGGGTTAGGGTTAATGTTCAAACCTGCCTGTCTTACACCAACACCTACACCATGGTCAAAGTCACTGAGCACTTTATTAGGTACACACATTCATTCATTATTTTATAAGCTAAACCGTTTAGATAGATAAACTTTGTAGGTATACAATTACTGACTGTAGCCTATTTGTTGTACCCTATTAATTAGTCGAAAGGGACCCACATAGGACCCCTAAAAACCAGAGACTGTAATTTAGTTTGGGTGTATTTAAACAAACATGAGGAAAGACTTGGTGATGTTTTCCTCTGGTGTGAGTGTATCAGGTGCAGGAGTGTTGTTGGGACTTTATTTATCTGTATGGTTATAAAAGAATGAATAAATAAAATAATGGGGTTGTTTTTAATACTTAAACACTGGAAATAACACAAGAATAATATAAAAAGTAAATTCAGTACAGAATTCCAAGATCAAGCATCTCCACGATTAAGAAGCATAAGGAAAGAATGAAAAAGTAAAGATAAAATACAGGTTTTTTATATATTTGTGTTATTTTCAGTGTATAAGTGTCAAAAACATTAACCTAAACTACACTATATTGGCAAAAGTATTCACTCACCCATCCAAATCATCGAATTCAGGTGTTCCAATCACTTCCATGACCACAGGTGTATAAAACCAAGCACCTAGGCATCATGCAGACTGCTTCTACAAACATTAGTGAAAGAATGGGTCGCTCTCAGGAGCTCAGTGAAATCCAGCGTGGTACCGTAATAGGATGCCACCTGTGCAACAAGTCCAGCTGCTCCAAACTTCATGTGGGCTTCAGATTAGCTCAAGAACAGTGTGTAGAGAGCTTTATGGAATGGGTTTCCATGGCCGAGCTGCTGCATCCAAGCCTTGCATCACCAAGCACAATGCAAAACGTTGGATGCAGTGGTGTAAAGCACGCCGCCACTGGACTCTAGAGCGGTGGAGACGTGTTCTCTGGAGTGACGAATCCGATGGATTAGTCTGGGTTTGGCGGTTGCCAGGAGAACGGTACTTGTCTGACTGTATTGTGCCGAGTGTAACATTTGGTGGAGGGGGGATTATGGTGTGGGGTTGTGTTTCAGGAGTCGGGCTCGGCCCCTTAGTTCCAGTGAAAGGAACTCTTAATGCTTCAGCATACCAAGAGATTTTGGACAATTTCATGCTCCCAACTTTGTGGGAACAGTTTGGGGATGGCCCCTTCCTGTTCCAACATGACTGCACACCAGTGCACAAAGCAAGCTCCATAAAGACGTGGATGAGCGAGTTTGGTGTGGAAGAATTTGACCGGCCTGCACAGAGTCCTGACCTCAACCCGATAGAACACCTTTGGGATGAATTAGAGCGGAGACTGCGAGCCAGGCCTTACCGTCCAACATCAGTGTCTGACCTCACAAATGCGCTTCTGGAAGAATGGTCAAAGATTCCCATTTAAACACAGTCCTAAACCTTGTGGAAAGCCTTCCCAGAAGAGTTGAAGCTGTTATAGCTGCAACAGGTGGGCCGACATCATATTAAACCCTTTGGATTAAGAATGGGAGTCACTCAAGTTCATATGCCTGTGAAGGCAGACGAGCGAATACTTTGGCAATATAGTGCATATGCAGCTTCACAGGCCCTCGGAACGCATTAGCAGGCTTTCCAAACATCCTTATGGGAAGAAATACCTTAAAACTCAACGTCTTTTAAACTCAACGCCACTCCCAGAACCAACTGTTGCCTAATTAGTTTTATAAAGCCACTAGCAATTTATTAAATACACTTTACCTGATCGTATCTACAGTGTTTACCCGTGTAACATTCAAACCAACCTAGTTATGATTAGTTAGCTTTACTAAACCTAATTATACAACAAGAAAAGCAACATGGCAAAGCATCAGCTAAAACACTAGATGTGAGTGTGTGAATTAGGGCTTGTTTTTGTGGTTGTTTGTTCCTTTCCTTGGTCAGCTGAATGACCCTAAACTGAAAGATGCAGAAAGAACACATTTGTTCTTAAGCTGGAACAGAAAAGAGATCTTGGAGATGTGCGAATGAAGTGTACAAGTGTTCTTCTTCATTTTAAAGACAGTAGAAAACTGTAAAGAAATACGAATAATCTGTCTGCCCAAAGTTTATTGTGTCTATCTATATAGATGAGGCTAAACAGGGTTCAATTGCACATATTAAACTAAGTCACATATGTTGTAGCCCAATGGATCTCAACCAGAGGGTCACAGAGAGCTTAGAGGTGGGTCCCATTTAATACATTTAGTCACATTAAGCTTTTTTTAATGATAAGCATTTTAGACTCTTGAAAAAAAAAGTTGATCCTTACAGATTTTCAGCACCCCTAGCTGTAACACAAGTTTAAAAGTGAAACAGGAGAAAAATACAGCTGATCACAGATACACGTGGAGCTTTCAGACTGAATTTGCCAATTATTCCACACAAATGCAGATCCGTCTCATATTCGCACTTTGATAACTTCTTACTGCCCCGCTCAAGCGAGCACTAAACAAAGCGGCTGTACATTGTTAATGTTTTTAGGGTACAAGGGAGTTTAAGGGTACAGATTTCTCCACAAAGAACGTCACGTTTTAAAGAATTTAAGTTTAGGGGACGATGAGTTATACATATACAGGTGTACAGTACAATTAAATCCTTTTTCCGCATATCCCAGCTTGTTTGGAAGCTGGGGTCAGAGCGCATGGTCAGCAAATGTTCGGCACCACTGGAGCAGACAGGGTTAAGGGCCTTGCTCAAGAGCCCAACACGGGCTGCATAGCAGAACCTGGATTTAAACTGACAATCTTCCAATTGCCCACAGCTCTTCCCACTAGGCTACCACTGTCCCCAGTGTTTCCAGCATGACTGTGCTCTAGGGCTGGGCGATTTTCACGATTAATTCGGTTAATTCGCATGAACGTTTTCATCCGATGTTAGAAATGTGACAATCGCGATTGTTTACATACTTTATCTTTTAATTAAAATACCAACATGTCACGAGGCAGAAACTGACCAGACGCTCGCGGAATATAAATCAGGTAAAGTTTAATATCAAAAGGGCGAAAACAGTGTACAAAACCAGGTAGAGTCCAAAACCAGAGGATAAACTAAAACAGTAAACGGAAGACAACAAGGATTATACACGGTAACGGTTAGATTCAGAAATAAGGAGCGCAAACACGATCGGCAAAACGTTCAAATAAGAGTCACTGAATCAAACACAGCCGAACTGAATCACAACTTCGGAGCCGATGAGCGCGATCAGGATTGACTGACCGGGGACATGTGCTCTTAAGAAACCTGTAACAATAATAATATATAATTAGAGATGCATGAGTACCGATACCAGTATCGGGTATTAGCCCGATACCGCGCTCATTAACTCGTACTCGCAAACGAGGCTCCGATACTAAACATCCGATACCTTGTGCCTAGTGCATGGGGGTATCGGGGGTAATAACCAATTATACTGGTTATTACCACAGAGCGGGAGCCGACTCAGAGTCGTTTACGATTTACCGAGGTGAACCACGAATGTACGTGCTGATAGAATCGGCTCAGATGGGATCGGACTGTATTATCCTTTTAAAGTAAATATTTCAATCAGCAGAATCGCATCGCATCGCATGTATGATGTGCACAACGTTAATTATGTGCGTTTATTAATGAACGTTAACGTTAGCTTGTCAGAAGCTTTCTCAATGATGGCTGTGCGGTGTTTTTTTTTTTTTTACAATTAGTGATGGCAACCCAAGCAACTGTTCCACTGCACTATTTTACACTAAAAACTACACTATTCCATAATGCTCCAGATTGCATCATTCTAAATAGGTATCGGCGAGTACAAAAATACATGTACTTGTACTCGGTTGGGAAAAAATGGTATCGATGCATCCCTATATATAATAAATATCACTCATTCCTAATCTTTCATGTTGGGTGTAATAACAAGTGCAATATGTAATTTATTTACAATAAGTGCAATAACCTAATATATTAGTTGTATTTCTTTCTGTTTTTCCTGTCTTCATACTGCTGTAACAAGTTAATTTCCCTAAGGGGATCAATAAATTCTTATCTTATCTTAAAGAACTTTTTGAAGGTTTTGCACTTTTCCTAATGTAAGGAGGTTCTGCTGCACATTATTTAAAGTAAGGGTTGTTTGTGAGCCATTCTTATAAAGGATATAGCTAATTAAGATTTCTATTTTGTTTTAATTAGTGTTATCGTTTGAGTCTCTATCGATATATTTTCATACGCGATATAAGATAAGACAATATCGCATATATCGATATACTGTAGATGTTGCGTTCCAGTTAGATCCGACAGTTCGACTTTCTCTTCTCCCAGTTTGCCTCTGCACATGTTCACCTGCCCCGCCTGACATGCACGTGTTTACTTCATATATAGTGTATGCGAGTGTTGAGAAAGTAATAATAACGTAACGGTGCGTCTCCTGTTGTTCTGACTTGTGTGTTTGTATATGTGATGTGCATGTACAGTGTATCACAAAAGTGAGTACACCCCTCACATTTCTGCAAATATTTTATTATATCTTTTCATGGGACAACACTATAGACATGAAACTTGGATATAACTTCGAGTAGTCAGTGTACAACTTGTATAGCAGTGTAGATTTACTGTCTTCTGAAAATAACTCAACACACAGCCATTAATGTCTAAATAGCTGGCAACATAAGTGAGTACACCCCACAGTGAACATGTCCAAATTGTGCCCAAAGTGTCAATATTTTGTGTGACCACCATTATTATCCAGCACTGCCTTAACCCTCCTGGGCATGGAATTCACCAGAGCTGCACAGGTTGCTACTGGAATCCTCTTCCACTCCTCCATGATGACATCACGGAGCTGGTGGATGTTAGACACCTTGAACTCCTCCACCTTCCACTTGAGGATGCGCCACAGGTGCTCAATTGGGTTTAGTCCATCACCTTTACCTTCAGCTTCCTCAGCAAGGCAGTTGTCATCTTGGAGGTTGTGTTTGGGGTCGTTATCCTGTTGGAAAATTGCCATGAGGCCCAGTTTTCGAAGGGAGGGGATCATGCTCTGTTTCAGAATGTCACAGTACATGTTGGAATTCATGTTTCCCTCAATGAACTGCAGCTCCCCAGTGCCAGCAACACTCATGCAGCCCAAGACCATGATGCTACCACCACCATGCTTGACTGTAGGCAAGATACAGTTGTCTTGGTACTTCTCACCAGGGCGCCGCCACACATGCTGGACACCATCTGAGTCAAACAAGTTTATCTTGGTCTCGTCAGACCACAGGGCATTCCAGTAATCCATGTTCTTGGACTGCTTGTCTTCAGCAAACTGTTTGCGGGCTTTCTTGTGCGTCAGCTTCCTTCTGGGATGACGACCATGCAGACCGAGTTGATGCAGTGTGCGGCGTATGGTCTGAGCACTGACAGGCTGACCTCCCACGTCTTCAACCTCTGCAGCAATGCTGGCAGCACTCATGTGTCTATTTTTTAAAGCCAACCTCTGGATATGACGCCGAACACGTGGACTCAACTTCTTTGGTCGACCCTGGCGAAGCCTGTTCCGAGTGGAACCTGTCCTGGAAAACCGCTGTATGACCTTGGCCACCATGCTGTAGCTCAGTTTCAGGGTGTTAGCAATCTTCTTATAGCCCAGGCCATCTTTGTGGAGAGCAACAATTCTATTTCTCACATCCTCAGAGAGTTCTTTGCCATGAGGTGCCATGTTGAATATCCAGTGGCCAGTATGAGAGAATTGTACCCAAAACACCAAATTTAACAGCCCTGCTCCCCATTTACACCTTGGACCTTGACACATGACACCAGGGAGGGACAACGACACATTTGGGCACAATTTGGACATGTTCACTGTGGGGTGTACTCACTTATGTTGCCAGCTATTTAGACATTAATGGCTGTGTGTTGAGTTATTTTCAGAAGACAGTAAATCTACACTGCTTTACAAGCTGTACACTGACTACTCTAAGTTATATCCAAGTTTCATGTCTATAGTGTTGTCCCATAAAAAGATATAATGAAATATTTGCAGAAATGTGAGGGGTGTACTCACTTTTGTGATACACTGTATTTGCTATATCTGTAAAAATCAAACATTACGGGGAGGGACTTCTCTACTGGATGTTGTACGTGGTCGTGATCAGATAAATTCTAATACCTTCCCTACACACTCGCTCCCTGCGCCCTATAGTGCACTTAACATTCTTAAAGGGCCGGACAATATATTTGTAATTCACGTTACACAACAGGCGAGACGTTAGAAAACAACAAACTTTTTTTTAGAATAGCTTTTTTTTTTTTTTAAGGAAAAGTAGTTCCTGTGTGAAGCTTCCCCAGCATGAATATTAATAAAAGTGCCTGTAAAAATTTTTGGTATTTAGTATTTGGAACATGTAGCTTTGTTTCAGAAGTGTCTTGTTGTTATTACCTTATGGGATGAAAAAATATCGAGATATATATCGTATATCGCCATTCAGCTAAAATATATCGAGATATAATTTTTTTATCCATATCGCCCAGCCCTAGTGGTGCTGTTACTATTTTTCACTTCTGCAGTCTTTTAAATTAAAATGCAAAAAAAAAAAATTTAGTCTTTTTTTCAATAGCATTATACAAGAACAATCGAAATCGACAGTCGGTAATAATATTAAAATAATCGTTTTTTTTTTTTTTTTTTTTTTCAAAATCGCCCAGCCCTACTGTGCTCCCTGTGTACAAAGCAAAATCTACAAAGACCTGGTTTGACAAGTTTGTTTTGGAGGAACTCCAGTGACCTGCACAGGGCCTTTACTTTACCCCATTAAACACCTATGAGATTATCTAGAACTTTACGAACCAGGCCACGTCCAACGTCACTGACTAAACTCACAAATTATTTTATGACTGAATGGGAACTAATTTAAACAGAACCACAGACTCATTTGAAAATTTATCAAACACAGTCTTGGACAATTTTGAATCACAAATTCACCTCACTTGCACGTCTCTGGACTGTGGGAGGAAACCGGAGCACCCTGAGGAAACCCACGCGGACACGGGGAGAACATGCTAACTCTACACAGAAAGGACCCGGACCGCCCCACCCGGGGATCGAAGCCAGGACCTTCTTGCTGTGAGGCGACCGTGCTACCCACTTAGCCACCGTGCCGCCCCGACAGTTCGTCAGCTATGGTACATGTACCACTAGTGCTAAGTTAAGCCCCCCAGTCCCAAAAGGTGCTGCATGCCCTTCAATAAAAAGCAATAACCTGAAATATATATTCATAATTCCTGTCATTTTTCCACTTACTTTTAGCCAATAAATGACTTATAGCCTCCCATCAGCAAATCTTTATGCTTTATTTATTAAACACAGTGCTATACAGTGAACATACCAGTACAAGGGCTTGAACCAAACCAGTTCAAGGGCTTTTCAAGCAAACAGGTTAATGACAGCTGGCTAGCAAACAATGCTTAATTGTGTCCTATTGTATCTAGCTAGCATTGTGAGTTGACTGGCTATTGTTCATCCGCTTTGATTCCTCACAGCGCTTCAGGTTCGGTGAGTGAAAATGTAATATTGGATTAGCCTGTTAGCTAGGTTAGCTAAAATAAAGCCAGCGAAAAAGAAGAGAAAGCGCTCGGTGACCATGACAACTACTATGACTACTATCAATGGTCATGATTTTTTGCTCATATACAACACGTATAGTGGCAGCCAAAACAAGAAGTTCATTTCTTTTCACCCTGGTCAGGGTGGCTTCCCTGGAGTCACTGTGAGCAATGCTGTACCACACCCCGAGCAGGGACCTCATAACTGCTGCAATCACGAGGGAGTCGAGGGATGACGCGCAGATCAGGGTGTGGCTTTCTGTACACAAAGCTGATCCGCATATGAACTCACCCCAGCTATAAGGCTGCCGTGATTGGTCGACCTAGTAACTGTGGCAGTGGGGTGGTTTCCCTGGAGTCACTGAGCGCAATGCAGGAACCCACCCCAGACTGGACACCGTACCCTTGTGGGGCCTTGACCATCATCCCAGACACAGCCATTTACGTCTGTGTGTACACGCCAGTCTGACTGATAGCACTGCTGGGGATTTGAACCCTGGATCCCAGCAGTAGTGGGTTAAAGTACTTTAACGTACATTTAGTAATTGGTATTTACAAGCTTGGCTCTAATAATAAAACTAGAGCTCAGGTGGCGTAATGGTAAAACATGCTAGCACTGGGCGGTTCGAAACTGGGCGGCTACACGAACAGCGATTGGCTGTTGTTCATACAGGGTGGGAGCCGGATAGGGAGCTCATAACTGGTGCAATTCTGACCTCTGCTGGCTGATTGAGTCGAGGGATAATGTGCTGATCAGGGTGTGGCTCTCTGTACACAAAGCTGATCTGCATATGAACTCACCTCGTGCAGGTGAAAAGATGCTGTCAAATACAGCACACGTGTCGGAGGAGGCGTGTGTCAGTCTCGCTCTCCTCAATCAGCAGTGGGGATCAGCATCGGTAGAGAGGAAGCGTAATGCAATCGGGTAATTGGATACGACTTCATCTCAAGTGTTTATGTAGTAAATGCAGTAATGTAAGATTGTAGCTTCACTCTCAATCGGAATCGAACCTCAGCTGTTGTACAATAACTGACAGTACCGACCAAACAATACTCAGTTAACAGCTTAATCATTTACATCCCAAACAGATTTAATTAAACCTGTTATGACCCTCGTCCTTCTTTTGACTTGACGACACATAGCAAATCATATTTCTCGTAACGTCTTCAAACCCAGGGAGACGATTACACAGCGCAGTGAATGATTACTCGATTACTCAAGGACAAAGGTTTAAAAAGCAACAAAGACCAACTACACTACACGACTTGATCTCTTGTAATCGGGAGTCTTTTAAGTCGTTGTGGTTTTCACACTACATGACTGATCGGCGATAGGGCGTCACACACTACACCATCTATCACCGGGAGGAATCGCAGACGGGTCTATCTGGTCTCCCAAACTACGTTTTGTCTCGAAAACACATGAGAAGTGACGAGGCGTTTAATGATACCATCATTGGCTATGCGGCGGGTAGGGATGGTCTGTTCTGTAGTGAGTTGGAGGTTAATAAATATTTTTTGCAATGCAGCGTTGGTATTATGGTTTGGCGTGGACGATAGGTCACAAATACTGTAAAGCTTGTGTATTGTATTCTGATATAAACTATATTATGCCCCACACATTTACAACTCCTCCCCCCGGGTTTCCCTTCTGTATCCTGTGTTCATAAGACTTACAACCAGCTCGCAACACCTTTTACACTACATGAATTTGAGTCACGACAGGTCCAGATATTTAGCATGCTAGATATTTTTCTGGAGTCTGCGAGCACTCGTCGAGCGAGCGTCGAGTTGCCTCCGAGCTGCCACATCTAGCGGCGACCAGTCAGCGAGCGAAAATCAGGGCAAAAATCATGTAGCGTGAACTAGGCATTAGATATACATGACGCTCGGGTGGTGTCCGTCGTCTAATGCGCTAGCCCATCACTGCTGAGATCTTGAGTTCTCAATCTGGTTGGGTGTCAAGGTCGATAGGTTTTATCCAGGGCAATTCAATAGGGCATATAGGGCATAAAGGGCAATTCAAGTCACAAAATACGAGTCCGAGTCGAGTGACGAGTCTTTAGGCTAGAGTCCGAGTCGAGTGACGAGTCTTTAGGCTAGAGTCCGAGTCAAGTCACGAGTCTTTAGGCTAGAGTCCGAGTCAAGTCACAAGTCCTTAGGCTAGAGTCCGAGTCGAGTCACGAGTCTTTAGGCTAGAGTCCGAGTCGAGTCACGAGTCTTTAGGCTAGAGTCCGAGTCAAGTCACAAGTCCTTAGGCTAGAGTCCGAGTCGAGTCACGAGTCTTTAGGCTAGAGTCCGAGTCGAGTCACGAGTCTTTAGGCTAGAGTCCGAGTCGAGTCACGAGTCTTTAGGCTAGAGTCCGAGACAAGTCACGAGTCTTTAGGCTAGAGTCAGAGTCGAGTCACGAGTCTTTAGGCTAGAGTCCGAGTCGAGTCACGAGTCTTTAGGCTAGAGTCCGAGTCGAGTCACGAGTCTTTAGGCTAGAGTCCGAGTCGAGTGACGAGTCTTTAGGCTAGAGTCCGAGTCGAGTGACGAGTCTTTAGGCTAGAGTCCGAGTCGAGTGACGAGTCTTTAGGCTAGAGTCCGAGTCGAGTGACGAGTCTTTAGGCTAGAGTCCGAGTCGAGTGACTAGTCTTTAGGCTAGAGTCCGAGTCGAGTGACGAGTCTTTAGGCTACAGTCCGAGTCGAGTCACGAGTCTTTAGGATAGAGTCCGAGTCGAGTCACGAGTCTTTCGGATAGAGTCCGAGTCGAGTGACGAGTCTTTAGGCTAGAGTCCGAGTCGAGTGACGAGTCTTTAGGCTAGAGTCCGAGTCGAGTGACGAGTCTTTAGGCTACAGTCCGAGTCGAGTCACGAGTCTTTAGGATAGAGTCCGAGTCGAGTCACGAGTCTTTCGGATAGAGTCCGAGTCGAGTCACGAGTCTTTAGGCTAGAGTCCGAGTCGAGTGACGAGTCTTTAGGCTAGAGTCCGAGTCGAGTGACGAGTCTTTAGGCTAGAGTCAGAGTCGAGTGACGAGTCTTTAGGCTAGAGTCCGAGTCGAGTGACGAGTCTTTAGGCTAGAGTCCGAGTCGAGTGACGAGTCTTTAGGCTAGAGTCCGAGTCAAGTCACGAGTCAATATAATAAACACAAAACATATATTGGAAATGTAGCGGAGAAATAAACAAATAATCTGTAAATTCAGATGAAAAACAACAACAGATTAGCGACTGTATTTTGCCGTTTACTACGTGCCTTTACTTTCCTAGGTACCAGTTAAAAGCTTAAACTGACGTTTTGTTTTCATTGCAAATTAGGGCACAGCGACCAAAATCCAAAACACAGCAAAAAAATCCATAATACTGCTTACCTTAGCTTATGTTCTTCCAGAAGCTATAAAATTTATAAGCGTGTGTCCCATTAGGAATATAATCCGTTATTTTGTAAATGTGCTTATAATTAAAAACCTCCAAACTTTTCCTGGTTGTGAAGAAACACACGAACTCATTAGAAAGCCAATCAAGCGTTTCACTGACCATCATCTGTGTGACGCTGCAAACTTACTAACAATTTAAATCAGAAGGTCATTAGCGCCAATTCTGTAGCGTTCCATTCACATTAATTGATACTGTGAAGTGCACTGCGTATTCCACCATTTAAAGTGTGATTCACAGTCAAAGGAGGGAGTAGGGAGCGACGCTTCATCACTACGCCGGAAGCTGGCTGGAACATTTAGCCATTGTGTGCGTTGTGGGTTAAAACGGCCGGAGCGTTATTAGAGAGCAGAAAATGACGATCAGAATGATGTCGGATCATATATATATGTATATATATATAAAATTGTCAGACGTAACTAATGTTGCTGACTTGCTGTCCACAAGTCAATTTTGGCAAGTCGGGTGTCGAGTCCGAGTCAATTGAAATGAATCCGAGTCACTTGAAATGAATCCGAGTCACAGACTCTAGTTCCCATCTCTGGTTTTATCTCTAAGGCACCTGAACTAGGGGTGGATGATTTATGGATACTGGTGCAGGACTCGTATAAAGCCATTATTAAAAAGGATAAAAGCGCTAGTGTGTGGGTGGTGCAAGCATTATGACTTGCAATTAAGAATACGGAATGACTAGATAGGGAAATGCAAAAAACTATTTTTATTGAAATATTACTTCCAATTCATTTTACATAGAGTGCAATACTGGTATTATATTGGTTATAAGTCTCACAGCTATAAGTAATCAAGTAAACAGCATTTTCAATGCTTTTCTCAGGACAGGAGAACATGTTGAAATGATTGTCCGTGGTAAACACATATGCAGCACATGTATGATAAACGTAGCTGTTAATGGGTTTGATTAGAATACCAGTAACTAATATCAGGTCAAACTGGTTGTGTTTGGAGTCGTGTAAAACATTACTAAAGCCGTCAGGAGGTCATTAATAATATTGTTTAAACACGTAAATGTCAAATTTAATCAGTTTGGCTGTCAGCCAGTAAAACACGGACATTGCTTACTTAGCCTGGTCGCTATTAGCTAGCTGGCTAAACCGGACTAGCTATTAGCTATCAGTAAATAAAAACAAAGCACTTTAATATAAGGTCAGAATTAAAGTAGACACCCAGTGTTACATATTAAATATGCAGGATATTATGTGGTGTCCAATGTTTTTTTTTTTTATACCAGAATTAGGATAAGTTAGCAAGCTATCCAGAGTGGACAAGGGAAAACAAGACAAGGGTTGCGTCCCAAACCCACACACTAAGCACTAAATAGTCACGTTAAACAGTGTCATGAGTGCACTAAGTAGGGGTCCGAGTTAGTGCTGTAGGAAGCGGTTTGGGATGCAGCCACTGCCAGTCATTTCGACCATGCAATGTAAGGCAGCTGGTAACAAGAATAAACTCACCCCAACGATGACGGTCTCGTCCCCCTGAAATTTCGGGACGTACTTGTCCCCTCTGTCCACCTCTGAGCGGTTCAATGGCCTGAAACGGCACATTACTTTAATGTTGCACTCCGCCGGGTCCGCCATCTTCCGCCCTTACCGAACGGGAACAATCCTAACCAGCGCGGACTGATCTGACCGCCAGCGAAGTGAACCGTCGAGGGAAACCTGCCCGATCCGACCCAGTAAAAGCAGGAGACCCCCTCGACCGATTATTCGCAAAAAACAGGCGCCTAGTCCTGGGGACTTTCGATTACTTCCTCTCCAACATGGCAGTCCTGGTACCGGTGCGGCTCACCAGCTCGGTCGTTGCACACACCAGTGACATCTAGGGCTGGAAGCCGATCCCAAAAAGAGTCGGTTCTTCGAGTTCCAGTACTGACACATGGGAGTCGACTCAGCGGTTTAGGAGTCGATTCTAAACAATGAAACGAACTCAGATAAAGTTTAACAAAAAGTGGTCTGTTCTGGGTTATTTAATACTACAGTATATGCAGTAATCTTGCATTATTATTATTTAATGTTAGAAAAACCACAAACTCACCCATTCATTCAGTCACTCACTAAAGTCAATTAATGGTAGCTATTCCACCTACTGCATGTTTTGGGATGTAAAAGGAAACCTAAGGTACCCAGAGGAAACTTACTAGGACACTAGGACATTGTGAACACAGTAATCAGGGAAATAATCAATCCCAAGTCTTCAGAATAGTGCCAACTGTGCCAACACGCCATTCTGTCTAACACCACATGTCAATTTGTGTAACACCACATGTTGCTAAATGGCCAGCATCTCAATACACCATAGTTGCAGGAAACAAAATACTATATTCTGCTTATGTTTGGAAGGTTGGGTGGGGGGGCATTGACAGGCAGCTTTAAGGCACCAATACTATCCACTTTGGGGCAGCACGGTGGCTAAGTGGGTAGCACTGTCACCTCACAGCAAGAAGGTCTTGGGTCCGATCCCCAGGTGGGACGGTCCGGGTCCTTTTTGTGCGGAGTTCTGCGTGTTCTCCCCGTGTCCACGTGGGTTTCCTCCGGGGGCTCCGGTTTCCTCCCACAGTCCAAAGACATGCAAGTGAGGTGAATTGGCGACACTAAATTGTCCATGACTGTGTTCGATATAACCTTGTGTGAACTGATGAACCTTGTGTAACGAGTAACTACCGTTCCTGTCATGAATGTAAGCAAAGAGTGTAAAACATGTAATTGTGTTTGGAAGGTGGGAGGTGGGCATTGAGCATTGACAGGCAGATGTTAGAAGAAAAGCATCTGGGTCCCTGGAGCTTTAAGGCACCAATAATTTCCATTTTGTCACCCATCACTAATTTATTGATGTAATGACACACATAGACCATAACCAACGTGTTTACAGAATTTGAACTGGAATATGATCACGAGCTAGCAGTGTGATAGAGATCAGCTGATGAGTCTTATTTTATCGAGAATCTCTCTGGGCTATTTTAAACAAGGAGTTATAAGCCAAGAACATTAAATGCTGCCACACGTCTCTCTTACTGCTTTTAGATTAAGAGTCTCTAAATTAAAAAGTGTGTAAAAATGCTATTTTCCAACACATGTATGTATCCAAGACAAATTTATAAACATACTCTACTGTTTTTAGCCAATTGTTGTTGGACACCTGACTATGATCTAGTTATGATCTAGATTTTTAACACACATAGACCTCTATGTGAGCTTTTCAGCTACAACGACAGCTTTTCCTCTGAGAACACTTCTCACAAGGCTTTGAAGTATGTCTGTGGGAATCTGTTTTCATTCAACCAAAAGAAAGAAAGCCTCAACTGATGTTCCAGTTCATTCCAAAGCTGTTCAAAGGTCTGCGCAGGCCACTGAAATTTTTCTTCCGAGTCTTTATAGAGCTTGCTTTGTGCACTGGGAACAGTCATGCTAGAACAGGAAAGTCGGAAGCATATAATTTCCAATTCCTGTGTTTAATTGATTTATTACACCTGTTAGCAAGCTGAAGGATGTGAATTAAAAATAGAAAACGTGTCCCAATACTTTTGTCCATACACAAACATGCTTACAATCACATATATTACCAAAGTATTCACTCCCATATACATACATAGTGTAACAGTCCCTTAAGTGGTATGAGCATGCACATTATTGTGTGAGAGAACGTTCAGACATCTTTAGATAAGCACTCATGGTGATTATTTCGGGTTGTAGCCTGACTGTTGTGTTCTACTGCTGCTATCCTGGATTGTGATGAGTGGAAGTGTGGGTGCTCCTATGCCCAATAAATACTTCCATTACACTGCACTGGTCGTCTCCTGTGTGCTTCTTCGGAGGACAGGGGAAGTAACTAAGCACCGGTAGTCTCTCTCCAAGGGGGCTTCCCCATGCTAACCAGTCTTTACAATAGTCACACATAATCACATATCTGAGCTAAAGTATTTACACCCAACCAAATACATACCTGCACACACATAATCACATATCTGAGCAAAAGTTTCCACCCCATTACATACATAAATTCACACTTACATCTTTCACCAAACGTTTTCAACTCACAACATACTCTACCACTGTTGAGCTACAATCATAATCACATTTCTTTAATCAAATGCACCTCTTTAGTTTTAATATATTAACCAATAATGTAGATCTTAATGATAAGGCAGAAAACATTTAAATAAATGGCAGTGTTTCGCTACTGGTGGTACTTGAAGCCCATGTGATACCCCAAATAATTTTAATACAAATATTTGCATCAAGCACTTAAACAAAATGTAATAATGATAAAATATGAAATATTTTTATTTGTAATTTAAGTTGACATATCAAGATAAAGGTATTGGTTTGTCCCAATTTGGATATACTCAGTTTCTCAGTGTACTCTGGATTGATCAGGGGTATTATTTGGTCTAAAAAGTTTAGTCCTTTGTCCCTTTTTTTATTGCATGGTACCCTAAAGTACAATACAGTACACATCTAAATCCAAAACTGTCTAAAGATGTCATTCTCCACAAGATGATGAGACCAGTGATAGCTTAGTTGTTAAGGTCTAGTCTAGGACTAGTGATCAGAAGGGTTCTGGTTCAAGCCCCAACTTTTCCAACCTGTCAATGTTGGGCCCCTGAACCCTAATTTGAATGCATTGTATTAGACACAATTGTAAGTCGCTTTAGATAAAACATGACTGCAGTACCGCTGTATGACCACTATGAGGCTCTGTTGCTAAAGCCTGTCGCTCGGTTCTATTTATAACCACACAGCGGATCTGTTACTGCAGTGCGATTCAGAACTCCGAGGATTAAATCACATTACTGAGAGGTAACATTTAAATACAGGTATGTACCTCACAGTCTAAGGTAAACATTTATCCTTTAACATCTATGAAGTCTGAGTGCGAACGTATTTTGAATATATTAACTGCTGTTTAGTAGCCTGTGCTTGATATGTACTGGAGTCGATGTTACAAAGAGTCGATTCTTAGGATCGAATCATAAGCAATCGATTCAGTGAAACTGATTCTTCTCTTATAGCAGGATATTTTAGTCTGCCTGAATTCGTGGATCCAAACCACAAACATAAGTTTATATATTTGAATGTACTGTATATATAATAGATGTAATATTATACTAACATTTTATTTTATTATACTAATATTTCCCTATTATATAAATAGTTTGTAGTATGGACTCTAATTGGTGTCATGGTGGTTGGTTCAAGTCTCAAGTTAATTAATAAGGCCGCTCAGGTGGCGCAGCGGTAAAACACACGTTGGAACCAGAGCTGGGATCTCGAATACATCGTATCGAGTCTCAGCTCTGCCTGCCGGCTGGGCTGAGCAGCCACATGAACACTGATTGGCCTGTTGTTCAGATAGGGGTGGGATATTAAAGCCGGATAGGGACTCTCTCATAACTAATGCAATTACGACCTCTGCTGGCTGATTGATGGCGCCTGCACAGAGACGGGGAATGAGTGCTGTCAGGGTGTGTCTCTCCGTACACAGTGCTGATCTGCATTGCACTCGTCAAAGCGTAGGTGATAAGATGCAAACGGCTGCTGCCCACGTGTCGGAGGGGGCATGGGGGTTAGCTTCGTCCTCCTCAATCAGAGCGAGGATCAGCATTGGAGAGGAAGCATGTAGCAATCGGGCAATTGGACGCGCTAAAAAGGGAGAAAATGCATACAAAGTATATTAAAGAATTAATAAAATTGAAATAGAAGTCTAGTCCAAACTTTATTAAAACCCTGTTAACTCTTTCATTGATCAATTACAGTGATTAGCACCTCTGGCATTAAGCAGATGTTTTTATCCAAAGCATCTAACTACAATTAACAGTCAAGGGCCCAACAGTGGCAACTTGATGGTGGTGGGGCTTAAACAGACAACCTTCTGATTAGTCCAGTACGTTAACCACTGAGCTACCACTGCACAGGTAATAATTCCTGGACAGGAGCACCATGCAAGAATTCCCAATATTCTAATGACTAATGACAACACATCAAATTCATCAGAACAAAACACAAAAATATTCTTAATTAATGAGAAGTTGTCAGTCTGGTCCCACTGTGGTTTACAATGTATATCATAAAGTCTCCACAAGGGGGAGTTTGTAAACAAGTTTTTTTTTAATGTGCATGTTAAAATTTGTTTAATTATTTTTCTGTGACCCATTTTTTTTGGCTTTGAAAGCCCTGCTCTATGTGACCCAGATGTAATAATTCGTTACATTTCTGTATGTTTGCTGATCTAGCCTCCATGTCCGCCATCTCCCAGGTCACTCCCAGACTCTACCTCAGCGGCATAGACGCCTTGAACCCGTCTGCTCTCGCACACAGACGCGTCACCCTAGTGGTGTGCTTATGTGACCCCCCATCACGGTCACAACACACAGGCACAGAGTGGGTCTGCGTACCAGTGCGAGACGAGCCCCACGCCCCCTTGCACCGACACTTCGACGCCTTGGCGGAGCTCATTCACCTGAACCGGAGCGGCAGTTCCCTGGTTTGTTGTGCAGCTGGCAGGAGCAGATCTCCATCTCTGGTCATGGCATACCTGATGCGCTTCGAGGGGACTTCTCTGCTCGAGGCGTACCTCCAGGTTCTGGATGCAAGGCCGTTTATCCGTCCCAACGCCGGCTTCTGGAGGCAGCTGCTCGATTATGAAAGAAGGTTGCACAGTAGTAATAGTGTCAGGATGGTTTCAAGCACAAATGGAGTACTGCCCGAGTCCATAACACCAACAAAAGACTGTGGATACTGCTTGAACATTTAAAGACATATGTATGAAAATCTACCCTAGTATTTACGAGTATTTTGAGACACACTACATGGTCAAACACATGTTCACCTAACCATGAACTTCTTGGACACCCCATTCCATAAATATAGATTTGGTTGACCACTTGATTTTGGAGTCTGTATGGATTATTGTGCTAGCCTAGGGAAAAGAGCATTAGTATAGTCATGCACTGATATTAAATGGACAGCTTTGCTTAGACCATTGGAGTTCCTCCACACTAGTCAATCCATTGGTTGGGCACTGGGGCAGTTATTTTGAGACAGACATCGGCTTTCGCCAAATTTGAAAGCAGTTGATTTGCTTTACCAGATTTAACACACCTACGTATAAGCAATTAGTAGTGGTGTCCACATACTTCTGGACTCTGGAGGCTGTTGCACGTCAACTTGGCTGGATTTGTGCCGAGATTTTGATACTGTTAATTATAACATTTACCCTTAGTAGAGTAAGGATTTGGGGTACTACTTCAAAATATCACCTCTGACCTCGATATAAGTGGTTGGTACTTCACCTGCACCTTTTACTTGTGGGCTACCCCAGGGTTCCAGTTCGGGTCCACTTTGGTTTTCCTGGTACATGCATCCACTAGGCCTTTTACTGTTATATAAACTGATTTATGAATTCATTTAGCATTACATCTAAACTGCACACTTACTTAAGTGGGTGGTCCAAATGTTTTGGCTCATACACTGATCAGCCATAACATTAAAACCACCTCCTTGTTTCTACACTCACTGTCCATTTTATCAGCTCCACTTACCATATAAAAGCACTTTGTAGTTCTACAATTACTGACTGTAGTCCATCTGTTTCCCTGCATGCTTTGTTAGCCCCCTTTCATGCTGTTCTTCAATGGTCAGGACCACCACAGAGCAGGTATTATTTAGGTGGTGGATCAATCTCAGCACTGCAGTGACATGGTGGTGGTGTGTTAGTGTGTGTTGTGCTAGAATGAGTGGATCAGACACAGCAGCGCTGATGGAACACCTCACTGTCACTGCTGGACTGAGAATAGTCCACCAACCAAAAATATCCAGCAAACAGCGCCCCGTAGGCTGCGCCCTGTGACCACTGATGAAGATCTAGAAGATGACCGACTCAAACAGCAGCAATAGATGAGCGATCGTCTCTGACTTTACATCTACAAGGTGGACCAACTAGGTAGGAGTGTCTAATAGAGTGGACACTGTTTAAAAACTGATCCACTCATACCAGCACAAAACACACTAACACACCACCACCACGTCAGGGTCACTGCAGTGCCGAGAATGATCCACCACCTAAATAATACCTGCTCTGTGGTGGTCCTGACCATTAAAGAAAAGGGTGAAAGCAGGCTAAAACAGTATGTAGAGAAACAGATGGACTACAGTCAGTAATTGTAGAACTACAAAGTGCTTCTATATGGTAAGCGGAGCTGATAAAATGGACAGTGAGTGTAGAAACAAGGAGGTGGTTTTAACGTTATGGCTGATTAGTGTAACAAACTGGTTACAAAAACAAACGAGACAGAAAGGCAGGATTCTGTGCTGGTCAAACACTTAATGCCCTGGCTTTATTGATCTTTTTTCCCCATCGCATTCATGGTCATGGTATTCTTTTTCTTTTTTTTTACTCCATAACAGAGGGGTTGGTCAAACAAATTAACAAAGGGGGAAATAAGAGGTAAACAAGGAGCACAAACAAAAAAGAAAAACCCACAACCCAGTAAGGATTAATTATGCTATTGGCATGAGCATTTATATTGTGGTACATACAAAAGAACAACTACAAGTAGCCTTGTGAAGTACCATCCTCTTCACGGAAGAGAGCTCTCGCAGTTTCCAAAGGAAGGCACCACAACATCCGACGACAGGGAGAATTCATTCTTGTAAGCCATTTTTGTTCACTTTTCTTATTTTCATAAAGTGGAATGATGATGCATGTTGAGATTTCACTGAAGGTCTCAAAAACAAAACAAACCAAAAAATAGACGAGTCTCTGAAATGATTCAAGGAGAGAAATCAATGATTCAATTCCCCGATTGAATCCTGCACTGATTCAACCCTCCACCTCTGACTGAGGACGCCTCTCAACTGACACACGCCCCCTCCGACGCGTGCTCAGTACAGACTGCATTTTTCACCTGCACGAGTCGAGTTCATAAACCGGTCAGCACTGTGTACGGAGAGCCACACCCTGATCGGCATTATTCCTCAGCTCTGCAGCAGGGGTCGTAATTGCACCAGTTATGAGGACCCACGATCCGGCTTCGAGTTTCAATACGATGTATTCGAAAACCCAACTCGTGTGCTAGCGTATTTTACTGCTGCGCCACCTGAGCGGCCTCAATGATTCAATTCTTTCCAAATGACTCATTTTCATTTCAGAACTGCATCCTGCACTGATTCAACTAAGGACGCCTCTCAACTGACACACGACCCCTCCGACACGTGTTCAGTACAGACCTGCATTTTTCACCTGCACGGGTTGAGTTTATATATATATATATATATATATATATATATATATATACACACCGATCAGCACTGTACGGAGAGCCACACCCTGATCGGCATCATTCCTCAGCTCTGTGCAGGCGGCATCAATCAGCCAGCAGGGGTCGTAATTGCACCAGTTATGAGGACCCATGATCCGGCTTGACTAACCCTATGAACAACAGCCAATCGTCGTTTATGCAGCCGCCCAGGCCAGCCGGATGGCAGAGCCGAGTTTCGATACGATGTATTCGAAAACCCAACTCTGGTGCGCCGCCTCAATGATTCAATTCTTTCCAAATGACTCATTTTCATTTCAGAAACCCTTACAAACAGGGCGATGCTTCCGAAAGCAATAAAACAAAGGACATTAATTAAAACAAAGCAGCATTAATAAAATCATAATTAAAAAAAATAGTGCTTTGAGGGGAAAGAGCAGCTCGATGCGTGAGGCTTCAGATCTTCGATGAGACGAGTGACTGGGATGACGGGAGCCGATTGTGATACGTAACAAACAGGGAAGATTATAAAGAGAAAAAAAAACAAAAAAAAAAACACCCTGGATCATTTTCACAAGAAACCTTTCACATAAAAACGGTTACGCACACAGAGACGCTCACGCATACGCACGGAACCCCAGAAGGTTACAGTGTATAAAAAAAAAAACAATAAAAACCGAAGAACTCCTGTAAACACCTCACAATAAATAGATAAAACAGCAGGTTTTCCACCATGCATGTGACCTCGCCTCACGCACCACCAGCACTCACCACCCACACACACACACCATCATCATTCACGCCAACAAAGTCGCAATTAGTCATCCCCCCCCCCCCCCCCCCCCGAATTATTTGCCCCTCCCCTCCCCTCCCCTCCCAAGTGCAAAACATAACAAATGAACAATTTTTCGTATTCAAGTAATGTTATATACAAAGGGCATATTACAAATATGTAGTACTGTACATAGAATAAACGCCTCATTTCATAATTTACAGATGATATTTTAACAGTAACAAAAAGGGGGAGAAAGGAAAAAAACAAAACAAAAACAGACAAGCATTGCAGTAGAGTCCCAACGGCTGCCATGAAGATGCAGTGTCAGTGATGCACAGCACCTAAAGTAAACGCCCCAAATCGTAGGGTGATGGAAAAAAAAGCAGGAGTGGGGCTACGTAACCTCCATGGCTACTGCGTTTTCTGTTATACTGTTCAATGTTGGCTTTTCTTGGTCATGATTTTCCCTGAAGAAAAGAAAACAAAGGTCGAACGTTTCTTAATGTTAATGATAAAGCACAACCATCAAGAAAAGCATATTAATTTATGTTTGACATTACTGGCATTCATCAGAAAACAATACTGTGCCTTGCTGGTGTTTCTGGGTTTAAGTTTTTTTTCTCTATCACATCAATAATACAGAATATACACTGATGAGCCAAAACATTAAGACCACCTCCAAAAACAGCAATGCCAATTTTGTAACAGTTGTGCATGTGACAGTCAGAAATATTAAAGTTTAGATGTTGACTGCAATTGATATGATCAGGCATAAAGACCTGAGCGACTTTAATAAAAAGGCAAATTGTTATGGCCATCTCCAAAACAGTGAGGAGTGCTCACAGGCAGCAGTGTTACTCCCAGAAGGGACAAGGCTGGCACCCAGTTGGCACAGAGGGATAATCTGCTAGCAACACCTCCGAATCTCGGCTCTGCTACCGGTCGGCTGGGCGCCGTCTAGCAGGCGCATAATTGGCTTCCAGTCTGCTGGGTGGAAAAAGACCAGACTAAGGCATGCGGTTATCAACGCTGTGTAAGGACCTTGGTTGCCCAGGGCGCCTGTACAGAAAGTGGAGGAGCACAGAGATTGGGGCGTGGCCATGCGCAAATCCATCGAAGTATGGGAAGGGAGTACACAACCAACATTGACTACGTTAAAATAGAAATATATGAAGGACATTGGGATGCTGGTGTCTGGTATGCACCAACAGAAGAGCTACTGTTGGTCAAATGCTGATCACTTCAATCAATACTGGTGATGGAAATGCGTCACCACACAGTGCAACGAACCCTTCTGTACACGGGGCTGTGTTGCTGCAGGCCAGTCAAAGTGCCCAGTGAGAACTCGGGCATCAAAACTGGACATTGGAGCAATAGAAGAACTCAAGAAGAGAAGATATGGCAGGACCCTTCTTGCAGTGAGGCGAAAATGCTGCCCACCGAGGATTATTTATTAAATTTGACAGCTGTCAACCGTCTTCCAAGAGTTAGTGATAGGTAGTGAGGCGTATTCTTTTATCTTCAACCCTGAAGTAAAATAGATCCTCCCTGAACAGCTGGTATGTTGGTCCTTCTATTAAATGTTGCTCTTTTTATTATTAGTTTGATTATTAGGTTCTTCAAATCTTGTCTTGAGCTCTACGTTACTCTGAACATTTCATCTAAACATTTTGGATGGACAGTAAAAATCGCCCTGGAGGTAGCTGACAATTGCTGCTGCACTGTAACCAAACCTCTAAACCAAATGTGTTCTCACCTGGTTCCCATATCGAGAGTGGTGGATCCGGCTGCGACTTTGGGAATCTGGCGGTTGGCGTTGGCGGCGAGTTTGAGGGCGGCCGTCGGGACCGTGAGCTGCCGCTGCAGGTGCCGCACGCTCAGCGCTGCACTCGGCGAGGGCAGGCCCACTCTCACGGCCCCGGCCAACAGCGCCTGCGCGGGGGCGGGCCGGCCGGCCGAGCCGAGGTGGTGGTTGGCCGAGGGGGTTCCGTTGTTGGGGGCGGAGGTAGGGGTGTCGCACTGGTGGTTGGCGGTGGGTGAGGGGCTCACGTGGTGCAAGCCCTTATATGCTCCTGCAGAGGGAGAAACCGTAAACATCACTAACAAGAATTAACTAAAGAACCTAGTATCAACTTCAACATAAAGTAAAAAGTAAAACTGGCATTAAGCGGCAATGTAACATTTCTGTTTTTGTATTTGATTAAAAAGCAGAAGTAAGACAACTGGCTATTTAGCACAATGATGCAACTGAAAAAGTTAGTTACTATTAAGCTGCAATTATTTAAAAACAGCCGCTTTGTTCAGCGCTCGGCTTGAGCGGTGCGATAATACATCATCAAAGTGTGCATATGTGCGTGGAATAACCTTCAGATTCACTCTGAAAGCGGCCACATGTTTCTGTGTTTAGCTGGATTTTCCTCACTGTTTTACTTTTAAACTTGTTTTACAGCTTGAGGTGCTGAAAATTTAAAGTGTTTTATATTATATTTGTGTTATTTTCAGTGTATATTTGTTTTATTAGGATTTTTACATCCTGTTTTACACTTTGACTATCGTTCCTGTCATGAATGTAACCACTCATTACACAAGGTTCATCAGTCCACAAGTTTATATCAAACACAGTCTTGGGCAATTTAGTATCTCCAATTCATCTCACTTGCATGTCTTTGGACTGTGTGAGGAAACCAGAGCACCCGGAGGAAACCCACATGGACCATTTTCAGTGTATAAGTGTCAAAAACAACCCCATTATTTGACTTGAGCCTAAATTATATGCAAGTCCACGGGATCATGGAACGCATTAACAGGTTTCCCATACATTCTTATGGGAAAAAATACCTTGAACCTCAACACCTTTTAAACGCGACACCATTCCCAGAACCAATTGACGTTTAGGTTTAAGGTACCACCGTCCATTTAATGACTGTTTGCTTAATAAAATACCCAAACACATATGCTTGCATGCCTCATTATGAACAAAACCTGAATTCATTTGACTAGTACTTGTAGATTTATTATGTAACTTTTCATTTAAACTATTATATTTGTCAAACCCTACTAGTGTCTGTAATAAATATAATAGTCTATTATATATTTGTCATGCGCCTTCTAGTCTCACCTGAGGCAGATACAACGCCGTTGACTCCAAGTCCAAGAAGTCCTTCCTCTTTGCTCTTCAGTGCCATTAGATGTTCCATAGGCACCAATGCCGAGGCGGCAAACTGCGCACTCGCGGCGTCTAAGATCCTGAATGATGAAGTCTAATAACACAAAAAAACCAAAATGTCTTTATTCAGCTCAATTTAACTAAATTATTTTAATACATAGCTCATGTACGCTTTCCTTTTTGTCTCATTTGGAAGTTCTTATATTTTAAGGGGTCGCCACAGTAGATTGTACTGTCTGCATACCCTTCCTGTCATTTTCTTATTCTGGCTTGGAACCAGCACAGCCAACACTAGTCTGTTTGGGGATGTCGGTGTAACAGCGGCAGAATTCGAACCCCAGATCTCAGAGGTAGTGGGCTAATGTGATTACAGCTGTGCCACATGAACGGCATGGAAACTTTCCCTTATTATGTAACATGTTTTTATATAATAACAACCCAACCCCCCCATCTACTGTACAATCCCTGATCTGCAGCAGCTTCATATCACCCGAGTTGGGTTCCCACAGAGAGTAGTAGTAGTGTTTAATTTTTAAACGCCATGTCTGCCCTTTGGGCCATGTTCATGGCAGGAAAGGTTGTGATCTGTCTTTTATTTACTTATTTCATTTGACTTAGAGAAGTTATGTCTGTGGTCTATGTATGTTCATTTATATGTATTGCTTTAGTTTTGTTAATGACAGGAATTTTAGGAGTGTTGTTGCTTTTGTCTTGGTAAAAAGTTCCTTTATGGTTTTTGCTGATAAGATCTGTTGTCTTTCATGGTTACAGATGACACATTCCAGCATTAAATGTTTTATTGTAATCTGTGTTTGGCATGTTGCGCAATATGGGGCGGTTTCGCCTTTTATCAGGTACGTGTGTGTTAATCTTGTGTTCCCACAGAGAGCCGTACCATGTTCTGGGGGCCGCGCTGAGCTTCATGTGACCATTCTGTGTGTCTGTGGCAGTCAGGTGCATTATTGTTTCTTTGTTTGTTTATTAGGATTTTAACATCACGTTTTACACTTTGGTTACATTCATGACAGGAACAGTGGTTACTCATTACACAAGATTCATCAGTTCACAAGTTTATATCAAACACCGTCATGGACAATTTTGTATCTCCAATTCACCTCACTTGCATGTCTTTGGACTTTGGGAGGAAACCGGGGCACCCGGAGGAATTTCACAAATTGCACAGCAAATTGCATATTACACGGAAAATTTGACAGCCTTGAATTAGGTGGAGCTTTAGTTATCAGACACACACCCTCAATGTTTACCCAACACACACGTTTCCACCCTGGTTGGCTCATTCTTCACACTAACCTGTACATTGGCACTGAGTCGCTGCACTTGCTGTGCCTGTTCCAGCTGCTCTTTCTGCATCTGTGCCAACTGCCCCTGATGCTGCTGGTACTGCTCAGCAGTGAACACTACAACACACACACACACACACACACACACACACACACACAGAGTGGGGTCACTATACAGCTGTGACAAACCATGTACATTATGTTTTTTCCTCTCTGTGTAAAACAGTCACAGACCAGGTGTGGGTGGTGCGGCAGGGGGTCGGTTATTAGGACGGTTTCGCAGCGCGCTGATCGGCTGGTTGAGCAGGCCTCTGCCCCGTCGCCGTGCCGACCAGGGGTGCTGGTTCTCGGGGTCGTCGGATGGGGCCGTTCGAGGTCTGAAGTGCCTCCAGCGACAGGCTTTGATGTTCTGGAGGATCTGCGAGAGGTCTGGAGGGGACGTGGTACGTGAGGTAAGCATAGTGACGGGCTGTGGGCCGGAGGTGGTAGAATCAGTAGATTCTAGGTCCGCTTCATGACAGGTGGCAGCCCATTTAGAGGAGGTACGGTCCAACAAAACCCTGAATGCATAGAATACAGAAACGGTGATGGTCATAATAAGTCATTTAGCTGTTAAGATACATGTCATAGCCATACGTTGAAGGACATCTATACTAATTATTCAGTGTAGGTGGTTTAGACACATTCATTGTTTATTTAGATGTTTTACGCTATGCTTACACAACAGGAAAGGCCGGTAATTCTCGTATTTCAGTTTATAGTCCTTGTCAAGTGTTGTTAACATTTACATTTGTGCCATTCAGCAGACACTTTTATCCAAAGCGGCTTACAGCTACGTCTGAATACAATTTTGACCAATTAGGGGTTAAGGACCTTGCTCAGGGGCCCACAGTGGCAACTTAACAATGCTGGGGCTTGAACCGACAACCTTCTGATTACTAGTCCAATACCTTAACCACTGAGCCACCACTGTCCTTATGTGTTGTTCTTTAGATTTGATGAAAGACTTTTCACTCAGTGTTTATGTGGGTGGAAACCGGAGCTTCCGGAGGAAACCCACACAGACACGGGGAGAACATGCAAACTCCACACAGGTCCATGTGGGAATCAAACCCAGGACCTTCTTGGTGTGAGGCGACAGAGCTACGCACTGAGCCACCGTGCCGCCCTAGCTTTTACCTTTAACTCTGGTCATGGTATTTCTGTTCATGTCATTGTTCTACATTTCTGCCAGATTTACCACACCCAGCTGTTTTACTCCAGTTTAATCATATATCCAATATTTGAAGGCTGGCTATTGTTTAAATGAATTTACATCCCCATACTAAGCATCACTGAGCAGACATAGATTTAATGTAGAGAAGCAATAGTCTAGCAGCACTTAAGTAAAATCCTAGTGCTGATATCAGCCCAGATGTGGCACGGCAGAAAAGAAACAGAAAGTAGTTTTAATCTCACCTGCCCCCTCTGCCGACCCTTCGTCGTGCCAACCCCACGCACATTCGAGGAACGGTAAGTGTGGTGAGAGAGTAGCGGTAGCGAGCGTCTCCCACACCACCCTCGGTAGGATCCGTCCACGGCCATGAACCGCACTGCGCTCCACGCACCTAACAAAAACAGTAAATGGGAGAGGAAACCATTAACATAACGTACAAACCGCTTATATATAGAACTGCTTATTTAAGAGGTCAAATAAATAGCTTTGTATTATGTTTGTTTGTTTATTAGGATTTTAATGTCATGTTTTACACTTTTGGTTACATTCATGACAGACACACGGTAGTTACTCGTTACACAAGGTTCATCACTTATCAGGGTTATATCGAACACAGTCATGGACAATTTAGTGTCTCCAGTTCACCTCACTTGCACGACTTTGGACTGTGGGAGGAAACCGGAGCTCCCGGAGTAAACCCACGCAGACACGAGGAGAACATGCAAACTCTGCACAGAAAGGACCCGGACCGCCCCACCTGGGGATCGAACCCAGGACCCTCTTGCTGTGAGGCGACAGTGCTACCCACCGAGCCACCCTTGTATTATGTAAAATACATTATCGTGATTTATTAAGAATGGAAAGAGTTTGAAAGCAAAATCTGGAGTCCTCCAAAGTTAACTGCTAGCAAAACACTGCAAAATTTTAAGCAGGACATGCAAATACTAGAAATGCAAATGAAATTTGACTAATTTCTCTAAACCGATAACTGAATATTATTATAAAGTAGCAGACAGTTAACCAATAACCAACAAGCCTGTAGCAGCCCAAAGTAACAGTGCTGCAGCATGGTGGTGCATGCTGATAAGCACCTGGAACACCTAAATGACAATTTGTTTCCATTTATTTTGTATTTTACCTTGAATGATTTGTAAATCAACACTAAAAGTGAGTCTCCATATAATAACATGAGCAATTAAACATTTAAACATAAGGCTGTGCATGTGCAGCACTTACAGCATGATAGTGGCAGCCAGACCTCCTCCTAAACGCGAACACGCCGTCTGGATCGTTCTCCTCTTCTGCCTCAGATGAGCCGGAAAACAGCTAGTGTGAGAACAGCACGGTTAGCCAACAATCGAGAAAGATGCAATTTCAATGGAGATAAACATTCAAAGAAACATCAAACATCCCCGATTGGCCGATCTACACTGTAAACAAAACATGCCTCGTCGACAAATATTTAAACCTATATATATATATATATAAAATTATAATAATGAATGTTAAAAAAATTTAGATGTTGGGGAGACAAACAGTGCATGATCAGGGCTGCAGTGTCAAGGTGCAAATGATCAGATTTGAATTTCAGGGTGCATACTGCGTCCCGATCCAAACACAAAGATCCTATGCGTGCTCCAAATTAGTAGCCTTGCTGCTGGTCAGAACACTATTTAGTACAAGATGATGGTATATGGGACACAGCAGCTCTCATACTGATCATTGAGTAAATGTGATGCTGTGTGTTAATTTCATTACTCCTAAAACCTGAGTTGCTTCCAGAATGTAGTGCACAACAACTTTTGACTTCAGTTGTGTATCACACATGCTACTACCCAATCACATTTTCCTAACACCCCCCCCCCCCCCCCTCCGACACGTGCAATAGCCGACGGTTCATACAGAGATCCGTATTGCACAATGAGAATTAAGCACTGATCTCCATTTTTCTTAAGCAGCCAACCACTGATCAGCCAGTAGAGATCGTAATTGCAGCACTAATGAGGAATCCCCACAGGTATTTCCACCCTCCAGTGAGCCAATTGTCAATATAGGTGCCCACCCTGCAGGCAGCAGAGCCTAGATTAAGATTAAAAAGTTTGAGATTTGCTAGTGTGTTTAACCACTGCACCATGGGCACGCCTTGTGTTCATTATTTTAGCATTAAAATACCATCAAAACAAACAATAAGAACATAACAATAAAACATAACACGTTTTATTTGTGTCTGTGAACCACCGGTTAGCTCTGGTTGGGGGGGTGGGGTGTATATGTAGTAGGTGTCTTTACCTGCGAGTAGGGCTCTTCATCCGAGCTGGGAAAATCATACTGGTTAAGGTCTTTAGTGTTGATGATTGCAGGGCCAGTGTGGTGAGCACCGGTCAGCAGCAGCGGCTTTGGCTTCTTCTCATACTTCCTCTTCTGTCGCACCACTTCTGGTTTATCCACCTGTACACACATATTGCTACATGGTTAAGGCCACTGGACAGTCAAATTTTGCATTGCTGTTTGGGTCATGTATTAATTTTGTTTGTGGCCTGCATGTGTGGGTGGGTGTGCTTACCTTGGTCTTGTAGTCGCGATCGTGTTCTACGTGTCTGTACTGGTTGCTGGTGGTGATGGGGATCAGTGGGATAACGGGCTTCTCTAGCGCTCTCTGTGCCATCTCTGCCATCACTTCCCCGCCAAAATCAGCCATGCCATTCCTGATACACAAATAAACCGAATGTATATTTCAAATATCTGGCAACCTCAAAATATGTCTGATGTGTTTTAGCTGTTCCCAATTGTAAAGTAAATAGATTTCGATTGTAGATTCACTGCTGCATGCACCAACCCATTCTGGCCAGCAAGAAGTGCAGCTGACTATATACACAAACCCCTGACACGCAGGTCACTGGCCAATACTTATCACCTACCAGTGGTGGGTTCCCACACACAGCCGTATCGCCACAGCCATAAAAGAACTCGGACCAGCTCTTGAGATCACACACTGCAGCAGCATGGAGAAACCCTATCCACCCCACCTCCCTAATACACAGCTATTTGTCTATTTGTATAGGACAGTGGTAGGCTAGTGAGTAGGGTCATCAACTGAAAGCACTGCCATGCACCCTTTCTGCTCCAAGGGCGCTGTACGATAGCTGACCCTGCGCTCTGACCCCGGCTTCCAAACAAGCTGGGATACGCAAAGAAAGAATTTCGCTGTACTGTACGTCTGTATATGTATATATGACGAATAAAGGCATTCTATTCTATTGTCTGCTGGACGCCTGGACAGGTTGTTAGCACTGCTGAGGTTCAACTCATAAACGTGAACACTTGGCAGATTCTTTTAACTGGTGACTGAACGATAGTTGACTTATCAATGCATTAAAAATACCCACATAGGGCAAGCGTTATTGATCGGTATGGGCCAGCAGGAATGTAGATAAATATATACGTCATGGCAATAGCACCATGTATGTTTTAAATATACCTTGGCTGCCAGGTGTCTGAGCCAGACAGTATTTTCCTACAGTTTACACCTGCCAGTGGTGGAACCTTCCAAACTTTCAGGTGCTGAGAAACAAGCTATTTTTACAAACGGACCAGACCAGTCATACCCTATTTAACTTCCCGTCCTACAAACAGGGCCAACTGTATGTTAGGCCATTGGCATTATCCCTTATTAATCATTAATCTAGTAACACTACTTAACATGCATCCAGAAACCTAATCCTGCCTAATTGTTTCAAATTTCTGTCCTTTTGTTTTCCCCGTGCTAACGTCTCAAAACACTCGCCCCACTAAACATCAGCAGATACCGTTTCCTCTTCAGTTTATACAAGAGCCCGATAATTACTCATAGCTGCCTCATAGTAGCTCGGGTTTCAAATCGCAGGTGCGTCCTCACAATGCCGACCTGGTAAATGAGTGAAATGCACGTGTGAACCCGAGCATGAATGAGGTTGAGCTTTCTGACCTCTTCTCCACTATCTCCAGTGTGAGGTGTAGGAGTTCCCGCTTGCTCTTCTCGCGTCTCTTGATCATCTCTAGGATGGTAACGGCTCTGCTCAGATCCCTTCTCAGTTTCAGCATCTTCTCGTACGAGACCTCGTCGTTCTTGCGATTCTGCGCACACACACACACGCATATTTTTAAAGAAAACAATAAAGAAATTTAAACACTCAATCACTTAGCCGCTTATCCAATCAGAGTCGCGGGAGGGGAGCTTTTCAATGGGCGCAAGGGACACAGTGACACCCTGGATGGGGCCACCAGTCCATCGCAGAGTAGACACACGCATTCACCAATTAACCTGACCATGTTTTTGGACTGTGAGAGGAAACCGGAACGAAACAAACCCACGCCCCCTCCGACACGTGGGCAGCAGTCGTATGCATTTTGTCACCCACACCGGACGAGACAGCTGCGGATCAGCTCCGTGTACGGAGAGACACACCCTGATCCGCGCTCTTTCGCCGTCTCTGTGCAGACGCCATCAATCAGCCAGCAGAGGTCGTAGTTGCATCAGTTATAAGAGAGTCCCTATCCGGCTTAACCCGCCCCTATATGAACAACAGGCCAATCGTTGTTCATGTGGCTGCTTAGCCCAGCCGACAGGCAGAGCCGAGACTCGATACGATGTATTCGAGATCCCAGCTCTGGTGTGCTAGCGTGTGTTTTTACCGCTGCGCCACCTGAGCAGCCTGTTTGTTTGGGTTTTGTTTAGGGAAATTTAAGTCTGATTATTTTATCTTGTCTTTATATTTTGGGTCCATTTTATATTTTCATTTTTAAGACTACGAGGTAGGGTAACACTGTTCTTGTGTGGTCTTGTGTGAGAATTTCTTTAATGGTACCAGGCATGTGTACTTGTTGTATTTCCTTGGTGTATGTTCTTTAAGCTTTAGATGTTTGGCAGGGGGGGTTTCTGCTTTTGACAGAGCCTAAAGAAGGGTGCCTTCTCTCCCCTAATCAGGAACTAATTGTTAGGGTCAAGTTTGTCCCATTCGGCTTGCCAAAGATTTGATATGTATGTTGTCATTAAAGATTTTAAAGCTCACCTTTCTGGTCTGCATTTTCTCCGTCCGGCGCCTGAAGGCCACGTAGGAGTCGTTGGTGCTCGAGCCGTCTCGTTTCTCCTGTTTGACAGTCGGGATGAGAGAGCCGCTCTGGCACGATTTCCTTTTCTTGCTCCAGTACTCGAACACCTCCCTGATCAGCTCGTCGTCCTCCTTGAGGAGGAGTTTCGCCTCCTGCAGAGACACCAGCTGTGAAAGAGAGGAACGGAAAGAGTGAGACACGAACATTTTTGTTTGGTTCTGTACATTACTTGTATGGAAAAAGCACTAGTCCACAACATATTTGTAAATCACTCATGACATCTTTCATAACAATGAGTAATAGGAAGGGTCATTTTTACCCCAAAAGTCTACACACAGTAACTTATTTATTTAGGTTTTAACGCCATGTTTAACACATTGGTGTCATTTAATGGCAGTAATAGGTTTTATGTATGTGTTTTTATATCTTGGTCCATACTATATGTTCATTTTTATAGTTGCAAGGTAGGTTAAAAGTCTTCTTGCTACACACAGTAACAACAGCAGAGAGAGAAGCTCAGTTCGAATCTCAGCAAGTACTACAGGCCAGCCAGGCACCTAGACACTGAGTGGGATGGTTTGGCACTGTGTCCAGAGCCAGTATGTATATTTAATCACTTCATATTTCAATATAGTAGAGATGTGGTAGAGATGTGGTAGAGAGTGGTATCCCCCCCCCCCCCCCCCACCACTACATTCCCAGTACTGTACTGGCTCTACCTGCTGTCCGCTGCCTTTCTCCAACCGGTCGATCATCACTTCAAACTGCAAGGCTCCCACTTCCATCTTTTTTCTCAGCCTCGTCACAAACAGCTCATCCTCCGTGTCCAGGTCGTAGTCCGGTTGCTCCGTGTCCAAGCTAAAGGCTGCATAGGTGGACAAAAAAGATAAGATCAGCACTGGTAGCTCATGCTAAAGCATATACCTGTTGCAGTGCACAATTGTGTCATACAAACTGAACTACTGTCTTCATTTGGGGAATCTGACTGGCTCACTGCTAGAAGCTTTGCATGATAATTGGTGCAATGACACTGCCAACAAGAGGGTTTATTTATTTGGGTTTAACATGCCTCGTTTACATTTGTTTGTTTCCCCCCCCCCCTTTTTAGCACGTCCAATCGCCCGATTGCGTCATGCTTCCTCTCCACCAATGCCGAGCCCTGCTCTGATTGAGGAGAACGAAGCTAACCCATGCCCCCTCCGACACGTGGGCAGCGTGCCGTATGCATCGTATCACCTACAATTTGACGAGTGCAGTGCAGCTCAGCGTTGTGTACGGAGAGACACACCCCGACAGCACTCTTTTCTCATCTCTGTGCAGGCGCCGTCGATCAGCCAGCAGAGGTCGCAATTGCACCGGACCCCATCCGGCTTAGTCCCGCCCATTTCTAAACAACAGGCCAATCGTCGTTCATGCGGCCGCTCAGCCTTAGACGGCAGGCAGAGCTGAGATTCGATACGATACGATGTATTCGAGATCCCAGCTCTGGTTCCAGCGCGTGTTTTTACCGCTGCGCCACCAGAGTGGCCTTATGTTTACATTCAGGAGAGGTATTCTAGTCTGTAGTCCTTATCAATTGTCTTTGGGAGATGGATTTATAGGGGTGTTATGGGTATTTATTTGGGTGCTTTGCCTTGAGTAAAGATTTCTTTCATGATTCTAGGTACAGACTGTAAAGTCTGTTAGGCAAGTATCATATAACGGGGGTTGTTCTCCTTTTGTCAGGTGACCGTATGCTATATGGGAGTAGTCAATAGGGCATCCTGTATGTGTTACTTAGTCCATGCGTTTTACCATTTGACAGCAGCTACTGCTTTAAATATTAACTCATGCTCAACTTACGCTGTATGTGGATGAGCTGCTTGGGCATCTTGAAGTCCCCTGGGTAGAGGGTCTCATAGTAAGAGATGTTACTCTCAGCTTCAGGCACTGGAATGACCATGTTGTCCCTCTTCTCGCCGTACACCTGTTGTGCCGAGATGGCCCGCTGGAGATGGTGCTCCTGAAAGACACACACAAAATCCCGAAGTGTAAGAAACAGGTTGTTTTTAACGGCAGTCCTGGTGTACAAATATAAACTATAATAATACAAGTAATGGAACAGTAAGACTTGGATTTACTGGTGCATTTTTTAAGTTAGCGGATCCCTATTTAGGTGCATTTCCTAATATTTCACCAACACATACTACTCAGAATAACACACGGACGTGTACAACTTCTGTAGGAATTCATTCATTTATTAAGAATAAGATTTTAACATCATGTTTTACAAGCTTTGGTTACATTCATGACAGGTAATTACTGCTTACACAAGATTAATCAGTTCACAAATTTAATGTCAAACACAGTCATGGACAATTTTGTATCTCCACTTCACCTCACTTGCATGTCTTTGGACTGTGGGGGGAAAAAAACAGAAAACCCACACAGACACAGGGAGAACATGCAAACTCCACACAGAAAGGACCCGGACCGCTCCACATGGGAATCAAATCCAGGACCTACGTGTGTACACGCTTATCAAACTTCTATTCAGCAACCAGCACTGGATTCTTACAGAGATCTTTGGTACAGCGTGATGGTGGCAGCATCATACCATGTGGGTGCTTCTCAGCAGCAAGGACGGAGACACAGGCAGCAGGATGGATGATGCCAGACTATCTATATTCCTCTGCCACTTATGCTGGCGCCTGGACCAGACAGTAAGTCAGAGTGATTGCTGCCTCCCCTGCCTTAACACGGCTAATTGTGTTAGGCGGCCGACTAGACAAAAAATAAACCTTAAAAGGTTCTTCCACATTTGCATGTAATTTATACAACGTTATTAGGGCTGAATGAGTAATTGTATATAGAGATGGGACGATCGATCGGCTATGAATCGGTATCGGCCGATTTTTAATCAAAATATGCTATCGGCGATCGGCGATATTTCCTAAAAGTAGCCGATTCGATCGTGTGATATATAAAGACCACGTTAAGTTAACAGCTCAGTGGATTGATCCAGACTTTGAGCTACGACACGCCAACCATCACATCACCATTCATCAACCATCGTACAGAAACCATCATGAAAGCTCTTCATGACCTAAAATAACATCATTAACGTTGTGCATCATACATACGATGTAATTTTGCTGATTGTAATATTTACTTTAAAAAGATAATTCAACCCGGTCACATCTGAGTCGATTCTATCAGCACGTTATATAAACTCCTGGTTCACTTTGGTAAATCGTGAGCGGTTCTTACTTGTGATGTAGATGAGAACAGAAAACGTTACAGAGCCAATCAGAGGCAAAAGTTTATTCATTACCAAATTCGTTAGTTCAGGATCATCTGCTAAACTTTTAGGGTAATCAGAACTTTTAGCTCCACAGACGGAACGAGTCTGACTCGGTGACCGCTCTGTGGTAATAGCGGTTTAATTAAGCTTTTTAATGAAGCTTTTTAATGTAAGAAAGTCACACAAAATGTTCTGTAGTAGCTGGTGTTTATTTAAAACCACAGCATTTATTAATAACAGTAAAAACGGAGAGAGAAACTTACGCGTCACATTCGACTCCTGAATCAGAATCATTTAAAGCGACACTGTGAACAAAGCGTTTTTTTTAAAGAAACACACACACGCTGTTGCTTTCGGTTTATTTTCACTGTGAGGCTCTCTAAGTTTTTTTCAGACTAAACTGGATAACATTAAACCTGCGTGTGTGTGTGTGTGTGGTCAGTTAGACTAATAAGATATGTCTCCTGTGGGTGAAAAAAATAATTGTTTGGTTACTTTATTATTTACTGCTGATTTTGCGCTAAAAATTGCATGTCACCGCCCCCCCCCCCCCCCGATCGAAATCGACTATCGTCCGATTGCCCTGAAAGGAGATCGGAGATCGCAATCGGTGCCAAAAACCCCGATCGTCCCATCTCTAATTGTATATAAACCAATCATGAAAGGCATAATTTCAACTACGCTACAATTAGCAGCTAGCTTGCGGTTATACAAGGTTGAGAGTCACGTTGAAAAAGCTTCCATTTGCCCAGTAATACAGTTGCTCATATGTCATAAATAACATCAGTTATAAAAGGCAGGGTACTGTCCAGCATCAGGAGCCGCATCCTAACTGGCTGGCTTCAGAACTAAAACAGTGTTAATTTTGACAGCAAATTTAGATTTAGTTTTAGTCATAGTCTTTTGACTAAAATGTCATTTAGTTTTAGTCGTAATTTGGTCATCTGAATTGTTTTAGTTTTAGTCTAGTTTTAGTCGACTAATTATATATAGTCGACTACATCTACAGTCGATTCAGTCGACTAAAATACATATTTGTTTGTTCATTAGGATTGTAACGTCATGTTTTTACACATTGGTTACATTCATGACAGGAACGGTAGTTACTCGTTACACAAGTTTATTCGATTCTCAAGGTTGTATCGAACACAGTCATGGACAAATTTAGTATCTCCAATTCACCTCACTTGCACGTCTTTGGACTGTGGGAGGAAACCAGAGCACCCGGAGGAAACTCACGCAGACACGAGGAGAACATGCAAACTCCACACAGAAAGGACCCGGACCGCCCCACCTGGGGTTCGAACCCAGGACCTTCTTGCTGTGAGGCGACAGTGTTACCCACTTAGCCACCGTGCCGCCCTAAAATACATATAAAGGGTGTAAAATTTAAATGCTTTTTCATCAGTTCCCTTAGATTATTTAAGTCATTATATACACTTACACAAAATGAAACATTTTTAACCAGTTATGGAATATTATTAATGTTTGAATGTGCAATACACACAAAACAAGATTTAACTTATTTCAAACAACATCTTTATTTACCTGACCTGCTTATTGAGCATAACAATAACAAAATATTAATGACCAGTAGTTCTGCTCTGCCTGAAAAATATATGCATTGTTCATAACAAATTGCATATTACATTCTTTATAAAACTGGGTACCGTAAAAGCAGCTGTGACATTATGTTGCCATTATACTACCAGCGATCCGTCGCCCCACATGGTTTACACATCGTCTTGTTTTTCACGACATCAAATGAGAAATGTGTTCATATATCGGCTCTCCTCTTTCTCCCTGTTGACATTGTGGAGTTAACCTCGTTCCATGAGTAAAGACAGTTCACAGGCTACTCTGGACTTCCGGGGTTTAGATCAAACCTGTGCGAGTGTGCTCTTACCGTGGTACCGCAAAAGATTAGTACTGATTGGATGGCTAATCGGCTTGTCCCGCCCCTCCACATACGCTAAAGTAGTTCTGATTGGATCTCTTTCTAACTTGTCCCTACCTTCCACAAAACTAAATCAGTTCTGATTGGATGTCGTCCCTGCCAAACATTTTCGTCTCGTTTTTATTCGTTGACGAAAGTGTCAATTCATTTCGTCATAGTTTTTATCCTTGTGTAGTTTTTATTTAGTTATCGTCTCGTTTTCATCATGAAAAAAATGTTCGTTGACGAAATTAACACTGAACTAAAAGCTTTTTAAAAGCAGCTGCATTCTGAGTATAATCTATGTAAAAATATGCATTGCTTATGTGCGAGGATAATGTTTACACTTGAAGTATTAATACATAATCAATTACTACTTAAAACGTGTGGATATGCCTAGGGCATGACTGCCTTTAGTCATATTCCAATATTCCAAGAATACTGTTACAATAGAACGTTACTGGACGGTGGCGTACGTGACAAGAAGTGCGTCAATTACATTGTATGACCTTCAAAACCCAGTTCTAGCTGGTTTAGACCAGGTCCAATGTTCTAGCACTGTTAACGATGCCCTCAAGCTGACTGATGGGAGTATAAAGGGTGATTATTTTCTTTCCGTCTTATCACATTTGACTACTGGCAATCAAGCTCATCCAAATAAGATTAAAACTCTTTTCTACTCACAATCCAGTATGTGTGGTATTTTTAAGGTTTTTTTTTTACCTGGGTGCAATAACAATCCAATAACAATTTGTTAGCTTCAAGCAAAGATATGTCAAGTTCTAAAGCTGAGTATTTTTACATAATAATTAGATAATTAGTTAGCAATAAGCCTCTTGGAAAAGCCAGCCTCGAAGCAAAAGTAAGCTTAACAAGGGTTAACAAAGCTGTTTAATAGGCACTCCAACACAGATTTGATCAGTTGCAGTTATTACTATGATTGGCTGCGTCTCAAAGGGGCGGGACAATGGCTGAACAAGGTTTCCTAATAACTGCTGTAATTACGACCTCTGCTGGCTGATCCATAGCGCCTACACAGTAAGACACGCACGTTATTACAAAACGAACCCCCATATGAACCCGCCTCATGCAGGTAAAAAGATGAGGGCAAGCCGTAGCCTAGTGGTTAAGGTACTGGACTAGTAATCAGAAGGTCACTGGTTCAAGCCCTACTACAGCTAGGTTGCTGCTGTTGGGTCCTTGAGCAAGGCCCTTAACCCTCAATTGCTCAGACTGTATACTTTAACTGTAATGTAAGTCACTTTGAATAAAGGTGTCTGCTAAATGCCAAAAATGTAAATGTGATATGACACACGTGTCGGGGGGGGAGCGTGCAATGGTTGCAACCCACATCAATAACAAGTGGAGGTCTGCACCAGTAGAAGTGAATTACGATCGGGTGATTGGCTGACTAGATTGGAAGGAAATTGGGTAACAAATGCAAACAGAAAATTTAAAAATGTAGACGTGTTGCACCCAATAAATTAGGAAAAATGACGTTCATGACAGGAACGGTAGTTACTCATTACACAAGGTTCGTCACTTCAAACAGTCATGGACAATTCAGTGTCTCCAATTCACCTCACTTGCACGTCTTTGGACTGTGGGAGGAAACCGGAGCTCCCAGAGGAAACCCACGCAGACATGGGGAGAACATGCAAACTCCACACAGAAAGGACCCGGGACCTTATTGATGTGACGCGACAGTGCTACCCACTAAGCCACCAATCCACCTCAGTATACGTCTGTAAAATAGGCGCTTTATAACATGCCGAATATGAGACATTTAAACATAGACAAAGTTTAGCTAGTTTAAAGCTAATGTGGTGAAAGTGTAGTCTTCACCTAAACAGTGAAGCACCATTTACACAACCCAGCTACCCTTACTGGTAACGATACATCTTTGTCTCAGACACACATGCCAGGTCAATGTGCCAGTTTAACAAGTAGCACCTTTATAGCAACGAACACTTGATTCATGATTCACACATCTCATACAATCACGCCAACAAAAGAGGGTGGAATCTAAGATGGAAACGCTTACAGCTGTTTCATGTACGACTAAACAATCAACAAATCAGTTGCAGAACAAGCATGAGCAATGCCACCAGCTAAAAATGCCATTTGAATTGAAAGCAAAACTACAGATCACACACACACACACACACACACATGCAAGCATTAAAAGTGTGAGTCCAGGAGAAGTGTTGAAATCTGACTTAGCAGCCTTTCATCCTTAACAGTCTTTATCATTTTTAATCTCGTGTTAAAAAGCTTTGGAATACAGTCAGTGGCTCTATTGTTCAATACGCAGGTTTACTTAGCCTCAGCTTCTAAGCTGTTAACATTTCTATAAATTATTATGGTCATATATATATATATATATGACCGTATTTCTGCATATGGGAGACAATTTTATCCACAGCAACTTACAGTACTGACAGTATACCATTTACATTTACAGCATTTAGCAGACGCCTTTATCCAAAGCGATTTACAGTACAGTTACAGTGTACAATCTGAGCAACTGAAGGTCAAGGGCCTTGCTGAAAGGCCCAACAGCAGCAACCTGGCAGTGGTGGGGCTTGAACCAGTGACATTCTGATTACTAGTCCAGTACCCTAACCACTAGGCTACGGCTTGCCATCTAAGCAACTGAGGTTTAAGGGCCTTGCTCAAGGCAGTGGTGGGACTTGAACCAGCGATCTTTTGATTACTAGTTCAGTACCTTAACCTCTAGGCTACAACTGCAAGAACTCTAGTGACATACAGAAAGTGGATACTGATTATAAACCCTTATATGTATGTAGAAATTGAACAGAAAAAGTTTTAAATACGTTATAGCAGCACATCGGGCAGCTACACTGTAACAATCTACTGTTACACTGTTACATTAATGACAGAGCAGGTAGTTACAGGTAATATATACTTCATCAGTTCACGTTCAATGTCAAACATCATCACAGGCAATTCTGTATCGTCAATTAACCTGACTGACTAAATGTCTTTGGACTGTGGGGAAAAAAAAACAGAGCTCCCTGAGGAAACCCACACGGACACGGGAGAACATGCCAAACGCATGACCAGAACAGCTTCACCTGGGAATCAAACCCAGGATCTTCTCACGGTCATAGGTGACCAATAGCTTGTCAGTTCAATCACCATTACTGCCAAGTTGCCTCTGTTGGGTCCCTGAGCAAGGCCCTTAACCCACAATTGCTTGCATGGTATTCATAATCGTAGATCATAAGTGTCTGCTAAATGACCTAAATGTAAATGCCCACATAATGTGCAGGTTATAACTTACCAATCCTCACTTGGTCTAATTACAAACGTGTCCAGCATGACCACTGTACAGAGGCATGTTTTTTCAAAGTCTGTCAGCGCATGTATTAATTTTATTAAGGTTTTAAAGTCATGTTTTACACACTTTAGTTACATTCATGACAGGAACGGTTATTACTGGTTACACATTCATCAGTTCAAGTCATGGACAATTTTGTATCTCCAATTCACCTCACTTGCACATCTTTGGACTGTGGGAAGAAACCGGAGCTCCCAGAGGAAACCTAAGCAGACACGGGGACAACATACAAACTCCACACAGAAATGACCCGGACTGCTCCACCTGGGAACCGAACCCATGACCTTCTTACCGTAAGGTGTCAGTGCTACCCACCCCTTCTATCAGCAGATAACTGACTGTTGCTGGTAAACAACCAAGTCACAAACGTTTACTTGCCCAATGAACATTTACAGTAATAGAGTAGCAGGATATTTTGTTGAAGCTGCTTCTACATAATACTGCTAATCTTTTAACCTACTGCTAGTCTGTAAGACCTAAAGTCGGGTTACGGCATGATTAAACCATTGAGAACTCAATCCGCTTGTTAAGTGGTGACGTGTCGACCTTATGATACGTCACATCCGGGTCCAAGTTGGCCGAGTCCCTCGTATTTTCAATATGCCACAGTGCTGTGTCCCGTACTGCTTCAACAGGTCAGAGTCGGAAAAAAACTACCCAACTGTCTTTTTACCACTTTCCTTGCGATTAGATATCATGAAGTAATATTTTTGTTCATAATTCAATGTAAAAAGATAAACTGTCATTGTATATTCATTACACGTGTATCAAGCTTTTTTTATTTATTTCATATAATAATGTGAGATTCTGGATTTTTACTATATAAGCTATACTGATTAAAAGTAAAACCAAAGAGTCAGAAATGTCAGTTTTCATGTAATGAATTAAAAATATGACCGCGACATGAAATGAAATAATGACATGAACTTTTCATGATATTCAGATTACCTGAAGTGCACTAGTGTACTGCACATCTTGTCTTATTTGTATCTTAATGTATGTTTCTAATATATATATAATATATGTATATAATAAGACCTTTTCTCGTCCAGACAGCTATTGAGAAGGACTAGACATTTATGACTCGGGTAATGTTTGTAAATCCAATTTCCAACGACAGCAACACGAGTTCCTTAAGTTTTCCACAAACAGAATTTATTTTAACTTTCTTCTTACATTGACTCGTCCGTTAATCCAAATTTCTTATAAAAACTCACTATGTTCGCAATTGGCGTATAACAAACAAAACTACGATCATAAATCTGTTGCTCCACGTCCTCTTTCTTTCCGTATATTTGATAAATATTGTCAGTATATAGAGTCAGTACAATTCTGCCCCCTGCAGGCTCCACCGAAGAGGACTAATGAATAACAGCATACACTGATTACCAGGAAAAATCATCAATAGCTGAAATACCAAGTCACCTCAAATAAGTATTCTTTAACCAAACAGAAAATAGGGTTAGATCATTACAATTAGTGCAATATGGATCTTACAATATATATATATAAAAAGGTTCACAGGTTTAGCCATAGTTGTTTGCGTTTGCGATTAGGTTCGTTTGGCCCCGGAAATGACGCGTGACGTCACACTTAACAAGCGAATAACAACCCTATATAACACATTATAGCTTCAGTAAATTTAAACACTGACCAGAGATTCAAGGGTTCGAGGTGTGTGTGCATTGATGACCCAATGAACACTGCATCAGTGGCAACTATAAGATCACTTAACCACGCACATCAATCTTGACCAAAAAATACAGAAAGCGTCAACTCTAATACGGCAGAAGCACCTTGGGTAGTTCTTATGCACAGTTCTATGGAATTGAACTGAACACAAGCTGAAAAATAATCTCCATGGTAATTATTTATATTAAAAAACACTCCTAACTAGTGATCGACCGATTAATCGGTCCGATTTTTGGCATTTTTTAGATAATCGGCATCGGCCGATATATGTGCGCACAAGGCCGATATTTAAACATTGCCTCCGTCAGCTCAGTGACTGTATACAGTCATTGGTCTGGCTGTTGTTAGAGCTCTCCAGGCAGACATCAGTGAATGCACAAGAACGAGAATTTTTAGTGAGATTGGGACCATTTATGAGAAGAAAAGGAACAGGCTCACTGGAGAAAATGCAGAGAAACTTTGTTTCCTGCATTACAACTTGCTGCTTTTAGACTGGGACTACTAAAAAAGAGAGGCTGAGAAAACATTCAGTGAGGATATTGCCATTTTATTTCAAGACTGGAAACTGTTTCCTACAATTTGCTGCTCTTGACTTGGACAGGGTTTACAACCTTTTTTTTTCCCAAATATTTCACTTTAACTTTAACTTCATTATTTTTTATTCACAAATATTTGGGTTAATATTTTATTTATATTTTGATTACTTATCTAAATGCTCAAACACAATGCACACACAGTTTGGTGCTTAAATAATGGCTCCTTAAAAGAAGTTCTTCTATGTGCAACTGTCTTCACTAAGCATGTTTGTTCATTCTTAAAAACAAAAAGATACTGCTATCTGCTTGTGTATGTTAAGTGCACTGAAACCTTTGAAATAATTTGTATTTTATTTAAAGTTTTTTTTTTTTTTTTTTTTGAACGGCCAAAAGAGCAAACAAGAATATACAGTGATAAATAAATGTTTATTTAAGATCATTAATTCTGTTTTGTTGTATTATTATTATTATTATTGTATTTTTTTAGTTGTAAAAAAATGGTATTATCGGCTTTATATATCGGCCATCGGCCACTTATTTCGTCTAAATATCGGTATCGGCCATTAAAAAACCCATATCGGTCGATCACTACTCCTAACCCTATCACAAGCAGGAAAAGCAGCAATCACCTAAACGTTCAATCAAAGGTCCAAACATGATGCATTTTAAATTGTAACAATCTTAACATTGCTTAAAATCATAGCCACAATATTCCATACATTGCTCCAGGAGCATGTGTGTTCCATAGTAGTTCCTGACACGACCCTCCCTATTTATCCGGGCTTGGGTCCGGCACTACAACGCACTGGTTTACGCATCCTAGCAGCTAGGTACCCATATGAGCCTGGCTGCATGTTTTTGGACTGTGGGAGGAAACCGGAGCACCCGGAGGAAACCCACGAGGACACGGGGAGAACATGCAAACTCCGCACAGAAAGGACCCGGACCGCCCCACCTGGGGATCGAACCCGGGACCTCCTTGCTGTGAGGCGACAGTGCCACCCACTTAGCCACGGTGCCACCCCCATAGTAGTCAACTAGCATTTTATAACAACTGCTTCCAGATCTATAAAATAGCAACCCTGCAGCAAACTATGAATCTTGTTCACCACCGATGAACACGCTGTTCATAAAGGAAATGTAACCAGCACTGTACAGATTTTTGCTGATATGTCATTATACAGATGTGTAACTGAATGGCTTGGCACTGTAATGAATGTCTATGAATTCTTTTCTAACAGACGACTTGATTGTAATTGAGAAAGGAGACACAAATCTTTACAGCCCAGACGATTTCGATCCTGGTGCCATATTTATCATGTACACATAATTCTGGAGTGAAAAGGATTCTTACATTGGATAAAGGCATCTGCTAAATGCCGAAAATGTAAAAGCGACCTACATTATGGTTACAGTGTACAGTCTGAGCAACTGATGTTTAAGGGCCTTGCTCAAAGGGCTCAACAGGAGCAACCTAGCAGGGGTGGGGCTTGAACCAGCAACCTGTGGATTACTAGTCCTGTACCTTCACCACTAGGCTACGGCTTACGGTTACTCAGATGCCCAGTTTGGACAGGATGGACACAATCTGTTATGTTTCTTCTAATAGATCTCATTAACATTAATTCCTTAACATTTCATCACTATGTTTTTACCTAAAGCAAATGTACATGGCAATTTAGAAACAGCTATATTACCCTCTTATGATTATGACATTTAACTCAGATTATTTAGGGGTTTATTTGCGCTCTTACTGTATATTAGGGATGTAACAATGCACCAACACAGTTAAAAATCGATTCATTTTTGCCACGATTTAATTCGGTAATTCAAGTAAAATGAATCGATATTCACTTTAAACAGAAAAGGGCACTTGCGCTAGCCACCTCGCCTGGTTGCCAAATCGAGCTTATTCAAAATGAGTGAAAATTCAAAGGTTGCAGTGGTGATTTATGCCTGACTTGGCAATCCGGTCACTACACAGTTCTAGATGTGGAACTTGAGGATCCTCCTCTTTCAAATCAGAAGTGTGGCAGCATTTTGGTCTTCTCAAGACCGAAAATGAAAAAAAAAAAAAAAAGATAATGGACAAAACAAAAACAACAGGATACTGAACTACACAAATAGCACAACGAACATGATAAACATATAAACCGGCACCACAGTGAGAAGCTCCGGTCACCCCGCGTAAGCGAAAATCATTCATAAAAGGGCAAACCACGCTGACAAGCGCATTCACATGAGGTGAATTGGTATTTTCGTGGCAAAAGATATGAGGCTATTTTCAGTAGCTGAAAATGAGGGATTTCGATTGCTGGTTAACACACTGGAGCCTAAATACTGCATTCCATCGCGCCCGCACTTTAGCCAAACTGTAATGCCAGCACTTAACAAGCTTGGAAGGAGCACAGGCAAAACCTTAGTTTATTTATTTGAGGTTACTTTCTTTGTTTGTATTATTTATTTAATATGTGGGATTTGTTTTAAAATTTCATTTGTTTTTTACACAAAATGTGAAATGTGCAGCATTGTTTTCATTTAGTTTTTTATTTACATAAATAAAAGATATGCACACATACAATATTCAATTTTTTTTTTTTTTTTTTTTTTAAAGAGAAATGATAAAAGGAACCTTTGTCATAACTTGTCTTTAATTTCATTTTGTTTAAAAAAAAATCTGGGAAAAAATCGTATCGTGAACTCAGTATCGTGAATCGTATCGTGGGTAGAGTGTATCGTTACATCCCTACTGTATATTTGTGCTCCTTGTATTTGTCCCTTAATCACCCAATCTAGTCACTTCCAGTTTGAGCTGCCACTTGCACAACCCCTAACCTAATCAAGTAGGTCTGCATCACCACACACCTATTTTGACATGTGTCTGATCTGTGGCCACTGATCACCTGCCAATGCTGGGTTCCCACACAGAGCCACGTTCCCCTCCCACTCCGGCAGGCGCCCGGACCGTTCCTGGAGATCGCATATCACAGCAAGAAAATAGCCTGTCCGACTTCAAACACGGCCAACCGTCGGTGGCTCTGCTGAGATTGGAACTCACAAACATGCTTTCCGGTAAACGGCTTGTTTGTCAACTAATGACGATTGGTCGGCATTTAGCAGACGCCTTGATCCAAAGCGACTTACAGTACTGACCGTACACAGTCCAAGCAATTGAGGGTTAAGCAGCAACCTGGCAGACGTGGGGCTTGAACCAGTTACCTTCTGATTACTAGTCCAGTACCTTGACCACTACGCTACAATGTCCCTACCAGTAAACCATGAAGCTTCCTTGATAAACTTTGTGATGTGTTTTATATAGTCAGATACACTCATATATACACATTAGAAGCTAGCCATACAGATGAACTTTATGCATTAAGTACAGTGGAACCTTGACTTACGAGTGACCCAACTTACGAATTTTCCGAGATACGAGCTATCACTTGGTCAATTTTTTGCTTTGTGACACGAGCCGAGATCGCAATTAAGCTTAGCGATAAAGTGTAGCATAGTGTGTACTTTAAATTTAGCAATATATTGAAGCATTAAGTGTGTAGTGAGTAAGTTAAGTGATAGAGCACGAAATGAAACACTCCCCCAACTTCCTCCGCCAATCTCCACCTCCACCAGCATCTTCGTCTGGTAAATACACTTAATAAAACCAGTTTATTTTTTTACATTCTCTTTTATTATGTATTATTATTTTTTTATACATTATTTGTTATTTATAAAGTAAATTTTTCTTATTTATAAACACGTAACAAAAAAAATCGGTGTGGTTTTTGGGGGGCTGGAACGGATTAATAGCGTTTCAATTCATTTTAATGGGAAAATTTGATTTGATATACGAGCAAATTGAGTTACGAGCTTGGTCACAGAACGAATTAAACTCGTAAGTCAAGGTTCCACTGTATACTATTACTGACTGTAGCCAATCTGTCGCTCTGCACCCTTTGTCACTCTTCATAAACCCTATTTACCAATCAAAGGGGACTCCCACTGACCAGCCATTATATGGATGGTGGACCATTGGCTGCACTGCAATGACATCAACGTAGTAAAACCATGGTAGTGTGTGTCTTCCTAGTATGAGGTATGACAGCAACAGCTTTGTTGGGATTTTTACACATCTGAAGGTCAATGCTGGGAGGTGAATAGTGCACCAACCAAAAATATAAAGCCAACAGCATCATGTGGTCAGAAAGTGTCCACTTAAGAGCTGTGTGTGAATCTTTATCTAGTCCTTTGATATTCACATTTACATTATTCAGCAAGCGCTTCTATCCAAAGCGACTTACAGTACTGTGACAATATACTGTCTGAGCAATTAAGGATTGAGGGGCCTTGCAGACAGACCCATGAGTGGATAAGACACAGCAGCGCTGCTGGAGTTTTTAAATACCGTGTCCACTCACTGTCCACTCTATTAGACACGCCTACCTAGTTGGTCCACCTTGTAGATGTAAAGTCGGAGACGATCGCTCATCTATTGCTGCTGTTTGAGTCGGTCGTCTTCTAGACCTTCATCAGTGGTCACAGGACGCTGCCCACGGGGCGCTGTTGGCTGGTGGACTATTCTCAGTCCAGCAGTGACAGTGAGGTGTTTAAAAACTCCATCAGCACTGCTGTGTTTTATCCACTCATACCAGCACCACACACTAACACACCACCACCATGTCAGTGTCACTGCAGTGCCGAGAATGATCCACCAGCCAAATAATACCTGCTCTGTGGTGGTCCTGACCATTGAAGAACAGGATGAAAGGGGGCCAACAAAGCATGCAGAGAAACAGATGGACTACAGTCAGTAATTGTAGAACTACAAAGTGCTTCTATATGGTAAGTAGAGCTGATGAAATGGACAGTGTGTGTAGATACAAGGAGGTCGTTTTAATGTTAAAGTAATAAAGCACATTTTCTTGTACTTGTACTGAAGTCCATAGTGCATTAGGGTGGAAACGCTAAGCTTCAGCTAATTAGCAAGAAAGCTACCGATTCATGGAACGGCTTTGCAAACCACTTTTAAAGAAAATGTCACCATGTAGCCAAACATTACTGCTAATCTGACATAATCATAACATCTGTGACAAACGAGCTGTATGTGGGTTTAATAGCTGACGACTCAAAGCTGCTGATTAGCATTGCTGCCAAGCTAATGTTTACATCTGGCAGTTTGGGAGACTGGCTGGGCTAGCACAGTTTGTTGCCAATACAATCCAAGCTTATTGAAAATGAAAACAGAAAATGTATGTCTGACGGGCTAATGACACGACCGGGGGTCTGACTGAACAACTGAACGGTTAGGAGCAATGGTGTGCGATTTGGGACGGAGCCAGAGGCTCACAGGCTGTGAGGACTGACAGACTTCATAGGTCTGGATGTTCTATTGTTGCGGGGATTTGGGGAAACATTGGTAAAGACATTCCAATTAAAAGCCAATATGTTTTGAATATATTTGATAACTATTTTATTCAACTGAATTGTATATAATTAACCTAATTATATTACTAGGTAAATACTGTATTAATTAGGGCTGGCTCGATACCACTTTGTCCGATACCGATGCTGCAAATTGAGTATCTGCTGATACCGATACCAATCCGATACAGTCATTTCTCCTCTCAAACAACTCATGCCAAGCTCACACGACACGATTTTTGCCCTGATTTTCCCTCGGCGACTGGTCGCTGCTAGATTTGCCGGCTCGGGAGCAACTCGGCGTTCGTTCGGCGATCTAAACTCGTCTCTCAATCGCTACGTGTGAACTACCCAACAACTCGATCCGAGCGGCTCGCCGAGTGATCGCAGGGCATGTCAAATATCTGGATCAGAGTTGCCCGGCTGGCAATGAGGACACAAGATATGGGGTGAGGGGAGAATACATCAGCGCACACAAGTTTTACACACTCCTAAACCTTGTGGAAAGCCTTCCCAAAAGAGTTGAAGCTGTTATAGCTGCAAAGGGCCAACATCATATTAGACCCTATGGATTAAGAATGGGATGTCACAAGTTCATATGCGTGTGAAGGCAGATGAGCGAATACTTTTGGCAATATAGTGTATTTGCAAACAGTAAATTCATTGAGCCCCTCTTTGAACAAGACATTAAGTGGATTATTAACAGTCTTTAAATGTATATAAAAATAATGCATTTCTAAGGAGGGTTTTGTTTTATGTGATGATTTTAATACTGGTTATTGTTATATTAATGTTAAAGCATATTTTGGTAATATGTTCATATATATTAACTGTACTGGTATGTTTACTGTATACTGTTCACTGACTAATTTGCTAAAGGCAAAGTATTAAATTCTACTGACTGTACTATTCTATTTACGATCAATCACAGGAATAATAAATAAAGTCATGATCATTTTGGAAATCTATATTACAGTCGACCCTAGAGTTACGAACGCTTTACCATACGAACATCTCGGGTTACGAACGATCTTGTTCAACTTAACCTACGAACAAATTTCGGATTACGAAGCGAGATTCGCAAAACACGTGACGTCACGAACAAGTTGACAACGAGCATCTCCCTTTCTGTGTGTGTATATACATGTGTGTGTATATATATATATATATATATATATATATATATATATATATATATATATATACACACACACACACACACACACACACACACACACACAGTGAGTGAACAGACAGCGGACAGTGTTTTTCCGGTGTTTTCGATATTAAAATGTCCCCAAATAAGGTGCAGAGCATTTGTTGTTGTATAATTACTCCTGCCAGTAGCTGTCACTGTGTATCAGACAGCGGGGACAGTGAGTGAGAGAGAAGAAGGAATTCGGCTCAGTAAAGTATTCTTTCTTTCGTGCAATTACACCTACAAAATACAACACTATCGAAATAAAGAAGGAAAGAATAGAGAAATGAGAGTTGTTGTTTCTGGTAGATACATTTTATATAAAAAGAAGGAAATGTATTATGGTGTACGACATGTAATGTATGTGTTTTATGTACAGTACAGTACTATTGTGTATTGTTGTTTATTATTGTTTATTACAGGAATGTCTGTTCAATAATTTAAGATTTAAGGGAAAAATACTTGTACTTGTAACAAAAAAGACCATTTAAGACATTAGAAAGGTTAGGGGTAAGGGGGGGTTTGGGAGGTCTGGCACGGATTAATTCCATTTACATTATTTCTTATGGGAAAACTTTTTGACTTGAGAACAGCCCTTTGGAACCAATTAAATTCGTAAGTCAAGAATCGACTGTATATCTATATTACATCTATATTTAAATTAGATTATATATGGGTGATTCTTCAATTGGGGGAATTTTTACATCCCTAGGTTATAAATTTGTGTTAAAAATACTTAATTTCAAAACAAATATTTTAGGTATTAAAAAGATCATTCATTGCATCACAAAAAAAATTACATACCAAAATAATTATTTTGGCATGAAAAAATTTCCATTTTTTATGATGATTTAAACATCAATATTTTGCTACTTCGGCCTTGTCTCCAACCCAGACTTTAAAACTTCTCTGCTCTAATAAAATGCTAAAAAGTGATCAATTCATTATAAAAATCACAATATGAGTTTTATAATTAACTTAAAAAACAAAACAAAATGTAATTTATTTTTCCATATTTGTACAACCTATGCATATTTTTGAGCAATATATTACTGTCCCCAGCATTATCGTCATTACCGCAACAGTGTACGGTTTCTGTAGGGAATCATTTCAAGGTAACACTTGTTTATGTTGTAACCATGGAAACAAAGACTGGCAAGGAAGCACATGCCAGCCATGAGAGAAGATTAACATTTTAATGTCTGGAAATGTTAGTAATTTAATCATGTATTCCTCTTGATCACAGAGTATATTTATTCAGCGTCATTACCATTTACATCAATATGGCAGTACTTTACCAAAAACAAAAGAAATTTACACATTATTTATATGTATTTAAAGTGCATCTTGTACTAGCTGTTGACTAGCTTTAGCAAATCCATGGCCTAGCTAGTTTTTTTCTTTAAAAAAGTAAAAATTGTCATTACCGCAACACGTCATTACCAACACAATGACATTTTGCTATGCCACCGCAGATAAATATGAAATATTAAAATTCAATTGTAGCCATCATTAAGTCTTTGCTCTAAAGCATGTAAGCATTATCTTGACATAATTAAAACTAAATTATTACCAATTTTATTTTTCAAAAGTTAAGATGGTAAAAAGAGCCAGCAATTGAAGAATCACCCTAATATATATATAATATATTGCTGTTTGGAACCCTGGTTATTTACACCTGTCCGCTGATTAGAACTGCACATGCGCGCCCCCTGTGGCCGATCTCCGCTACTGCACCAGCACCACAGACGAAACGAACAAAATGGCGAAGCCGTTCGTGATCACGTGACTTCTTTGTACTCTACAAACCGTCCGTTTAGAAACAGGCCGCACACACACGCTTACACTTCCAGAATTGAACATATTAAAGGTCTTATATCGGGGTTCGGTGCATTAAATCGCCCGCATGGTGAACTAAACGTGTATTTTAACGTATTTGGGTGGCAAGGGCTGTCCGCCATTTTGTGTAAACCTGCGCAGTCGAGCAAGGGGCGCAGCTCAATCTGGGAAAATCGACAAAACACCGTAAATGCGCGTTTTCCGAGCGGATAAACGTACCGATTCCTCTTCTTTCTCCATCCCCGTGGGCATCTGCGGCACTGTCCGGTTAATAGAAGCATATTCGTGCAGGTCGGGGAGATCCTCACAGCGGAAGACGGGGAGAGGTTTGGAAGCGTCCAGCGCCCGCGCCCGAAACGACAGTTTACTCATATTGTTATAATCCCAGAAGCAGCACAATACTCTCCGGTCTGCTAATAGTCACCACTGGAGCGGTTAAACCGGTCATGGATGGTTTTATATCGTGTTCCCGGAGTCTAGGCTTCGAGTGGCTGTGGGTTAATATGGCGGAGCGAGCGGAGCCGGGAAGGCCCGGGTCTCGGTCGCTCTCTCTCGGCGTACTTTTCACACTAGCTTCGCTCTCTTTCCCTGGTTCAATACGCCATGGCCAACATGGCGGACATTAAAACTCCTTAAGACTCCGGTCGCTTTATTCGGCCCAACCCCCTGATCGCAGAACAGCCATTCCCACACGGCTCACTGCGCCTGCGCGTTTGCTCGGAGTGTCAGCGGCCCCGCCCTCCCTGGAACGCGCTTTCTGCCACTCAAAACAAGCTGCTGTGGAAACAGCTGGAGCGCGGTCCCGATACCAGGGGGGGTCCAAACCTTTACCACAAGAGCATAAGTTTTGGGATGAGAAGTAGTGGTCGTAAATTCGGTTCATTTTATGGACTCGGGTTAATCTGAGTCACTCGTAGCGCTTTTCCACCAATAGAACTCTGGTTCTTGAACCGGTTCTGTTCAGGTTTCTTCGAACCTTGGTGTTTTGTAGAGAACCGACCCGCGTTTCCACCAGTTTTTGGGGAACCAGGCCTGCGTTATGAACTGTGGGCGTTACACAACCAAAGTAAAGAGTAGCAACGTGATGGTGGAGTGTGTCGATTATCTGTGAGCATTTGTGCTGCTGTTACAGATGTTCGTTTTTATACAAAAAGCATCGATCAGCTACCGGTGATAAGAGGACGTAGACGTGTTTGTCGCAGTTGTTGTTTTCTTTAGTTCATTGACGTGAGCAGCGTTTTGCGCTTCGTCGTCATTGTGACCCTTGGCGTAAATAGCCGATTTGCTCAGCGCTTGGCTTGATCGATAAAACATCATTAAAGTTCCACAACACTTACACTGTACATCTGTATACGTATATATGACAAATAAATGATATCTATCTATCTATCTCAATTAAGGTTTTAATTTTGTGTGCTGTAGACACCATCCTGACTACCTATTGTCAATAACCCCAAAAGAGAAGTGGGCACCCTAGTGCACACCCACTTCCTAATAATAGAGTTCATGTGTTTTAGGCACACCATTAAAAGGAGGTCCCTTAAACTCACTAAGATCCTAAACAACACATCACACCCCCCTCCATGACCTGCGAGTCAGACAGCGGAGCACTCAGAGTAACGGACTCATCTAACTCCGCATTAAGAAGAAACAATGCAGGAGATTGTTTGTACCAATGGTGACCATATCGTACAATACCTCACATCAGTACACTGAGCCACTTTCAGGACAAGCTCATGGACGGTGATCTGTATATATTCATATCTACTGCACATGACACTTTCATAGTAGTTTATTATATTTATATTACATCTATACAATCTTTATTCTATTTGTACACCTGCACAGTTATGTACTTGTTGTAATACTTGTTTTACTTTAGCATACCTTGATCTGCTGTAATGCTTGATGTTCCCTTAGGGATTACTTAAGTTATATATATACTGTGTATATATATATATATATATACCCACCCATCCACCCATCCACCTTCTAACTAGTAATATCATTCTCAGAAATTAATGTTTTGGACAAAACAAAAGGATATTAATGTTACATGCAGGTTCCGTCTACAAACAGTTGGGCGTACACGCAATAAAGCATCATCAGGCTGGAAAAATAGATGTACAAAACAAGTGCAACCTAAGGCTACACTAAGGTGCTGGACTAGTAATTAGAATGATGGTTTAAGACCCACCACCACCACCAAGCTGCCACTGTTGGCCCATAAGCAAGACCATTAAACCTCAATTGCTTCAACAGTATTTGGTCAAAATTGTATGCTGCCTCTGCTAAATGCCACACATATAAATGTAAAGGCTGCAATCACAACATGGTAAAATGTTGCATTCAGATAAACCTTAATACTCAGGATTCCGACTTCTGGCCACCAGAACAGCAGTGACTGCTTTTAAGGTACTGAAATATCAGAAAAATGTATGTTCAAACCACAACACCACCTAGCTGCCACTCTAGTGCCATTGTGCAAGATCCTTAATACTAAACTGAATAACAAAGTCTGCCAAAATCTTAATTGTAAATACCAAAGAAAATGATCAGGTAGATCAGACTGTGCACACTACTGGTATAATACCAACTATTACTGTAGTACTTAATTCAGATCAATTATTAAACACAGAAGTAGGTTTAACCTATAAAGAACTGCAAATCTGTTAAGAAACGTTTGTTGCAAAGAACTGAGAAGCTTTATAGTGAAGTTCCATTTTTATTAGTGCAACTGAATAACATTAAAGGCAAATTAATGATCTTATTGATTGAGTAATCTTACCTTTGTTCCAGGACAAAACTTCCAGCATGCTTAGTCCTCCCAGCTGTCCTAATTCAATCATGACTTGCCCAGTTTCGTCCATTGCTACAACCCATAAAACACACATACTGTCATAAGACTAATACTAAAATCATACAACTAAGTGGTGACCATTGACGGGAGCAGCCACGAGGAATAATTCAGTCAGCTTGTAAATCTTAAAAGTATGTAGTAACTAAGCAAATGTTTAATGCTAAACTTAAAAAAATGTCAATACAAAAAAATGAATACGACACAAAATCTTTCTCTTGTAAGAAGCTCTTGGGCAGTACACATGACCTATAGTAAAGGTAGCTGTTTGTTTGTTTGTTTGTTTATTAGGATTTTAACATGTTTTACACTGTTGGTTACATTCATGACAGGACAGGTAGTTACTCATTCATCGGGCGGCACGGTGGCTAAGTGGGTAACACTGTCACCTCACAGCAAGAAGGTCCTGGGTTCGATCCCCAGGTGGAACGGTCCGGGTCCTTTCTGTGTGGAGTTTGCATGTTCTCCCCGTGTCCGTGTGGGTTTCCTCCGGGAGCTCCAGTTTCCTCCCACAGTCCAAAGACATGCAAGTCTTTTTTCCTTTTCACTTACTTAAATTAAAATAATATTATTGCTTAAATAATGCTGGGATTTTGTTTAATTTAGGAGTTACTGTGTGTAGAACAAAAACCAGCAAACCAGACAGATATAACACAACAGTAGCACAAAGATAATTTTTTTTTTTTACCCCGCAAGTCTATTCATTTATATATTTGAATTGGATAATAATAATAATAATACATTTTATTTATGGGCGCCTTTCAAAACACTCAAGGACACATTACAATACAAAACATCAGTACATAATTGATTACACAGATTAAGTTTAAAGAAGAACGTTTTAAGGCGTGTTTTGAAACTAGGGAATAAATCAATGGTGCGAATGTCAGAAGGGAGAGAGTTCCAGAGATGTGGGGCAGAGTAGCTAAAAGCTCTAGCCCCCATAGTATCCATTGAATGTACATGCACAGACATGGTTTGGAACAATGTTTAGCCTTTTTAAATAATCCTGGACATGTCAGCCAGCCAGGGTGGGTGATTGTTTGTTTATTAGGATTTTAACGTCATGTTTTTACACTTTTGGTTACATTCATGACAGGAACGGTAGTTACTCATTACACAAGATTCTTCGGTTCACAAGTTTATATCAAACACAGTCATGGACTATTTTGGATCTCCAATTCACCTCACTTGCACGTCTTTGGACTGTGGGAGGAAACCGGAGCTCCCGGAGGAAACCCACGCAGACACGGGGAGAACATGCAAACTCCACACAGAAAGGACCCGGACCGCCCCGCCTGGGGTTCGAACCCAGGACCTTCTTGCTGTGAGGCGACAGTGCTACCCACTAAGCCACCGTGCCGCCCGCCAGGGTGGGTGATGTCATATTTCCAATTCTCATAAATGAAGTGGAAGCCACAGGCAAACAGTGTTTCACACCCACAGTTTACACATACCAAGACTAATCCTAAAGATCCAACCTTTTACTTTCTTATGTAGTATCAGAAATGGTCAGACAATGGCATGAGTCACTGGTTAAAAATGACTGTAATATGGCAGTTGTGGTTAATGCCATGGGGCTGCCCAAGGACTAATACTGATGTAAAGCAAAAATTAGGGGCACATTTAACAGACATCAAGGTCACATTACACACTAATGTTAATCTTATTATATTATTAAAACAGGAATGGATGCTATAAAGCCTAGCACTGGTAGGCCACAGTAGTTTGTACATTGCATGTTTGTTTTCCATGCAGCCACTTGGGTCAGCAAGTTATGAACTGTATTTGTTACACATACATATCTTACAAATTTAAATTAATGTTTATATTTCACTTTGTTTTATTAACCTGAATAATTTAAAGGTAAAACCTGAGGGGGGGGGGGGAAGGCAAACTCGCCCTGTTTGACTCCTGAATGGACAGTAATGACCAGCAAGATGGACATAATTGAAGTTAAATAGGAAGCAGGGTAAAACTACACACAACATGTACATGTAATTAATTGTGAGTTTACTCGCCTGTCAGTAAGGGTCGAAATACGAATAAAAATACAGTTATTGCAGTTACTGCTATTAAATCTTCTCAACAGGGTGAATGACGTCGACAAATCAGCTGTTAACTAGGCTAGCTGTGGCGCCTTCTATTTTTTGTTGTTAAATTAACGACTAACCGACTGCCTAATTTTACTCAAAATTTTACTCTAAATATAAAAAATAACTCACACTTACCGTCTCCTTTAAAATGAGGATATTTTAATTCGGTCGAACCGCGATAATATCCAAAATAAGCGAGTGCACCAAGAGACGTTCATGTAGAATGACTTCAGCAGGCTAACTACCGACAGCTAGTCTGTTTCTCCCAAACACAGAGCTCCAGTCACAGCCAGTTTCTACACACTCAGCCGGCCACGTCTTCATTAAAACAGCCGTTACACCTAAAATGCTCCACGCCACATCGACGCGGCTTCAATTACACCGAGTACTGACCGTTATACACCAGAATAACCGTTATATTACACCTGAATAAACGAAGTAACGAATTAACCAAACATACAATCCGAACCGAGATCCACAAGTTTGCGAGTAACAGCTTAAAGCGACGTGATTGGACAAATCAGTAGCAAACGCGAAGCCCCGCCCACACAGTAGAGGCGACGCCAGGCAACCCCGCCTCAGCAGTCAGCGCTACATTAAAGCAGCTAGCTAGCGTATCAGTAATATGCTAATAATAAAGCTGTTAGCGAGCACCAACTAGCATATTGTCATACTGTTTATTAAACTGAGTAAAGCACAATACCCTATATGACCAAAAGTATTTGGACACCTGTATGGAGCCAAATTTGGGATAAACATTTTGTCCCTGAGCTAGAGTGGCCACTTCAATAAGCTCAAAAAAGATGGCATGACTGGGTAGTCAGGGAAGTGTCCACAGCACACAAAATTAAAACCGTAGTTAATAAATATATATATATATACACCGATCAGTCATAACCTTAAAACCACCTCCTTGTTTCTACACTGTCCATTTTATCAGCTCCACTTACCATATAGAAGCACTTTGTAGCTCTACAATTACTGACTGTAGTCCATCTGTTTCTCTACATGCTTTGTTAGCCCCCTTTCACCCTGTTCTTCAATGGTCAGGACCCCCACAGGACCACCACAGACTAGGTATTATTTAGGTGGTTGATCATTCTCAGCACTGCAGTAACACTGACATGGTGGTGGTGTGTTAGTGTGTGTTGTGCTGGTATGAGTGGATCAGACACAGCAATGCTGCTAGAGTTTTTAAACACCTCACTGTCACTGCTGGACTGAGAATAGTCCACCGACCAAAAATATCCAGCTAACAGCACCCCATGGGCAGCATCCTGTGATCACTGATGAAGGTCTAGAAGATGACCGACTCGAACAGCAGCAATAGATGAGCGATCGTACTAAGTAGGAGTGTCTAATAGAGTGGACAGTGAGTGGACACGGTATTTAAAAACTCCAGCAGCGCTGCTGTGTCTGATCCACTCATACCAGCACAACACACACTTACACACCACCACCACCATGTCAGTGTCACTGCAGTCTGAGAATGATCCACCACCTAAATAATACCTGCTCTGTGGCGGTCCTGTGGGGGTCCTGACCATTGAAGAACAGGGTGAAAGCAGGCTAAAAAAAATATGCAGAGAAACAGATGGACTACAGTCAGTAATTGTAGAACTTCAAAGTGCTTCTATATGGTAAGTGGACAGTGAGTGTAGAAACCAGAAGGTGGTTTTAATGTTATGGCTATATTTTTTTATTGGCCTTCGGCTCGATCTCGATCCATGGCGACTTGATGGATGAACGATCTGTAGGAATATCGATCCCGTGCAAGTCTAGATAGGTCCGCCAGGGTCTTCTCTGCTGTTGTGATTGTGTCGAGCCATCGAGTTGCTGGTCCTTCTCCAGTGATCGCTCTCTTCGTATGATGTGTATAAAATAATTGTAACTAACATTTTGTGCAGGTTGTAACCCAATTCCCAAAAAATAAATATTTCAATAAAAACAGACGGCAGTGATTAGCTAATCCTTTTTGACATTTATTTAAAAACAGCACAAAATATTCCATCTTTAATGGTGAAAAATGTGTTTATTTACTTACAATTAGTTTGTAGCACATTCCAGAAAAGCCTTGACAGTGGCATGTTTTCCCATAACATAACATAACATAACAAAACATAACATCTGCATAAAAACAAACAGCTGCAGTACTGTCAGAGGGATCAAAGGTCATAGGCTTTTAGTATTGTTTTTTCTTGGCCATGCACCATTAAGCAGAGATATTTTTTGGAATTTTTCAAAATCTTTTAATGATGTTATGGACTGTAGAAATCCTGTTTACTGCCTTTCTCCCAATGAATCTGACCCACTGCAACCCACAGACAATAAATGAATGAATGAACAGATTAATTCATTGATATTTACCTGTTTACCTGGTTCCAATACAGCTATACATAAAATTTGAAATAAGCATATATTTACAAAATTAAATTAAGTTGGTAAAACATTAAACGTCGCATGTAAAAGTTAGTGTGGATCCTGTTTCCAGATTCCAGATAGCTAAATCTGAAGACATATGTGAATTTAGAAAATACACTGATCAGTAGTGTATTTGTTAAGTTTGTTTATTCAGGTTTGTAACACTGTATGCAACATATCAAACATTATCAAACCAACACGTAAAAAATGTACAATTTAATTAAAAACATTTTAAACACCAGGAGGTTTCCTCAATTGCCCTCATATTTTGGGTTGACAACCGTCGTCACAGCACTCCTATAGATAGGGTTCGATGTCTGTGAAAACACATACACATTTTAATCATTATTGAAGTGGTTATTTACATGCAGTGCCTTGTTTTATGGTAAATTCAGACTGCCTCCAGGGTAAATTCAAGGCTAATGTTAGACAACATTAGCCTTGAATTTGTTGTTTGTCTACAACAAACTTGTGTCCAGATGAACTGATTCAACTTTGTGAATAATGTTAGACAGTATTAACTGAGTTGACAAAGTATTTTCCATCTGCTTTATCCTGGTCAGGGTTGTGGTGGGTCTGGCTTCCCTGGAATCACTGGGTGCAATAAAGTAATACACACCAGACAGGACACCAATCTACTGAAGGGCCTCGACCACCTCCCTCACCCCAGACACAGCCCCAGACATAGCGTTTGACTAATAGCACTCTACTGGGGATTCGAACCTTGTATCCCGGGGGATGTGAGCTTATGTAATATATAGCTCCCAAAATATAATATTATTAACCTACTACTACTACTATACTACTAAGTACTAAGTATTACTAGATATTACTTACTTAGATATTTTAAATGTTTCAGCTTTAGTTAGACATACAGTAAGACGTAACAATTTCGACTGTTTGAGCCAATCAGATTGTATTTTGTAATTATTTAGAATGATGTGTCCCCAGAGTTCTTTTATAAGACGTGAGACCAGGCACTCAGGTGGCACATTGGTCTATTACAATAGCCCAACACCACTGAGATCTGGGTAGACCAGTCGGGTCTCTGAACAGACATGATTGGCTACGACTTTGGCCGTGCCATGCGATATTTAGGGTTCTCCCTGCCCTGGACCCAATGTTTCCTGGCGGGACTGGCAATCCTGACCAGGATAGTGCTAATAAACATAAGGCTGTGTTTCAAATCGTACATTGGAAGGGCGCTCCTACCAGGTGTCATGGAGGGGATCTATTTCCCCTCCATGCACTCTCTCAACTGGTGTTCCCCAGGGCTCTGTACTTGGCCCCCTTCTATTCTCTATTTACACCCGCCTCCCATGGCTTCTCTTACCATGGCTTCTCCTATGCAGATGATACTCAGCTCATTCTGTCATTTCCTTCTTCAGACACACAAGTCTCAGCTCGTGTCTCTGCATGTCTGTGAGATGTCTCACTATGGATGTCAGCTCATCATCTAAAACTTAATCCTAGCAAGACAGAGCTGTTACTTATTCCTGGAGATCAATCTCCAACCCAGGATCTAGTCATCTCTCTTGATGACTCCCAGATCAGACCATCTGATAATGTAAGAAGCCTTGGTGTTGTTCTGGATAACCAGCTGACCTTCTCTCCTCATGTAGCCAACATGACAAGATCGTGCCGGTTCCTCCTCTACAACATCAGGAAGATTCAGTCATTTCTCTCCATGGAAGCCACTCAGATTCTTGTCCAGTCCCTTATAATCTCACGATTGGACTACTGCAACCCCCTCCTGGCAGGTGCTCCTATGTCCACTATTAAACCCTTGCAACTTATCCAAAATGCAGCTGCTCATTAATGATCATCTCCCATCGTTTACAAAGACTCAATAAGGATTTTACAGTAATCTTTGCATGCACAAACAAGACACATCGCTTACCGTATTCCACTTCGCATTCATCTTCTCCTTCTCAAACTTTGCAAACTCTCTGCGATCATGAATGATCATAAGAAGCTTCCAGATGAGAAGTAGGGCCAGACCAATCAGAACGATGCCTCCGATCACTCCAGCCACAATAGGAATTAGGTTAGGACTTGAGTAGCAGTCTGAATCTGGATAGTAATGCATTACGATACTTGTAAATCATTGCTTGCAAATGCAATATAGGTACCACATAATGCAGCTTTTAAATTATCGTTTTGGTCAGTAAAGGGAAAAGTAATCTAACATCAACTGGCCGTGTGTGAAAAGGTCACTGACCTTCAAACTTATCTTTCCACAGGCCTGTGGGGGGAACTCCTTACATATTTTAATTACAGGCCATTGCTGCTGGTCCGTACTATGGTTTCCTGGAGTCCCAAAATCTTAAAAATGGCAGTAAGCCTAGGTGTGTTTAGTCTGTCCGACCAGTGCTGATCTCAACAAGTTCATCAACTGTGGTGGCAGCTTAGCTTTTTCTCCATCTCTGGTGTCGTGTTATCCAAACATGGGCCATTCCTTTAACTGTCTGTTTCATCATGTTGTAGCCAATTAAATCCGCAATGCTACTGTTAATCTCTCACTTTAGCGCATCCAATTTCTACCCGTCAATCACCCTCTCACTAATGCTGGTCCCTGCTCCTGATTGGGGAGGACGAGGCTGCTCCACACCTCCTCCGACACGTGCACAGCAATCGAACATCTTATCACCTACACTTGACGAGTGCAGTGCAGTACAGTACAGCGCTGTGTACGGAGAGCCACACCCTCTACCGCACTCCTTTCCCATCTCTGTGCAGGCGCCACCAACCAGCCAGCAGAGGTCGTAATCGCACTAGTCTGAGAGAGAGTCCCCATCCGACTTTATCCCGCCGCTATCTGAACAACAGGCCAACCGTTGTTCATGTGGCCGCTCAGCCTCAGCCGGAAGGCAGATCTGAGATTCGATATGATGTATTAGAGATCTCAGCTCTGGTGGACAGCGTTTTTACCGCTGCGCCACCTGAGTGGCAGTTAATCTCTTTATAAGAGTCACATGTATACAAGCAAATATCCATAGTTTAAGATAGAACGGGTAGTTAACAAATGCATATAAAATATAAAAGCTTTATTTCGTACCGGTTTTCTTCGCTACGGTTACGTGCGGCCCTTCCCCGTAGTTTTCGCTGGGCGTATAGGTAAAAAAGAGCCAGCAATCTTCAGAATCTCGCACTTTACAGCGTGTCTCTGGAAGTTCCTCTTTTTTCTCCACCTTGGTTAGATTGAATAAGTAACATTCTTTGTCGCACGTTTCACTGTTTCCGGCCTCGTTCAAACGGCACTCAACACAGGCCCTGCAAAAAAAAAAAAAAATAGAAATGTACATTTACATTTGTGGCATTTAGCAGACGCTTTAATCCAGTTATGACTAAATACAATTCGAGCAGTTGAAGGTTTCTGCTCAAGGCTCAACAGTGGCAACTTGGCAGCAGTGGGACTCAAACTATCCACCTTTTGATTGCTAGGCCAGTACCATACTTTAGCGAGTCATGCAAATTCGATGTCGCAAAGCTAGAACCATATGATTCATTTAATAGAATTGACTCTTTATACCTGGTAGTAATGGGTGTGGCTGAAACACTTACTCCTAATTATTGGAAGGGGGGTTCACATACTTTTAACACATAGTGGATTGAAATAAATAACTGGTAAATGTAACGTTTGGCATGATTTCACATTGTATGCTATTATGTTCATGTAATAGGACAGTGGTAGCTCAGCTAGTAACCACAAGGTTGTCGGTTCAAGCCCCACCACCAAGCTGCCACTGTTGGACCCCTAATATTCCTAATATAATTCTTATACACCGATCAGCCATAACATTAAAACCACCTCCTAGTTTCTACACTCACTGTCCATTTTATCAGCTCCACTTACCATATAGAAGCACTTTGTAGCTCTACAATTACTGACTGTAGTCCATCTGTTTCTCTACATGCTTTGTTAGCCCCCTTTCACCCTGTTCTTCAATGGTCAGGACCCCCACAGGACCACCACAGAGCAGGTATTATTTAGGTGGTTGATCATTCTCAGCACTGCAGTGACACTGGCATGGTGGTGGTGTGTTAGTGTGTGTTGTGCTGGTATGAGTGGATCAGACACAGCAATGCTGATGGAGTGAGTTGACACCTCACTGTCACTGCTGGACTGAGAATAGTCCACCAACCAAAAATATCCACCCGACAGCGTCCTGTGACCACTGATGAAGGTCTAGAAGATGACCAACTTAAACAGCAGCAATAGATGAGCGATCATCTCTGACTTTACATCTACAAGGTGGACCAACTAGGTAGGAGTGTCTCATATAGTGGACAGTGAGTGGGAGTATGTCGTTAGCAAAACCCTGGCTCGTAAACATTATCAAACAAGCTACGCAAAACATAGTCTGCGATGATTGGTGTCACGTCGGTCAATATTAGATATGTTCATCTGTCTCGCGTGTGTGGAAGAACAACATGAAAGGGGGCTAACAAAGCATGTAGAGAAACAGATGGACTACAGTCAGTAATTGTAGAACTACAAAGTGCTTTTATATGATAAGTGGAGCTGATAAAATGGACAGTGAGTTTCAATGTTATGGCTGATCAGTGTATATTGTGGTGAGTTGACTCACTTGTTGTCCTCACAGACCCCTAAACAACTGGTACATTCCTCACAGGTGGGGCCGGTGTATTTGGAACTATTACATTTACACACTCCGCACTCGCAGGTACCACGGCCGTTGCAGATCCTCCCATCAGCCGCCATGCAGGACCGTTTGTCCAGGGGACACTCGCATGCACTTCCCGTGTAGCCAGCATCACAGGAGCATTTCTTGCACACACACTTACCATGACCTGTAAAACAGAGAGACATATACTGTATAAGTATCATATACATACAAGTGAATTCTTGAAGCTACGATACACAGCACAGCCGAGCTTAACGGTTGAATGTAAACCTAGAACAACCAGCGATGGTACAAGGCTCTGTCTCAAATACGAAAATTATTTCCCCCCGTGTCCACAGTTACCTGAGTCTTGTTTTTAGCTGCTTTATACTTCAACATCTTGGACATTTTGACTAAGCTAACTGAATTGCCGTAGGATTGCTAGGACTGCTTCATAGTGCAAATTAACCAGTAAACGTGAGGCACTTGAATGCTACAAGTCCCTTATACAGTGGGACAGTGGTAGTGGCTAGTGGGTAGTGCTTTGGGCTATCAACTGAAAGGTTGACCGTTCGAATCCCAGTTCTGCCATGTAGACACTGTTGGGCCTTTGAGCAAGGCTCTAAACCCTCTCTGCTCAAGGGGCGCCGTACAATTTCACTACCCCGGGCAGTGGTAGCACAGCAGTTAAGGTACAGGACTAGTAATCAGAAGGTTGCTGGTTCAAGCCCTGCATCAGCCAGTTTGCCACTGTTGGGCCCTTGAGCAAGGCCCTTAACCCTCAATTGCTTGTGATGTATACTGTGTCAATTGTAAGTCGCTTTGGATAAAGGCGTCTGCTAAACGCTGAAAATGTAAATGTAAATGACCCTGTGCTCTGACCCCAGCTTCCAAACAAGCTGGGATATGCAGAAAAAGAATTTCATTGTCCTGCACACCCATCTATATGGGGCGGCACGGTGGCTCGCCTCACAGCAAGAAGGTCCTGGGTTCGATCCCCAGGCGGGGCGGTCCGGGTCCTTTCTGTGCGGAGTTTGCATGTTCTCCCCGTGCCTGCGTGGGTTTCCTCCGGGAGCTCCGGTTTCCTCCCACAGTCCAAAGACGTGCAGTCTAGTTAATTGGAGTCACTGAATTGCCTTGTAGGTGAATAGGTATGTGTGTGTGTGTGTGTGTATGCCCTGCGATGGACTGGCGCCCCGTCCAGGGTGTTACTGTGTGCCTTGCGCCCATTGAAAAGCTGGGATAGGCTCCAGCTCACCCCCCCCAACCCTAATTGGATAAGCGGTTAACAGTGTGAGTGAGTGTACACCCATATATGTCATATATTTATATATGACAAATAAAGGCACTGTGTTCTATACATAAGTGTAGCAACAACGGCACCTAATGGCTAATATTAGGCAACCCTAGTCCTAGGTAAAAGGTGCTTTATTTATGTGTAAAAATTCATACCTCCACAGAGCTTTCCACCAGACCTATCGCAGCTGAAGTTGTCGCACTCGCAGTACTTTCCATCGTACGCCTCCTCTGGGTTATCACGGATCTTGCACTCACACACCCCACACAAGCAGTGTCCGTTGTTGCTGCAGATATCGGTACCGTTGTCTTTCCGGCAGGTCGAGTCCATGTCCTCTGTGGAGACTTGGTCTCTGCTGCATTCGCACTGCCTTCCGATACGCCCGGCATTACACCTAAGGGTGAAAAAAACATTTGATTTAGACTTTCATTGGTGTGATGTACAACTACATAATAAGTAATAAAACAAAAATCACAGTAAATACACTATATGGCCAAAATATATGGACACCCTTCCTCCCAATCTAGTCGTATCCAATTACCCAATTGCATTACGCTTCCTCTCTACCAATGCTGATCTCCATTCCTGATTGAGGAGAGCGAGACTGACACACGCCCCCCCTTAGACACGTGTGCTGTAGCCGACTGCATCTTTTTACCCGCATGAGGTCAGTTCATATACAGATCAGCTTTGTTTACGGAGAGCCACACCCTGATCTGCTGCGCCACCTGAGCGGCAAGTTATCACACTTCTTTATCCTGGTCAGGGTCACGGTGGGTTAGATTCATTGGCCGAAAGACAGGAAACACCTCGGAGAGGTCGTCAATCCATCACAGGGCACACACACACTCACACTTATGGCAGTTGGAGTAGCTCCAGTTAGCCTGACTGCATGTCTTTGGACTGTGGGAGGAAACCGGAGTTCCCGGAGTAAACCCACACACAAACCGAACACAGGGAGAACATGCCAGACTCTGGCTGCCTGGATGGGGAACTGAACCCAGGCCTTTCTTGCTGTGAGGTGACTGCGCTACCCACTGTTCTACTATGCTGCCCACTAAAGGATCAGACATTTTTATTTGTAGGTTTGAAGCAAGGGCTTCTTATTTGCACTGAAACCTATTAGCTCATGGGATTGGAAAAGCTAAAGCTTGCTAGATGGTGTCAACAATTCTCAGCAATGTATAGTTCATGGCACAGCTGTCTGCAGTGGTTCATGGCAAGTACGTAGCCATGAAGTGAACATTGGGGAGACCAATTTGAGCATATCTGAATGTTAGGTAAATATTATTCATCTGAACTCACCTGCATGTTCCACACTCAAATGTTCCATTACCAAAGTGACAATCTGGACTGTTAGGGATTCCGTCTTTGTGGCATTCACACTCACAGATGAAATTCAGGACAACCTCGACCTCCTCATTATACCCCAGCAACTTGATCTTTATGGTCTCTGGTTTTCGTGATGGGCAGCCTTTAGACGTGACAGCTATATCAAAGGTCACCTGTAGGACAATGCAAACAAGGATTCAGTTTAACATGACTGACACTGGCTCAAAAAGTTGTGGGTTTCCAACTGGAACATTGTGGGGCCCTTGAGCAAGGCTGTTAATACTCTAGGGTCCGGGGTATATTTCAGTGGCTGACCCCGTGCTCTGAACCCAGTTTCCAATGAAGCTGGGATATGCAGAAAAGCCTTTTATTGTACTGTACATGTGTAGTGTACATTAAAACCACCTCCTTTCCACACACACTGTCCATGTTATCAGCTCCACTTACCATATAGAAGCACTTTTTTTTTTTTTAGCCTTTCATGCTGTTCTTCAATGGTCAGAACCCCCACAGGACCACTACAGACTAGGTATTATTTGGGTGGTGGATCATTCTCAGCACTGCAGTGACAATGACAAGGTGGTTGTGTGTTAGTGTGTGTTGTGCTGGTATGAGTGGATCAGACACAGCAGCGCTGCTGGAGTTTTTAAACACCTCACTGTCCCTGCTGGACTGAGAATAGTCCACCAACCAAAAATATCCAGCCAACAGCGCCCCGTGGGAAGCGTCCTGTGACCACTGATGAAGGTCTAGAAGATGACCAACTCAAACAGCAGCAATAGATGAGCGATCGTCTCTGACTTTACATCTACAAGGTGGACCGACTAAGTAGGAGTGTCTAATAGAGTGGACAGTGAGTGGACATGGTATTTAAAAACTCCAGCAACGCTGCTGTGTCTGATCCAGTCATACCAGCATAACACACACTAACACACCACCACCATGTCAGTGTCACTGCAGTGCTGAGAATGATCCACCACCTAAATAATACCTACTCTGTGGTGGTCCTGTGGGGGTCCTGACCATTGAAGAACAGGGTGAAAGCAGGCTAAAAAGATATGTAAAGAAACAGATGGACTACAGTCAGTAATTGTAGAACTACAAAGTGCTTCTATATGATAAGTGGAGCTGATAAAATGTCATCTCCAACTGTTGCTACAAGATTGTAAGCATGTCATTTATTTTGTAAATATTATAGGCTTCAGGGCAAGCCGTAGCCTAGTGGTTAAGGTACTGGACTAGTAATCAGAAGGTCGCTGGTTCAAGCCCCACAACTGCCAGGTTGCCACTGTTGGGCCATTGAGCGAGGCCTGTAACTGTTATGTAAGTCACTTTAGATAAAAGCGTCTGCTAAAATGCCAAAAATGTAGATGTAAATTAGAACCGTCCATATACTTGTGGTCATATAGTCTAAGTTTCTCGTAAATGTTAGGGATATTTGAGTGTGTTTAGATATCTTACCTCATCCCCAATCGAGATGTTTGAGCACTTTCGCCCGTTGTCTCCTGTCTGAGTCACGCCGTCCTTGCAGTGGGACACGTATACGACACTCACTCCTTCAGGCAGCTTGCTGTTCTCCAGAATCACCTCAGAGGACAGAGACTAGATGTAGAGATTTAGGATGAGTGAAAATAGTATGTATAAAATATATTCTACACATTTCTCTGGTTTTCGTGATGGGCAGCCTTTAGCTGTAACAGCTATATCAAAGGTCACCTGTAGGACAATGCAAACAAGGATTCAGTTTAACATGACTGACACTGGCTCCAAAAAGTTGTGGGTTTCCAACTGGAACATTGTGGGACCCTTGAGCAAGGCTGTTAATACTCTAGGGTCCGGGGTATATTTCAGTGACTGACCCTGTGCTCCGAACCCAGTTTCCAATGAAGCTGGGATATGCAGAGAAGCCTTTTATTGTACTGTACATGTGTAGATGTACACCGATCAGCCATAACATTAAAACCACCTCATTGTTTCTACACTCACTGTTCATGTTATCAGCTCCACTTACCATATAGAAGCACTTTGTAGTTCTACAATTACTGACTGTAGTCCATCTGTTTCTCAGAGGACAGAGACTAGATGTAGAGATTTAGGATGAGTGAAAATAGTATGTATAAAATTTATTTTACACATTTTAATTTGTCATCTAAATTCATAGGAGATTTCAGTTTTACAAATAGGTCAGGGGTCAACAATATGAAGCTCTTTTACTGCCCTCTTGCGTTTTTACGGCAGAATTAAGTTTTAAGTAATAAAAATCGTTTTAAATCGAAATAATATTATCATAAGCGCTTTAACGGCAGCAATTTTAACAATAAATAATCCTGGAATTAATTTATAACGGCTAATTCTCCAAGCTAGTCATTTGATCACGTGACTTCTTTCTAGAACAGTCCAGAGCCGTAGATAGAGAGAGTTGCGACACTCCTTGATCTCGCCGCCACGCGGTCACGTGGTTCATGTCACCCTCCAATAGTTCTAAACAAACCCGGCGCTGTCATGTTCTCATATGGGACAGGCAGCAGTGAATGAAATATTAAACGCTAAATAATAAACATTTGTACAATTTCTGGGGATTTTCAACTGCCTTTACATTTACTGCATCTGCTTTAATGTCAATCTGGTATATGAAGTGGAAGATTGATGTTTATAATGACTTGTTAATAGGTCGTTCTTGTTAACACACAGTACATTATATTAGCATACATTACATAATGCAAAATCATTAAGTAGTAGAGACAATATACAGTACAGGGATTAAAGAGTTTTTTTTTTGCATAAACTAATCTCCCTTCACTTTCCTGAGGATTCATAATAATAATAATTTTGGTTAAACACTAAGCCATGTGCTGGATTCATAAGGTTTACCTGCACTGAATGAACAGATTGATAAACACACTACCGTACCTTTAACATTATAGTGCAGGTACATGAAATAGCATTAATTCATGTCTTATTTCATGAGTGATTAATCATTGATTCCTACATGTAATACATTAATGAATTCATTATGAATATGCACAAGTTCATTTTGTCTAATGTAAGTGGTGGAGAAGGAACACAAACCATGTAGTTGAGTTAAAGTAGAGATATCCAAGTAAAAATACTCTTTACCTCCACTTGAGTAAAAGTACTAAAGTATTTACCTTCAAATGTACTTAAGTATGAAAGTAAAAGTATAATGATTTATTATGGCTCTAATGTTTTATGATAATTTCTGTAACAAGACTCTTGATTAATCAACTCATTTTAGGTGAAAAGACTCTAGTGTCATTAATTAATCTTAACTGACTAAGCTAAATTGGGTTATACCTATTAATTAAGATAAACATGTAACATTTAGTGCTGAGCAAATGCTAAACAATAACAGTATTAAGTATATTAATGACATTAAATTCATTATTTTTTTTAAACAAAGCAACATACAGCTAAAAATGCTTGATAAGTAGTGGAAATGAATGGGGCTCTATGGGATGTTTGGAACTATACAGAGCTCCACAACCCGGAAGCTGCACAGAAAAATGTCCCACCCCCGTTACAAAGGTTCCCTATGGGAGTGTCGCCACTCTGTTCTCTCTACCGCTCTGGAACAGTCGTGCCTCGTTGACCAGAACATTCCTGTCATGACTTTTCCTCAGAACCGTGTTTTTTTATCGTTCTTAAATTTCTTTACATTTAAAATCCTTAAAAATACTTATTTAAAAAAAAAAAATTACTGTGCAAGCTAGTTTGAACTCTTATCTGTGCGAAACTTGTCAGCCTCTCTGTGGGTAGTGATACTGTATGTCCTAAATTTTAATGCAGCCATTTGCAAATAAATTTATTCATTGTCTGTTTTACCACCTCTTTATAATATTCATGGTCGCAGTGGGTACAATTCACCTGGCAAAAGATAGGAAACACCCTGGACAGGTCGCCAGACCAACACTGGGCAAACACACTCACACTTAATGCAGTTTTAGTATACCCAGTTAACCTGACTGCATGTCTTTGGATTGTGGAAGGAAATCGGAGCTACCAGACAAAACCCAAACAGACAGGGGGAGGAACATGCCATCTCCACACAGAAAGAACCCACATCGCTCCACCTGGGATTTGAACCCAGGACCTTCTTGCTGTGAGGTGACATTGCTACCCACCAAGCCACTGTGCCACCCGGTAATAATAATAATTTAGAAACAAAATTAATCATATATATATATATAGTGTATAAATACTGTACAGATAGATAGATAGATAGATAGATAGATAGATAGATAGATAGATAGATAGATAGATAGATATAGATTATAGACAGACAGACAGACAGATAGATAGAAAGATAGATTATAGTCAGATAGACAGACTGATAGACAGACAGATAGACAGACATAGATGGATGGATAGATAGATAGAAAGATAGATTATAGACAGACAGACAGATAGGTAGATAGATCGTTTGAACTGTTGAGATTTTCAGCTGATTGATTTCTTGTACCTTTATTGAACTGACAACAGTACAGACTAAATATGTTTAATGTTCATACTGACCAACGTAATCATATTTTCAAATATAAACTAATTTACCTGCAACACTTAAAAAGGTTGGGACAGAGTCTTGATGTATATGAAATTAAATTACCTCTCCTATTAATTACACATTTTATTTTTTTTCTATTTTTTCCCACTTTTTTCCCCCAACTTTTTATCCCCATTCTAATCGTGTCCAATTACCCTGATTGTGTCCTCTATACTGATTCGACCCTTTTGCCGCTGACTGAGGACGCCACTCAACTGACTTGCGCCCCCTCCGGCAGGCAATCAGTACAGCCTGCATTTTTCACCTGCACGAGCCGAGTTCATACACCGAGAGACACTGCGCACGGAGGGTCACACCCCCCTCAATGTTATTCCTCAGCCCTGTGCAGGCGCCGTCAGTCAACCAGCAGGGGCCGCAGTCGTACCAGTTATGAGGACCTATGCTCCGACTCTACCACTAAGCCCCTGAACAACAGCATCTAGAAACCCAACCTTGGTGAGCTAGCGTACTTTACCGCTGCGCCACCTGAGCGGCCCCACATTTTATTATTTTGAGAACTGAGGATAATCAACTGATACCATCAATGTTGTGGCTCCCAAGGTGCTTTGATTTGGGTTGAAATAGAACAAACTGGCCTGTCTTAAAATCTGGGTTGCCGACCACTGAAATTGCCAGAGTGCTTTGTACCAAGGGTTCTCACCATCAGTACTGGTGACCTATTGCCCTGCCTATTTTTAAGCCTTTACCGCTTTAAAACTTAGCCTACACAACATATACAGTAGTTTAGTCATTGTCAACCAAACCAGCAAGTAAACAAATATAGTTGAGGCTCTCACGTTGTACGCATCGATGATAAGCTGGATCACATTGGAGGAGTTAGCAGACAGGGCTCCTACTGCAGACTTTGGTATAAGCTCTGACAGCTCCTGTTAAAACAAGCAATTACAATCATTTAATTCAGATTTATTTATATCACTATCTATTCCATACCTAACTGACCTAATGAGGGTGGAGGTCATAGATGTAAAAGTTTGAACTATAATTCCTATCTTTCTCAGTTTTATCTTTTGCCCCTTTTGCCTAGTGTGCAGGCCACTGAGTTCCTCCACAAACTCTTTAAACCATGTGCATAGTGGCACAGTCAGGAAAGTGCCTTTCCCAAACTGTTCATACAAAAAAACAACAAGACAGTGATGCAGTCCATCACAAAGCAGCTTATATACTCAAATCTAGGAATTTGAGACACCATGTTTGACTGTTGGTGTGATGTTCTTATGGTGGAATGCGGTGTTAGTTCTATGCCAGGTGTAATGGACCCCTGACTTCCTAACATCTTGGGGGTCTTGGCAATTCTCCCATGGATGCCATTAATGCCCTGTACTCTGATTATAACCGAGGCAACCTAGGCATGTAGTTCTTCAGACGTTCATCTGGGTTCCTTTGTGATCTTCTAAATGAGCCGTTGATACGCTCTTAGTAACATTTTGGTAGACATGCCACTTCTGGAAAGGATAATGGCTCTGACTGTGGTTCACTGGAGTCCTAGAGCCTTAGCAATGGCTCCGTAAGCCTTTCCATACTGGTAGATTTCAATGACTTTTATCACATCAGTATTCGAATCTCCTGGCATCATGTGCTGTTATATGAGACCTTCTGTTTAATAGATTCAAAGGGTCTGGCAGTAATCATGCCTGGGTGTGGCTAGTTAAAATAAACTGAAGTATCAATTGAATTTGGTTAACTGGTTGATTTAGTAGCTAAGAAAGCAAGTACCTTTTCATATGAAGCCAGGCATGGAACCATAAGTGGATAAAAATGACACCAACCTTGTACAGTGTTTTGACGTCTTCGGTTACAGCAAATATGGTCTGAATATTGTTTTCACTTAAAGTTTCTGCCAGCTGTGAGATGGTAGGATAATCCTGTAATTAAAGTCAGAATTAAGAAAATCAGATCCATATACACCGATCATCCATAACATCATAACCGATCATACAGAACAGGTATTATTTAGGTGGTGGATCATTCTCAGCACTGCAGTGACACTGACATGGTGGTGGTGTGTTAGTGTGTGTTGTGCTGGTATGAGTGGATAAGACACAGCAGCGCTGATGGGGTTTTTAAATACCGTGTCCACCCACTGTCCACTCTAGTAGAAACTCCTACCTAGTTGGTCCACCTTGTAGATGTAAAGTCAGAGACGATCGCTCATCTATTGCTGCTGTTTGAGTCGGTCATCATCTAGACCTTCATCAGTGGTCACAGGACGCTGCCCACGGGGCGCTGTTGGTTGGTGGACTATTCTCAGTCCAACAGGGACAGTGAGGTGTTTAAAAATTCCATCAGCATTGCTGTGTCTGATCCACTCATACCAGCACAACACACACTAACACACCACCACCATGTCAGTGTCACTACAGTGCTGAGAATGATCCACCACCTAAATAATACCTGCTCTATAGTGGTCCTGTGGGGGTCCTGACCATTGAAGGACAGAGTCAAAGCAGGTTGAAAAAGGATATAGAGAAACAGATGGACTACAGTCAGTAATTGTAGAACTACAAAGTGCTTCTATATGGTAAGTGGAGCTGATAAAATGGACAGTGAGTGTAGAAACAAGGAGGTGGTTTTAATGTTATGGTTGATCGGCGTATATAGGCCATAAAATAAATAAGCTTAACAAAGACACACTTACAAAATAATCACTTTTTGTGTACATGTTGTTATCCAGGTGGCACTTTCCATCATTGGGAATCACAAGGCCGGCCAGCTTCCCGTCTCCGGCGAAGTGAAACGCTGCATCTGTAGAGAACACCAGCAACTTTGTTGCGTTCCTCCAGCCGATATGCTAAGATCACAACATGATAAAAAAAAAACGTGAGTTTTGTATTAAAATTTGATGTCAATCATCATATCATATTAACCTAATCAAGCACTTATATATTTAGTCATACTCTAGAGCAGGGGGCCCAATACAGTCATCACACAGTGCACGCTGGTAGATCACGCCTCATGACATGAAATGTGGCCAATGTTTCTTTAATTTGTGGTTTGTTACCATAGCTACGCCTCAGCCCGTCTAAACCACTGCACATCTAGAAAGTTTTCATTCATCAGTAGCCAGTTTGCGCCATTTTGACACTTTTCTTTTTGTAACCTAGACTGTTTGTGAAGATGAGTGCGCAACCATTCACAGTTCAATTCGGGCAAGAACACTGTGATAGCTCAGTGGTTAAGGTACTGGGCAGTGATAGCTCAGTGGTTAAGGTACTGGACTAGTAAACAGAAGGTTGCCGGTTCAAGCCCCGCCACCACCAAGTTGCCACTGTTGGGTCCCTGAGCAAGGCCCTTAACCCTCAATTGCTCATCGTGTTCAGCTCATTGTGTAAGTCGCTTTGGATAAAAGCGTCTGCTAAATGCTGAAAATGAAAATGTAAATGTAAACACTGCAAAAACGGCTGTTTTGTTCATACTTACATTTTAACCCTACAGTCTGACATTCATATGAAGTCAAGGGCCTCTACTTAAGCAATAGAACACGAGAGGGAGTGTGTTATCACCACAGCCGTGATGTTATTCGCGATAACACACAACCTCAAGTGTTCTATTGCTTTTATACAACAGTTTTTACAAAATAAAGAAAGAAAACAAATCAAAGAAGCCCTGAATTTCATAATAAATATGCTTTAATATTGACGATACCTTCCGCCAAAAAGTAGTTCCACAACCAATATAAAGTTTAACACTACAAAGCAGACATCCCAAGTTGCAAAAACTCATTTCAGGGAGGTAAGAACAACAAGAAGAAAAAGAGAAGAACCTCCGAAGAGGAAAAAAAAGAAATAAAAAACATCTTGCACACACCAAAGGATTATGGGTGATAACAGAACTTTTAGGAGCTGCTAACTGGGCTATTAAGCTAACTGTTCGCGTTACAAACACGTTAATGTTCCCTACATAGTGCACTAGATTGTGTATCGGATAACGCATTCAACATGAGGGCGAACATAACATTCACTTTTACTTTGCAGTGGCGTGTTAATATTGAATGATGTGAGGTGGTCATAGGTGTGCGTTTATCGGGGATTTTACAACGGCTTCGAATGCGGCTCAGCCAATCAGATTTTAGGACCGGAACTATCCGTTTTATAGTGGACAATTTTGGAACTTGCTGGCTGAGGAAAAATATCCAAACATAATCAAATGTGCCACATATTTGACAGCATTTTTGGATCAACGTCTAAATATCGGTCCACCCTTACTGATGAACACTTGGAAGCCTGCTTGAGAATTGGCATCAGTCCCGGCATTCTCTCTACAGCCACCACCTAAATATCATCTGGTGAAAAACCCTGGTGGAATATTGTCTTCCACCTAAGTTGCTGGTAGAGTCTCTTAAACACTTTACTTAGGACAAAATACAGATCCTGAGGACTAATCCTCAGCCCTGGTGACTGTGAGTACTTCCTTCGAGTCATGCAGAAGGTGGTTTGCTGCAGATGTAAGCGAAAATTTGAATGTGCCTTGAGATGGATCGCTGTTCCATCTGGGTCATATTCCTGCTCACCACCCAGAGTTTTTGGGTGACATTGAACATGGCACTGCCCTTATGCCCTGATACGGTCAGTGAAAAAGGAGGTGCAGCTGGTAGACTGGATGCCGCACAACAACCTCAGGACCTGAGGTCCATGTGCCTACCGTACAATCCAGTCTGGCTTGCTGCTAGTGTGGGATGCCAGCATATCTTTTAATATATTTGAGCCTGGCTAAGGTCGGGACACTTTCGGGCCTCACGGTGGAACCGCCCTGGCAGAGCGAATTGCCCCTTTTCTAACATTTTTTGAGCATGGCAAACCCTAAGCTGTGCAGTACACACCCAAATCTTGGAATAGGCACAGATCATGACTCACCCTGCAAACAACAGACTGCATGATGGCATCGAATCCTCCCTCTGGAGCGTCCAAGTTTCCAGATGTTTCCTGCCGACTGACGACGTCTGTGAACTCTTGGCCGTTGCTGGTGAGGTTCAGGACGTTTCTGTAGCTGAAAGGTCGAGCACAGCTGGCTGGGGCACAAGGGTTTTCCAGCTTCTTGGGGGTCATCATCACAAAAGGCATGACAAGCTTCTCCAAGAATGAGCCGAACCCTAAAAAATTAGTTAGTTAAAAGATAAATCAATAAAACACAAATGTCCTAGAATTAATGAGTAAAATAGACTGTTTGATTTATTCTTCTGTAGATCATTTTATTATTTTAATTCATGAACATTGATCTCTGTCTGAGAGAGCGCTTATAGTCCAGATTTAGCACCATCTGATTGAAAGTGCGGAAACTTTTTGAAGAACCCTTGTATCATATACAGTTCATAGAATAATGAATGTCAGGACATTTGCTTTCATATTTGCGACACAAAGTTTGAATGGATGTCCGGTACTCACCGAGTCTTAGGTCTGAAGTGAGGTCCTGCATCTCTCGGGCCAGGTCAGTTCCCAGCCTCTTGACGTTCTGGAGATCTTTTTGCATAGAGTTACTGAGGTCCATCAGGTAGTACAGGTCAATGGGGTAATCCTCCGCCCTTTTGAACTTCAGAGAAAACTTCTGAGGCTCGCCTGTAAGATGAACGTAGCGCGCGATCAAGAACTGTTCATTGACTAGCTTGAAAAACAGTTAGATCTGAGATCAGTACCTGCTCTTAGGTTTAAGGTAAGTTTCTGAGGCTGGATCTGAGTGATCTCGCTCGTCTTGAGTTTCTCCGCCACGTCGATTTTACGATTGGTGACCAGTTTGTCTTTGTCGATGACGATTGTCCCTCGGGGGTTTTCTACGTCGGTCGTTGGACATCCTTTCTCAAGCAGGGCCTTAATATCATCGCAGCGTGGATACTTATAGTCCTGCAGCAGGAACAAAAAACATTTAAAAGGGGGATGGTGGGATTCGTAGTGCCAACAGGTGCACTGGAGTGGCAATAGCAAGACAACCACCAAAAAGGGAATGGTTTTAATGGAATGGTGGTGGCCATAGATGACTACTAGTAGCATGAGGGAGTTCCTACAGTCCATTCAGGTTGAACATGGCACATCCATGCGTGCTGCCACAAGCGCATTGAGGAGATACCAGGACACGGGCCGTAGAAGGGCATCAACCCAGCAACAGAACCCGTATCTGCTCCTTTGTGCGAAAAGGAACAGGAAGCGCCCCGCCAGAGCCCTGATGTGCATGTTTCTGACCAAACTCCCATAACAGACTACATAAGGGTAGCATGAGGGCTCGACGTTCTCCAGCCCTGATCCTACGCCTAGTCACAATCACTGAGAACCACAGACAGTTCTTCAGTTCTTTGGACCTCATGATGTTGTTTTTGTCTTGGCAATGCAGTGTAAATTCTGGGACCTTTTTCAAACAATGTCCACTTAATTCAAATCAAACCAAAGGTGGACTCCAAGTGTGTTCTAGACACATCTTAAGGATAATAATAATAATAATAATAATAACAATAATAATAACAATAATAATAATAAAATCAGGCAATACCTGAACAAATTCAATAATAATAATAATAATAATTAATAATAATAATAAAATCAGGCAATACCTGAACAAATTCAATAATAATAATAATAATAATAATAATAATAATAATAATAATAATGATAAATCAGGTAATACCTGAACAAATTCAATAATAATAATGATAAATCAGGTAATACCTGAACAAATTCAATAATAATAATAATAATAATAATAATAATAATAATAAATCAGGTAATATCTGAACAAATTCAATAATAATCATCATCATAATAATAATAATAATAATAATAATAATAATAATAATAAATCAGGTAATACCAGAACAAATTTAATAATAATAATAATAATAAAATCAGGCAATACCTGAACAAATTCAATAATAATAATAATAATAATAAATCAGGTAATATCTGAACAAATTCAATAATAATAATAATAATAATAATAATAATAATAATAATAAATCAGGTAATACCTGAACAAATTTAATAATAATAATAAAAATAATAATAATAATAATAATAAAATCAGGCAATACCTGAACAAATTCAATAGTAATAATAATAATAATAATAATAATAATAATAAATCAGGTAATATCTGAACAAATTCAATAATAATAATAATAATAATAATAATAATAATAATAATAATAATAATAATAAATCAGGTACTACCTGAACAAATTTAATAATAATAATAATAATAATAATAATAATAATAAATCAGGTAATACCTGAACAAATTCAATAATAATAATAATAACAACAACAACAACAACAACAACAACAACAACAACAACAACAACAACAACAATAATAAATCAGGCAATCTCTGAAAAAAATCAATAATAATAACAATAATAACAGCAATAATAATAATAATAACAATATTCATATCAATATTAACATTAATATTAATAATAATAATAAAATCAGGCAATTTCTGAACAAATTCAATAATAATAAAAATAATAATAATAATAATAATAATAATAATAATAATAATAATAACAATAATAATCGTACAGGACGAGTCTGACTAAAAAATTAAAAACAAAATTGACCAAAATGTAAAACAAAATGTACCTTTTTCTTGCACCATCCACACTTCTCATCAACCTGAATGCATTCTCCACAGGACCGATCTGAAGCTTTAGTGCAGTTACTTCCTTCCACAGATGCAGCATCTTAACAGAACAGTAATGAACAATGATGTTTTAGCAACCAACGTAATTATTTAGCATGTGTAAATGGCTAAAAGCTCGAATGTGGCTAAGTGGAAGTCAAGCTAGCAGCCCTTTACATCAATGTGGACAATTGGCTACATTAAAATGTGTAATAAATTAATGCATAAATAAATAAACACAATTTTGTAAAATGCAGTAAAATCAAAAATCTGATTTGTTAAGTATTAATAGTAATATTAAAATATTTAATTATATATAGTTATAATAAATAATATAGGATTAGATTATTATAATTATTTGATATTATTATAATTAATTTTATAATTATATTATTTAATTTTAATATTATATTTAATAATTATATATTAAATATTATATTATTAATATTATTATATTTAATATTATATTTTATTACATTTACTTTGTAAGAGTAATTTTAAAAGGTAAAAAAACTACCTCCACCAACCTACATTCTACTGTCTGCCTCAAGTCTTTTATGAAAACCAAAATAAGGTTACCCTAGCGTTCACATACTTTCAGCCACAAGGTTCACTTCAGGAGCCTTATCTAGTCGTGCACTGTATTGTTGAATCCTGACATGCGTAGACTAGAACAGCTTTAGAAAATAGGTTTGGCTGTGGGTGATTCAGACCTGGAATACAAAAGTATAGAGGATCTTTCTTACCCAGCATGGCTACGTTAAGGAAGAGAAGTACCAGCAGTGCTGAACCCAACACCGTCCTTGTCTCCATCTAGGAACAGAACAGAATATTGTGTGGATAAATATATATGGTACAGCATGTAGGCTTGCAGGGTTAGACGGCTTCTCTTAGAAGAGGCTGTGAGGCTTTAAAAAAAAGCCAACACATGCTTACTTTAACCCAAGCCCAACAATTGTCTTACACATTAATAAACAATTAAAATCTTTAAAAGTAATGTTTTAGAAAAGGCTTACCATTGGATGTAGTTCAAGTGATATTTAAAAGCCTGGGGGTAAGTTTTTGTATTAATTTTAATAAAAAAAAAACGTTTTAATGGTTAAAAGGTAACCATTTAGCTTCAATGCCATATTTAGAGTTTGGATTTTTATGACCATGGGTGCACAATTTTTTCCTTTTACCTCCTGTATAGATTTTAATACCACAGCATCTAACCGTTTGTGGATCCAAAAACTAAATGAATTTCAAACTTCCGCTGGAACAGAAGCGGCCTTCCTCAAGCTCTTGTCACGAATTCGGAAACATATATTTGACTCGTCACTACTGGTAGCATAAGGTGGTACCTGCAGCCCCTTCAGGTTACACAGGTAGTCCAGCTCCTCCAGGATGGCACATCCATTCATGCTGTCGCAAGAATGTTTGCTGTGTCTCTCAGCACAGTTTGGAGAGCATGGAGGAGATACCAGGACACAGGCCGTTACACGAGGAGAGCAGGACAGGGCCGTAGAAGGGCATCAACCCAGCAGCAGGACCGGTATCTGCTCCTTTGTGCACTGCCAGAGCCCTACAAAGTAACCTCCAGGGGGGTACTGGTGCGCATGTTTCTGAACAACATATCAGAAACGGACTCCATGAGGGTCTCACCATAGAACACCAGAATTGCCAGGTCCAGCACTGGCGCCCCCGTTCTCTTCACAAATAAGAGCAGGTTCACACTGAGCACATGTGACAGACGTGAAAGAGTCTGGAGACGCCGTGGTGAACGTTATCCTGCCTGCAACATCATTTAGCATGACCAGTTTTGGTGGTGGGTCAGTGATGGTCCGGGGAGGCGTATTTTTGGAGGGTCGCACAATTCCCACATGATACTAACGATACCCTAAATGCTGTTAAATACAGAGATGAAATTCTCAAAGCCATCGTCAGACCTTTCACTGGTACAGTGGGCACTGGGTTCCTCCTGGTGCAGGACAATGCCCGGCCTTATCCGACCAGTGTGTGTGGGCAGTTCCTGGACGAATAAGACATTGATGCCATTGACTGGCCCTCACGTTCCCCAGACCTGAATCCAATTGAGAACCTCTGGGACTTCATGTATCAGTGCGTCCGCTGCCACCAAGTCGTGCCACAGACTGTCCAGGAGCTCACTGATGCCCTGATCCAGGTCTGGGAGGACATCCCCCAGGACACCATGCGCCGTCTCATCAGGAGCATGCCCAGACGTTGCTGGGAGTGCATACAGGCACGTGGGGGCCATACACACTACTGAGTAATGTTATGAGTTGCCGTGATGAAATTTAGTCCCTTCTTTAGTCTAGACCTCTTTTCTACCCACTTCTCAGGACATTTAATCTAGTTAATCTTCACAAAACGTGACTTATGTTTGAATAAAAAAAAAAAAAAAAAAAAAAAAAAAAAAAAAAAACATGATACGGCCTGCGCCCGACACTTCCTGTGGACACAAGGTTGGGCAGGAACAGAGTGTAAGTGTTCAGAATATTTATTTATTTCATAAGAATCAACTATATGTATTTAGTCCAAAATGTTTTGAACAGACAACATGTATGGGCACAAGGGCACAGGAGGGGGAGTGGGTACCACCCAGCACCAGGGTCGGGTGTCTGCATGGGTACACTGGTTTCCAAAACAAAAACAGCACGTAGGAGTGTGTTTTTGTTTCCCTGCGATAGATTGGCACCCTGTCTGGCACACTAGTGGCACCCAGTGTTTGCGCTTGTTGGCATAGTACTATAGATCTAAAGTGCACTTCTGGTCCTTCAGAGTGGCTCTTTTTCCTGCAGCACTCAACATGCGGTTGTCAAATGCAAGGTTTTCCTGCAAAAATGGCTCAGGTTGAACATGAAATGCATTTTTCATATATATGGAGCTCTGGTGGTGCAGGGGTAAAGCATCCAAGCCCACTACTGCTCAGACAGATCTGTGGATCCAGGGTTCGAATCTAGACAGTGCTATCAGCCAGTCAGGCGTCAGCATGAACATGAGGGGGATGCCCTGAACAGCCGAGCAGCATTTTAGCAGCATTCAGATAGGAAGGTTGCGTGAGGAGGGGCATCTGGGGTAAAAACTGTGCCAAGTCTGGTATGCTGAACCACATCGGCTGGGGTGACCCCATATATGGGAGCAGTCAAAATACATACATTTTAGTATATGAGTTTTAGTGTATGAGTTAGTCTCCTCAGTTAGTCATAGACCCCTCCTGCTACTGTTTACATTAGGTACATTTTATGGTCAAATGTACATAGACACCCTGTTTAACTATTTTTTGTGGTGTTCCATTCACAACCATTGCTAACGTGTATAAAACAAATGATATGGTTTCGATTTGTTGCACTGGTCACAAAACAAGGTCCATAAAGACCCCAGTGGACCACACAGAGTGAGTCATGGCCAAAACCATCAAACCATTAAATGGACTGAAATGTTGAATGTTTAATGCACACCGATCAACCATAACATTAAAACCACCTCCTTGTTTCTACACTCACTGTCCATTTTAACAGCTCCACTTACCATATAAAAGCACTTTGTAGTTCTACAGTTACTGACTGTAGTCCAATGGTCAGGACCCCCACAAGACCACTACAGAGTAGGTATCGTTTAGGTGGTGGATCATTCTCAGCACTGCAGTGACACTGACATGGTGGTGGTGTGTTAGTGTGTGTTGTGCTGGTATGAGTGGATAAGATACAGCAGAGCTGCTGAAGTCACTGCTCACTGTCACTGCTGGACTGAGAATAGTCCACCAACCAAAAACATCCAGCCAACAGCGCCCGGTGGGCAGCGTCCTGTGACCACTGATGAAGGTCTAGAATATGACCGACTCAAACAGCAGCAATAGATGAGCGATCGTCTCTGACTTTACATCTACAAGGTGGACCAACTAGGTAGGAGTGTCTAATAGAGTGGACAGTGAGTGTAGAAACAAGGAGGTGGTTTTAATGTTATGGCTTATCAGTGATACTACAAATGATCTGTTGAGTCCCTATAGTGCAGTCACGTTTTGTATATAATTATGTAGTGTGACAATTATGCCATAACAAAGCAAATCATACAGTGTGTAATGACAGGACATGGTATAAATTTCAAGAGTAAATTTTGAAACTTGGAATTCTAGTCATGTACGGCCACTTTAAGGTGAGAAACTACACCGGCTTAAACGTTAGGATGGATTGAACATTAACTGATCAGCAGTAAAAGGTAGACCGGAAGGCAGGGTGGGTCAGATATCAGAAAAACCCACATTTCCTTGCACAATTTATCTGACTTTAAAGACACATTTGTGTTAAAAGTTATTACATTTTAGTCAATTTATCAACTCATGTTATGAGTTTTTGGACCATTTGAAGGCAGTTTAGAGATGTGTTCAAACTGTGGGAATTTGTGAAGATTATAGTGTGTTTTTAGAAAGCAAAGAGGAACAATGTACAAATCATGTGACTACTTATTAACAATCAATGTAAACCTGCTGTATTGAGAAAAAAACACCCAATTTCCAACAGCATCCAACATCTTTCCATTATTAGTCAAGTTACTTACCTTCAAGCCCTGGAGTATCGAAGGTGCTCAACACTTGACATGCAAATAAACCTAAAAAAAAGTTCATAACATTTATTCCACCAAGGTAAATAACATTTCATTTAAGGATCACTTCATTCAGCTGCACATTTCTGGTGAAAGCACGCAGCTATCAACCTTTCTTTCTACCCCTGGCCCCGCCTACATTCTTCCTATTTGCACTGCCTTGTCACCAACCTGCGCCCAGGTTTGAACTTGTCCTCGCCTTGCGCCTCTCGCTCTGTGGTATGTTGAACCAGTCCAGGCACCGTGTAAGCAGGCTGTGTGCATTTTTTAACGCTTGTGGCTAAACCTTTCCTTATCTTTTGTGTACCTGCCTTAAAGGTACCGTCAACGATCATGACTAAAGATAATCTCAAATTCCAAACCATTTGTCCCCACTGTGTTGCTAATACCTTTAAATTACACAGGGTTTGTGTAAGTTGTGGATGGCAGGAGCTTCGGTCACTGGAAGTGGGCGCAATAGTAGGCATTTGCAGACATGGAGGATACCAAGTGATTTAGTGTTTCAGCTTTTATTTTGTCCCATTCTTCCTGCAAACACGTCTTAAGATGTGCAACAGTACAGCGTCGTTGTTGTTCTCCATTGGGGACAGATCAAGACTGCAGGCAGGCCAGTCCAGTACCCGTACCCTTTTCTTCCGCAGCCATGCCTTTGTAATGTGTGCAGCATGTGGTTGAGAAATGCATGGACGTCCCTGGAAAAGACGACGTCTTGAAGGCAGCACATGTTGCTCTAAGATCTCAATGTACTTTTCTGCATTAATGCTGCATCACAGAAGTGTTAATGACCTTTGCCAAGGGCACTGACACAGCTCCATACCATGACAGACCCTGGCTTTTGGACTTGTTGCTGATAACATTGGATAGTTTTTGAGAGCTAACTGCCCGTTTTAAGCTTTGCCGCAGCATCTTAATGAAATTCAAGTCAGGACTTTGACTCTGCCACTCCAAACCCCTTTTAAAACCTTTGTTCCTTCTGAGTTATTCAGAGATGAAGTTGCTTGTGTTAGCCAGGTCATTGTCCTGCTGTGTAAGCAAACGACGCTTGAGCTTTAGGTCCCAAACTGACAGGAAAAACGTTCTCTTTCAGAATTTCTGGCTGGTCTGAGATTGGACGGTGGGTAATGGTATTGCTGGATCTTGTTGCCAAGTCTGCTTGATCATTTCCTTTAAGGCTGCAGCGTCTTTGGATCCAGTAGAACTTTGTCATGGCAGCGGCTTTTCAGTTGCTTTAGTTTTTGGAATTACCGAATTACGAGATGCTTTAAAGGTTTGGTCTTAACAGTTAAATAATATAACTGTTTAATGAAACAAATACATTTCAAGGGTGAATGATTACAATTTAACTGTCCTGAACAAAACAAAGTGCAGAATTCTCTTTATTGGTTCTTTATTTTAATAAATAACATTCGAAACAAAAGATCATGAGCGTGTGCACGATGCAAAAAAATATCAAATATCAAAATAAAAAAATTAAAAAGCAGTCTGTGAGACGTATAATGAACAGCATTATTAAAGGCAGCACGAGTTACAAGTCGTTCCCGTTAACAGTAATTTTCAGTGGCGTAATCCGACAGCACCTTACAACTCGTGTTCTGGGAGTGACCGTGATCGACGAAACAGGAAATGAAAAGTTGGTTATAAATCGAGTAAGCTTTAGGAAACAGACTTGGCATAGTGAAACAACATACGTATTAGCACAGTGAGTGGTAAATATTTGGCTTTCGTGATCGAGGGGATCTAGAGGATTTGGAAACCTGAGTTTGAGACTTGAATCGTCAAGCAAATATTGTAATACTATTTCTATAGATCGTTGCTTCTTTTTTGACAGCCAAGGCTCTTCATGACTGGATTTCTCCATAGATTTCTGACTTGACCTGATCACCTTAAAAATCGATTTGTTTCTCGTTCAAGTCCTGATCTTTTTTTTCTTTCTATTTTCCCACTTTTTTCCACCCAATTTTTCTCCCCTAATCTAGTCGTGTCCAATTACCCTGATTGCGTCCTCTATACTGATCCGACCCTTAGTTTTTCACCTTCACCTACACGAGTCGAGTTCAAACACCGACGGGCACTGTGTATGGGGGGCCACACCTCTATCAGCATTATTCTTCAGCCCTGTGCAGGCGACATCAGTCGGCCAGCAGGGGCCGCAGTCGCACCAGTTATGAGGACCTGCAATCCGACTTTTTTACCCTCTAACCCTGAACAACAGCCAATCGTTGTTCATACAGCCGCCCAGCCCAGTCGGAAAGGCAGAGCTGAGATTCGATACGATGTATTCGAAACCCCAACTCTGGTGCGCTAGCGTACTTTACCGCTGCGCCACCTGAGCGGCCTTAAAATAAATGAATGAAATAAAATTCAGGATCAGAACTGAAAAACATAAAACAGGCTCTTATCAAAAAGGCACAACTGTCACTTTATAGAGCAAAGCCAGTCCTGCGGCAACAATAAAAATATATTAATATTAATATATGATTAAAAACAGTGCATACAGTGTTTCAGACTGAACGCTTGTCTTTTACTTCCCCTCGTATTTGGGATTGACGACTGTAGTGACGGCGATTATAGATTATAGATCCTCACTCTGAAAAGAAAACAAGAAAGAAAAAATGAGACAACGAATGTGAAGCTGGTTTGTAGATTAGGCAACCGCACAGCACGCTGAATATTTGTCTTTGCACGACTGGTTAAAACTGGTGCAACCGGGGTGAAAAATCCCCCTCGGAGCACAATCAAACAAGCACGACAGGGAGGAGGTGTCTAGTAGGTCTGGGACTTGTTAGTACATCAAGGTGCACTGAAATATGGACCCGATGCCCAACAGAGCTAAACTTGGACTGCTTAGGAAGGTTATGTTTTTACTGGCAGGCAGTTTTGGATAATGAGAATTTCTGTCTTCCCTTGGTATTCTTCGGTCGGCCAATTGTGCCCACCGAACACCAATCCAGGCTGGTTGACTGCTGAAAGATGCTACACATTGGTGGTTGGCTAGCAAATAAAACTTTTCTCACATCAAGTATTTTTGTTGCACATAGTATACTGGTCATAATTCATAATTTATTACATACACCGATCAGCCATAACATTAAAACCACCTCCTTGTTTCCACACACAATGTCCATTGTATCGGCGCCACTTTCCACATAGAAGCACTTTGTAGTTCTACAGTTACTGACTGTAGTCCATCTGTTTCTCTACATACTTTGTTAGCCCCCTTTCATGCTGTTCTTCAATGGTCAGGACCCCCACAGAGCAGGTATTATTTGGGTAGTGGGTCATTCTCAGCACTGCAGTGACACTGACATGGTGGTGGTGTGTTAGTGTGTGTTGTGCTGGTATGAGTGGATCAGACACAGCAGCACTGATGGAGTTTTTAAACACCTCACTGTCACTGCTGTACTGAGAATAGTCCACCAACCAAAAATAACCAGCCAACAGCGCCCTGTGGGCAGCGTCCTGTGACCACTGATGAAGGTCTAGAAGATGACCGACTCAAACAGCAGCAATAGATGAGCAATCGTCTCTGACTTTACATCAACAAGGTGGACCAACTAGGTAAACTAAACTGGACTGTAACTTTTTTTTCATAATATATAAAGAGACATTCACTCACCTGTTCCTGGAAGGAATGGCGGCGCGGGTCATTCTGTTCTCTTCGGGGGGAATACAGAGGGTACAGGTCGACCTGGAAAAACAAAGGATGTTAAAATCTTAACTTTGATATAACATATTTAACATGCATGTGAATTAATTAATGTAAGTAAAGACGGTACTAGAGCTAACTATTTATTGCTTTGTTTGTGATTAGGATATGTTGGTTTTCCTTGAAAACACCAGGGTGTAATATTGGTTTAGTCCACGGGAGGGGCTATAACTATTTTAGTTGAGTGACTTACTGTTTGGAGAGATCTCCATGAAGTGGTGTGTACGCTTGATATGCTCTATACAATAAAGAAAAAAGAAGAAGGAAAAGTTAAAACTTCTGACTTGCTGCTTCGTTCTTGTTCACTTTCAACACGGCAAAGTGGCCTGGAGGTTACCAGGTTACCACAGTGTCTAATAGAGTGAACAGTGAGTGGACACGGTATTTAAAAACTCCAGCAGCGCTGCTGTGTCTGATCCACTCATACCAGCACAACACACACTAACACACCACCACGTCAGTGTCACTGCAGTGCTGAGAATGATCCACCACCCAAATAATACCTGCTCTGTGGTGGTCCTGTGGGGGTCCTGACCATTGAAGAACAGGGTGAAAGCAGACTAAAAAGGTATGCAGAGAAACAGAAGGACTACAGTCAGTAGTTGTAGAACTACGAAGTGCTTCTATATGGTCAGTGGAGCTGATAAAATGGACAGTGAGTGTAGAAACAAAGAGGTGATTTTAATGTTATGGCTGATCAGTGTATATGCCTAGTTTGCTTTGACCCTTTATTAAATATTTTCTCCTAATTGAGGTAAGCCAGGACCTACGCTTCTGGGGACCCCATTTGTGTTTGAGAAGGGTATATTCACATGACACATGCTGATTTCCACAGTTTTAAAACGGTCTCAGACTTCATATAAATTAATGACATTGACATTAAGTCTCATAATCTGCAATGTTTTAGTCATAAAGGCCCCTGAATCTAAAACCTAATCTGTAACTAATTGGTGAGTTTCACTTTGGGATTTCATATTTTGGAAAGTGTATACCAGTGTAAAACAATATTGGACTTCTTTAATACAGACAATGCAGTTTTCTATGAAAGCACACTCTATATGATAATACAATCCTCTATTACAAAGAGTAAAGGTGTTTATATTTCCAGAACCTTCTTGTTCAGCTCTATGCACTGTACACATTTACCAAGTAATAAACTGATCTAATGGCCAACAAAGGTCTGATTGAAATGTTTTCATCCATATGCATATAGAAACAGAATAATAACAGAGCAGACAAATAACAGAACGAGCTTCCAAAATGCTATAACGGACTGACCACAGATTGACAGTCAAGTGTGGTCTTGACTTCCTCTGATCGGTGAGAACATCATCTATTACTGAGTAGCAGGTCAGCTTTTCATTTCACGCTAAATAGGATATTTTCATGCACCAAACAGCACTAACAAAACTGTCAAGAAACAAACTGTTGGCGAACTAATAAATATACAAAAAACACAACACCACACACACCCTCGCAGTGGCCAGCTACATGCGTGATGAGTGTCACCTACGAATCACAGAACTCGCAGACGATTCGACTAATCATGATTATCAAATTCTAAGGCGTGATTTGAAGCAAAGACTCTTTATTACTGGATTTCATTATTTTGTTTCTACACACACTGTCTCTTGTTTTAATTTTATATTCTCTAAACTGTAGGGTATATTTTACTATATTTTCCTTTAGTTTTCATGTTCTTAGTTGCTTATCTCTCTTGTTTTAATTTCATATTTCTTCAATTGTAGGGTATATTTTACCATATTTTCTTTTAATTTTTCATGTTCTTAATTTTTATCTCTCTTGTTTGAATTTCATGTTGTCTTAATTGTAACTAAATGTTTGCAAGAAGTCTTTCTGAGGTTCTAGATCTCAGGAATGTTTTAATGCTTTTAATTTTTCCTTATGTAAAGCACTTTGAATTGCCACTGTGTATGAAAGGTGCTATACAAATAAACTTGCCTTGCCTTTATCAGCTCCACTTACCATATAGAAGCACTTTGTAGTTCTACAATTACTGACTGTAGTCCAACTGTTTCTCTGCATGCTTTGTTAGCCCCCTTTCATGCTGTTCTTTAATGGTCAGGACTCTCCCAGGACCACCACAGAGCAGGTATTATTTAGGTGGTGGCTCATTCTCAGCACTGCAGTGACCCTGCATGGTGGTGATGTGTTAGTGTGTGTTGTGCTGGTATGAGTGGATCAGACACAGCAGCACTGCCAATGCTGGACTGTCGATTGTCTCTGACTTGACATCTACAAGGTGGACCAACTAGGTAGAAGTGTCTAATAGAGTGGACAGTGAGTGGACACGGTATTTAAGAACCCCAGCAGCGCTGCTGTGTCTGATCCACTCATACCAGCACAACACACACTAACACACCACCCAGTGTTTCCTCTAAACACACACCCACCATCCGGTGCAGCGCAAAATTAATTAAAAAGCAAAGAAGAATACATACACTACACAGTAAACTTTACACACTATTTATTTTCATGAATTCAGTTGCATAGACTGCAGCCTGGCTTAGAGCACTTAATTTTCTCCATGGCCCTATCATAAGGAAACTCTGCCAGAGGTGGCCCATTGATGCTCAGTAACATGCACGCTGCCAGATGGTCCCCCTGTAGCCTGTTTCTATTCTGATATTATTGGTCGTTGTTCATTACATTGATGTACACTGAATTGCATGATATGGTGTAATGCTGAATACTCACCATGATCAGTGTGGTAAAGCCATGGGCAGAATCTTGCGTTCTCTAACCATTTAGGGTCCCAGCCTGATAACCTGTGCTTGTTCTTTTTCTCACTACTCCCCTCTCCTTCTCCACTCTCCTCTCTATCCGTCCTCTCTCCTGCTTCACTTGTCTCTACTATTTCTGCCTGTCTACTTGTATTACCTATCTAATTGTGTTAACATTTGAGAATGAGTAACATTAGACAATTCATTAGACAATCACAAATTTATAATCACGCAACCAGTAAGCACTTTAAAATAGTGTAGTAGCCACAACTAATTTTACATATTTAACCAGAAACCAGAAAGCATTTTTTTCCCTTTACAACTTAACAAAAAACCTTAAGCCCCTAGCCTCCCTAGATAAAGTAATGTTACCTGGGTATCTTCCTCACTAGGCATCTTCCTCTTCTTTGGGAAATATTTTAACAAACTCATCTGAATATTATATATAGGGTTGGGGAGTAACTGCTTTCATGTAACAGTTATGTGATTAAATAAATATAAAATAAATGTAATTGTAATCTGTTACACTTACTGAGAAAATCAAAATGTTGGTGATTACAAGGGTTTACACCCAATCATATACATATTCCCCTAAAGAAAAAAGCTTAAAGTGTGGCTGTGGATGGATAAAAAAAATAACTTAATTGCAGAACTTATTGTGATTAATCACACTTTTCTTTCTTAAGACTGAAGCTTTTAATAAATGGATCTTTAAATTTAAAATAAAAGAATCAATGTAAGAACAACACAATCAACACAACACAAATTTATATTCAATACTTTTATTAATTGCAACAATATTCTGTGATAAATTACAAGTTAAAATACTAGTAATTCTTTGTATGGGTGTAGTGTAGTATACATGACAAACTGGATAGAGGAATCTTTTTTCTTTATTATAATTATCTCAGTGTAGTTTTGATGACTTCTGAATTAAAATCTCTTAATTTACTAAATAAATGTTGGGGTCAAACTTGGTCATATGATTAATCCGTGTTAAAAATGAACACTTTAGCCTTGACAGCACTGTTTTAAAGCTTAGAATCTAAACAGGCTCCATTCATTAGGCAGTATGTGCCAAACCGAAAGTAACATTCTAAATGTTTTCAACTGTAAAACCATTAAAAAACCTTGTAAAATCTAACTTAACGTAAGATAGTTTAATCTACCTTTCTTTCTTTCCTCTCCTCTATTTCTCCCCCTTTCTCGCTCGCTTGTCAGGTGTGTAGAGATAGAAGCAGCGCGGTAGGCGTAATTTTTCCACTTCCTGTATTCCTCACTCCAAAATAAAAGCCCTCTGCTTTTGTAATTATATATATTCTGATGGAGCGGTGGCAATTAGTACGTGTCGCAGAAACACTGCCACCACCATGTCAGTGTCACTGCAGTGCTGAGAATGATCCACCACCTAAATAATACCTGCTCTGTGGTGGTCCTGACCATTGAAGAACAGCATAAAAGGGGGCTAACAAAGCATGCAGAGAAACACATGGACTACAGTCAGTTATTGTAGAACTACAATGTGCTTCTATATGGTAAGTGAAGCTGATAAAATGGACAGAGTGTAGAAACAAGGAGGTGGTTTTAATGTTATGGCTGATCGGTGTGTATATGTACTATATGTACTGCGTGACTCACTCACTGCTCGCTTAGTCGAATCAGGGTCATGGAGGGTGCTGGAGCTCACTAACTGACTGACTTACTCACTGACTCCCTCCTCGCTTAGTCTAATCAGGGTCGAGGAGGGTGCTGGAGCTCACTAACTGACTGACTTACTCACTGACTCCCTCCTCGCTTAGTCTAATCAGGGTCGAGGAGGGTGCTGGAGCTCACTAACTGACTGACTTACTCACTGACTCCCTCCTCGCTTAGCCTAATCAGGGTCGCGGAGGGTGCTGAAGCTCACTAACTGACTGACTCCCTCCTCGCTTAGTCTAATCAGGATCGCGGAGGGTGCTGAAGCCTATCCCAGCTCTCATTAAGCACAAGGCACAGAGAAACACCTTGGACAGGGCATCAGTCCTCCCAGGGCAGACACACATACATTCACACCTTAACACACACACACACCTACGGCCAATTGTTACATCTCCAATGTACCTGACCATGTCTTTGGACTGTGAGAGGGAACCGGAGATCCCGGAGGAAACCCACATGGAACCCAATCGAGGGCCTTCTTGCTGTGAGGTGACAGTGCTACCCACCGAGCCAGGTAGACCTGAGAAACTAAGTTCCATAATGAGTAAAAAAATATACATACCGTATCCCACTTGGCATAGTTCCTCTCTTTCTCGAACTTTGCAAACTCTCGGCGGTCATGAATGATCATGACAAGTTTCCAGATGAGAAGCAGGGCCAGGCCGATCAAAACGATGCCTGCGACCAAGCCTGCTACGATGGGGATTATGTAAGAGCCGGAGGGGCATTCTGAAAACACATTTATTAAAGGTCATTAGCGTAACAATGGCGGTACGTACATGATACTGTGCACGAGAGCCTAGCTATGCTTTTATTTATGCATTTTCTCCCAATTTAGCGTAGTCAATTTATCTTCCGCTGCTGGGGGATCCCTGATTGCAGTCGAGGTGGGTATATTGCTGCTCACCCCTTCTCCGACCTGCGCGCAGCCCTTAGCGGAACCCTTTTTCACCCATGCTTTCTGCACAGGTGCCTCTCTATCTGCCAGTCAGGGTCCTTACACAGTGTTTGAAGACCTCACCCACATAGTCTGGTCATCCCGCCCTAGCAGAAACAGTAGCCAATCAGTGTCTGCTGCAAGCACTGCCAATTATGAGGAGTTCAGATCAGGGTTCCTCATAACTGGTGCAATTACGACCTCTGCTGGCTGATTGATGGCGCCTGCACAGAGTTGGGGAATAATGCTGATCAGCCCCTCCCCCAGCTTTACTTACCCAAAGTCTCAGCCACATAAACAGTGACGTTGTTGTTCTTGGAGGTGTAAACGAAGAAGAACCAGCAGTCGTTGGCATCCCGCTCTTTGCAGGTAGTGAGGTAGGGCTGGCTGGTCGGCTGTGGAAGATCCTGCTTTTCTTTCACCTTAATCAGCTCGAAGTAGTTGCATTTCTCCTCGCACTTGTCTTTCAACTCGCCGGTTTTGAAGGCGCGGCATTCCACGCAGGACCTGCACAGAGCGCGGGGTGACTAACAGACTGCACTTTATCCAGAATGGTGTTAAGTGTTAATTCATATTTCTGCACTCACTTGTGCTCGGTACAAACTCCAGGACAGGTAGGGCACATTTCACAGGTGGGGCCCTGGAACTTAGTATCGGTGCATTTGCACACGCCGCACTCACAAGTGCCGCGGCCGTTGCAGATCTGCCCATTGGAGGCCATGCAGGGCTGCGTGTCCAGGGGACAGTCGCATGCGCTGCCGGTGTAGTTCCCATAGCACTCGCATACCCTGCACACGCACCGACCGTGACCTGTTAGAAACAGAAATGGAGAAATGTAACATGTTTCATTAACCTTTATCCTGCTGATTATCCAAAAATGTTACGCCCGCCCACTGAAATCCCAATAAATAGCAACAGGGTGGACACACCTCCTAAATACTGACCAATATAAACCAGCAGTAATGACCTATGGATGAATATGTAAAGAGTTTCAACCACAGGCCAGCCGTGTTGCATAACAATGGAACCGGTGATCAGGTCCATATGCAAATCACAATGACCATTAATTACAATGCCCATGTGTGCCTTTCACATATGATTGGGGTATAGCTCCTATTATGGCGTTGTAAGATGGTGAGAGATGTACTGATGCTGTTCGCCCGATGGTGCAGCGTCCTGATGACTCCTAGTTTGTGCTCCAATGGATGAAGGGAGTCAAACATTAAGTACTGGTCCATGTGTGTTGGTTTGCGGTACACATTTACTTTCAAACGCCCCCCATCTTGAATAGCAATTTCACAGTCTAAGAAGGCTAAACTGTTGTTGCTTGCATCCTCCCTTGTGAACTTGATGTGTTTGTCCACCGAGTTGATGTGGTCCGTGAAATTTGGTACTTCCTCTGATTTTATTTTAACCCAGTGTCGTCCACATATCTGAACCAATGACTCGGTGAGTAGGACCTTAGTGCCTTCTTTTCCACTTCCTCCATGTACAGGTTTACAACAATAGGTGAGACTCCATGGTGAAATAGGTGAAATCCATGGTGTTCTGAATGTGGTGTTCCATGCTACCTACCAACGGGTTGAGAATCGATGCTAGAAACTTAGAAATGTTATAAGTCACAGAGTTAATCATACAAACAATGGGTCGTAAATAGGGCTGCAACTATCGATTGTTTTTGTAATTTATACAACAGGTAGTTCCGACCTTACAATCTGATTGGTTGAGAAGCGTATGTAGGGAACATTAATGTGTTTATAACGTAAACAGTTAGCTTAATAGCCCAGTTAGCAGCTCCTAAAAGTACTGTTCTCACCCATAATCCTTTGGTGTGTGCAAGATGTTTTTTATTTCTTTTTGTTTCTCTTCGGAGGTTCTTGACTTTTTCTTCTTCTTGTTCTTACCTCCCTGAATGAGTTTTTGCAACTTGGGATGTCTGCTTTGTAGTGTTAAACTTTATATTCGTTGTGGAACTACTTTTTGGCGGAAGGTATTGTCAATATTAAAGCATATTTATTATGAAATTCAGGGCTTCTTTGATTTATTTTCTTTCTTTATTTTGTAAAAACTGTTGTATAAAAGCAATAGAACACGAGAGGGAGTGTGTTATTGCGAATAACATCACGGCTGTGATGATCTATGGCACTCGCCTTCGGCTCGTGCCTGCGACCGAATCACAGCCGTGATGTTATTCGCGATAACACACTCCCTCTCGTGTTCTATTGCTTAAATATATATATATATATATATATATATATATATATATATATATATATATATATATATATATATATATATATATATATATATATATATATATATATATATATAATAAACAATAAAACATAAACATAGCCTCTAATTTGTGCAACTTTCAGAACTAAAAGTTTCAGCTACAGCTCACGTGTTCTGAGTTTTTTCTAGTTTAAAATGATCTCAAACTTTCAGTCATTTTCTCTGTTCCTCTCTGCTCGCCCCGGTATATTCTCTCTCTCTCTCTTCATTTTGCAGTCCGCGCTATCAAATCTTGGCTCCGTTTCAAATCGCTACTTTCATACTGAACAGTACACAGGAGCGGCGAGCGTGTACAAATAGGTGAAAAGTACCCGGATTTAGTCCTGTTAAGTACTGTTGAAGTGTGAGATTTGGGATGCAGCCCTCAGCTTCCTCACGTCACCTGCACACAGTGTGAACGCGTTGTGAAAGTGAAAGTCCGTGCGGAACACTGTGAGCTATGTATCGGTGTATGGAATAAATGATTCCTTGATGCGAAAAATTTGAATCGATCATTTTTAGTAATCGAATTACTCGAGTAACTCGAGGAATCGTTTCAGCCCTAGTCGTAAAGGTACATCCTGTTTGTGTATCTTCGGTAACCCATACATACTAGGTGTAGCCTTCCCCGGATATAATTTGTAGTACAAAGCCCTGTCAATAGCATTGTTCTGTTCTAAAACTTTCAGACAATCTATCACCTTTTTCTTGTAGCTACTACCTGGATCTCGTTTTAGCAGCTCATAAGTGTTAGTGTCACTAAGTAACAACATCACTTTCTCATGATAGTCTATCTGGTTTAACAGAACAGTACATCTACCCTTGTCAGCAGGAAGTATGATGATGTTATTGTCCTTACTAAGTGTAGTAAGTGCATACCTCTCGTCTCTGCTGATGTTGGATGGCGGTGGCTTTGCATTACTAAGGCAAGCTGACACTTTCATCCGCAACTGTTCCGCTTCCAGATCGGAGATGTTGTTGTTGCGGATTGCTGATTCTGTGGCTGTGATCAGTTCCACTAGTGGGACTTGCTTCGATGTAACAGCGAAATTCAACCCCTTAGCCAAGATGTCTTTCTCCGCTTGTGTGAATTGTTTGTCCCACAAGTTCTTCACCCACTTGTCCACATCACCAGTGTGTGTTTGCCCTTCATTCCTCTTTCGACCATCCATGGTCTGTTGGTGTTTCTGTCCTGCAGCAAGCAAGTCAAACTTTTTTCGCTGCCTGGTTTTTGACTTTTCATGTTGTCCTAGACAAGCCTTCTGCGTGAAGTTAATCACCTATTAGAGAGTGGGCTCATATAGACGTGATGTAAGTCTTTGTACGATCTGCTCCTCTCTAGTTTTCAAGACATCGATTGTGAAGTTAGTTTGTCTCACCCGTTCATTCAGTAGCTGGTTCTGTGCCTTCTGAATGATCTTGCTAGCTTGGTGACCCTTGACAGAAGATCTGAGTTGCAGGCTCTTAGGTGTGATCATGCTCTGTCTGCATCTGATGTTAGGTGCCGTTTTCTCATACTCTCGTATGAGTTTGAGGCAATCCTTACCGAAGTGAGTCAGAATCTGTTGATGCATGCTCAATAATCCAGGTACACAAATCCACAAAGTTGAATCAGTTCATCTGGACACAAGTTTGTTGTAGAGATTCGTTTCGTCACTCAATCCGAATGACTTCTTCAGTCTGAGCTGGTGGTGGATACCCCGATTTGCATAACGACCGATCACCGCCCATTGCATAACAATGGAACTGGTGATCAGGTCCATATGCAAATCACAATGACCATTAATTACAATGGTCATGTGTGTCTTTCACATATGATTGGGGTATAGCTCCTATTACGGCATTGTAAGATGGTGAGAGATGTACTCTCAGGCCCCCTTAATGCAATGGGTGGTGATCGGTCGTTATGCAAATCAGCTGCATATAAGGTTGGGGGATCCACTACCAGCTCAGACTGAAGAAGTCATTCGGATTGAGTGACGAAACGTATCTCTACAACAAACTTGTGTCCAGATGAACTGATTCAACTTTGTGGATTTGTGTACCTGGATTATTGAGCATGCATCAACAGAATAGATGAACTATCGTCTCTGACTTGTCTAGGAGTGCCTAATAGAGTGGACAGTGAGTGGACACAGTATTTAAAAACTCCAGCAGCGCTGCTGTGTCTGATCCACTCATACCAGCACAACACACACTAACACACCACCACCATGTCAGTGTCACTGCAGTGCTGAGAATGATCCACCACCTAAGTAATACCTGCTCTGTGGTGGTCCTGTTGGGGTCCTGACCATTGAAGAACAGCATGAAAGGGGGCTAACAAATCATGCACAGGAATACAGACAGATCTGTGCAGTCTCACCTCCGCAGAGTTTATTGTAGGATCGGTCGCAGTTGAAGTTGTCGCACTGGCAGTACTTCCCGTCGTAGCGCTCCTCCGGGTTGTCTCTCTTTTTGCACTCGCAGTCCCCGCAGATGCAGTCTCCGTTGTTGCTGCATATGTCCGTGCCGTTTCCCAAGCGGCAGTTGGCGTTCAGATCCTCTGCCCTGACGTCGTCTTTGCTGCACTCGCAGACCCTTCCGATCCGGCCCTCGTTACACCTGAGAGAGGAAAGGACAGCATTGTTCTATGTTAAGCAAAATGGGTCAGAGTGGCCTCATCAAACAAACAATGTAATTATAAGATTATACTATACGAATATACGTGATCAGACAAACAATGGTGACGTGTGGTGCCAGGAATCCTTTGTGGCTGGGAAAATGAGTACTTCCATTATTAGTAGTGTAGTCAGTCTTGATTGGATCTCTCAATTCTTGCACATGAATACAGATTGGTTTGGTGTCTTTACAGAATTTGGGGGCTCAAGTCTTGCAAATCTTGCACACTTCACATTACAACTTGATAGCTGATTATTTATGTATTTATTAGGATTGTAACATCTCCCTATTTGCTGAACGGCCCTCTTAATTAGGACATAAATGCAAGGATTTACATCCACTAATGCTGGGCCATAAGGCCTGGCTCTGGCTTGGTATTCCAATTGATTCCAGACTGTTGCCATATGTTGGAAGCAGCCAGCTGTCTAAACTGCAATCCAGACCCATTGTCAATAGAGCTGTGCTTTATTTTATTAGGATTTTACCATTATGTTTTACACACTGGCTACACAAGATTCATCAGTTCACAAGTTTAATGTCAAACACAGCTATGGACAATTTTGTATCTACAATTTACCTCACTTGCGCGTTTTCGGACTGTTGGAGGAAACCGGAGCTCAAAGTAAGCTCAACCAGACCATTAAAAAGCTAATCAAAGCGCTTCCTCGCTTACCTGCATGCTCCACACTCAAGGGTTCCGTTACCGAAGTGACAATCTGCACTGCTGGGGATGCCGCCTTGCTGACATTCGCACTCACAGATGAAGCTTAGCTCGATCACCACCTCCTCGTTCAAGCCCAGGGGTTTGATCTTTATCGTCTCCGGATTGCCCTGAGACAGACAGCCTTTGGCCGTGATGGATATGTCGAAGGTCACCTGAATGAAAAGAGGGATTATGCAATGTCAAATGTCTAAAACACAAAAGAAATCCAATACCTACAGACATGGTTGAAAATATCAGTACCCTTGTCATTGAGTAGGCGCCATCGATCAGCCAGCAGAGGTTGTAATTGCAAAAGTTATGAGGAAAACCGGGTCAGTCATTGTCCCGCCCCTTACAGACAAACAGCCAATGCTGTGTCTGGGTAAACGCCTGGCCGGCTAAAAAGCTTGAAATCTCAGCACTGATGGGCTAGCATATGTTACCACAAACCTTTCTTAACCATAGCTGAATCAGAATTTAGGTCACTGAATAGGGCAGTGGTTTAGGTACTGGATTAGTAATCAGAAGAAGAAGAAGCAGCTATACTTTATTTGTCATATATACATATACACATTCTTTCTTCGCATATCCTAGCTTGTTTGGAAGCTGGGATCAGAGCGCAGGGTCAGCTATCGTACGGCGCCCCTGGAGCAGAGAGGGTTAAGGGCCTTGCTCAAGGACCCAACAGTGGCTGCATAGCAGAGCCTGGATTTGAACCGCCAATCATCCGGTTGATAGCCCATAGCTCAAGCCCCACCACTACCAAGTTGCCACTGTTGGGCCCTGAGTATGGCCCTTAACCCTCAATTGCTTGCATTGTAACATTATTTTCATTTTTTTCTTTTAATTTGTCATATGTCTGTACAGCTTTTGTACTTCTGTGTTTGTTTGTTTTTACCTCATCGCCGATGGAGATGTTTGAGCACTTTCGCCTCTTTTCTTCGGTCTCGCTGATCCCGTTCTTGCAGTGGGACACGTATGAGATAGTCACTCCTTCAGGCGGCTTGCTGTGCTCCAAAATCACCTCGGAGGACAGAGACTAAAAAGGTGCACAGACATTTAGTACCGTTTCCATGACGATGTTTTCCCCCCTTTGCTGAACAGCCTTCTCAATTAGGACTTAAATGCATGGATTGACGTCCACTTATGTTGGGCCATAAGGCCTGGTTCTGGGTTGGTGTTCCGATTGATTGCAATGTTGGAAGCAAACAGCAGTATAGATTATTATAGTTGTGCTTTCAATCAGTGGTCCCCAACCACTGGTGATTTATTACCGGGCTGCCTAGAAAGAATTCCCAATACTCTTTGGGTGTTATTGTCCCCAATCACCACTAGGTGGGAGCAGCATCTCATTGCAGCAAAAAAAGCTAATTTATCCTAGTGTTATTCTATTTTAAATCCCCCGCACCTGCCGATCCATGAAATTATATCTTATGTGAAACCGGTCCATGGTGCAAAAAAGGTTGGGGATTGCTTTATTTAATTATTATAATTTTTCTCTGTGACCCATTTTTTCGGCTTATTTTTAGTAGCAGGTATACTTACTTTATAGGCATCGATAATGAGCTTGATCACGTTGCTGGAGTTTGCAGACAGCGTTTCCACAGTAGACTTCGGGATGAGATTTTTAAGTTTCTACACACACAAAACAACCAAACAGATTTGACCGGTTTGCTGACACGCCTTGATTTCTCTGGTCATTAGTTCACTTCTATTTAACACATTGTATTGGAAATGCAATCTGTTCCTTTTGACAGTATTTAAAAATGTGACTGCAATTTCAGTCGCCTTTGTGTTTTCACATATTGACACAGATATTACTTATAAAACTTGCGCAACTGTTCTGCTGGAGCAGACATAGATCAGTTTAGTATAAAAGCAGGGTCGCTCCTCGACTGGGCTGATGTTCACCTGTGGAGCAGACGTGCTGCCAGGATTTATTTCTGATCTGCTGAGCTCCTGCCAAGACTGCAAGGGCTTCCAAGTCCAAGAGGTGGCAGGATGATGATTTGAAGAGCTGATTGGTGAGGCCGTTCTTTTTATTATACTTTTTGCTATATGCTGCCTTGCTCAGTATTATTATGGTCACTTATGTGCTAAATGGCCAGTTATAGTATTTTGCTTGCTAATGGTTGTTTGTTAATAAATTATATCCATATAGAACCTTAATCCTTGGTCTCATTATTGATTCCTGAAAGCTTCTGTCCTGTTCTAAGATTGTTTTCAGATATCTAATGACATTTTTAGATATTTGCTTAAACCAAAGTAAATCACACATGCATTTAAAAGTTACCTTATAGACAGGCTGGCACTCTTCAGTCACGGCAAAAATGGTCTGAATGTTGTTGTCACTCAATTTCTGCCCAAGGTGAGCTATGGAGGGGTAGTCCTACAACGACATAGACATAGCATAAGCATATGATTGTGTGTGTGAGAGAGAGATAAAGGGTGTGTGGATGCCTTGGGTCTGGATCACCGCACTTACATAGTAATGGCTCATGGTGTACATGTTGTCCTTAAGGTGGCATCGGCCGTCGTTTGGAAGCACGATGCCTCCCAGTTTGCTGTCTCCGGCGGAGTGGAAGCCGGCGTTGGTGGAAAACACCAGCAGGCGGGTGACGTTCCTCCAACCAATCTGGTCCTGAAAAAACAAAACAAAACAATGGTGCTTCCTCAAAATATGTTTCTTCCCTTCATCACACACCCCATACTGTTCATCAAAGGCCTGACCAGGTTCAAACTTGGGTTTTTGTAGTAGTAATGGGCTAGCACCTGAGAGCACCCTCATTCTAATGTGTATGACCTACATCTGCCAGTTGAACCACTGATCCATATGTCGAACCATTTTAATTGCCACCAGAAAGAACACGTCGTATTTAATTCCCAATCATTTTAGGGGTATATTCCTGCCCTGCACCTTGCCCAAACCCAAACCCAACCAAACATCCAATAAACGAGTCTGGGTTGGGCAGTTGCCAGGAGAACGGTACTTGTCTGACTGTATTGTGCCAAGTGTAAAGTTTGGTGGAGGGGGGATTATGGTGTGGGGTTGTGTTTCAGGAGTTGGGCTCGGCCCCTTAGTTCCAGTGAAAGGAACTCTTAATGCTTCAGCATACCAAGAGATTTTGGACAATTTCATGCTCCAACTTTGTGGGAACAGTTTGGGGATGGCCCCTTCCTGTTCCAACATGACTGCGCACCAGTGCACAAAGCAAGGTCCATAAAGACATGGATGAGCGAGTTTGGTGTGGAAGAACTTGACTGGCACGCACAGAGTCCTGACCTCAACCCGTTAGAACACCTTTGGAATGAGTTAGAGCGGAGACTGCGAGCCAGGCCTTCACATCCAACATCAGTGTCTGACCTCATATGCGGGTGAAGGCAGACGAGCGAATACTTTTGGCAATATAGTATATCTTGGTATTTTCTGATTTTGGTTGATGTAGCAGGTTTACTGCTGGTGCTTGCAAAGCTTGTATCACCAATGATGGGTGCGTCCTCACCTGGATCTAATTAAACGAGATCTGCATCAGCAATTGAATCAGAATCGTTTGTAGGTGGAGGAATCAAATATTTAGGCTACAGGTAGTTTAAAATAGATTTACATGACATTGCAAAAGATCTGATGTATGTTAATAGGCCCCCTAGTGAGCTCAGTTCTTTTGGTTCATGAGTTTTCTGGTACAACTGCACATAACTACACAAGGTAAAGACTCAAACTCCTGTTTTTATTTACAGGGTCGTGGTGTGTCCGGTTCCTTCCAGAATCTTTGGGCGCAAGGGATGAAGACACCCTTGAACACAAGGCATGCACAAATTTGATGCAAGGCTTTGGTTACTTGACATTCCCTCCACCAATCCATCTTAAGGTTTTGGCCAACCATTTACCCCTAAGAGACATAGCCAATCGTGTCTCTGCAGGCGCCCACTGGGATTCAAACCCAGATCTCAGCAGTGGTTGGCTAGCTGAATGCCATTTCTATTAAAAAATCTCTACATAGAGCTGTAGTGGAGACCATGTTTGAAACCCCGGGATGAAACCGTCTATGCCAATGACAAGAACAGTCACTACACCATCAGGTCAGAATTTGACCAACAAAGCGTGAGCATTAGCATCATCTGCGTAGCTTTTTTCAAACCCACTTACCCCACACACAGCAACTTGCATGATGGCATCGAAGCCTCCCTCTGGTGAGTCCAGGTTTCCAGAGACGAGCTGCTGGCTGACCAGAGTGTTGAACTGTTTGCTGTCGTCGGTCAAACTCAGAATGTTCTTGTAGCTGAACGGGCTGGTGCAGTTCTGATCGGCGTTGCAGGGGTTCAGCAGCTTGGCTGGGGTTGTACTGATGTAGGGCATCACCGTTTTATCCATGAAGGATCCGAAGCCTGAGAAAAGTCAAACCAAGACAAGTCAGAACAGTCAGAATGAGGCCAAACAAAACACCAAGTTATACACTGATCAGCCATAACATAAAAACCACCTCCTTGTTTCTACACTCACTGTCCAATTTATCAGCTCCACTTACCATATAGAAGCACTTTGTAGTTCTACAATTACTGACTGTAGTCCATCTGTTTCTCTACATACTTTTTAGCCTGCTTTCATGCTGTTCTTCAATGGTCAGGACTCCCACAGGACCACCACAGAGCAGGTATTATTTAGGTGGTGGATCATTCTCAGCCCTGCAGTTACACTGACATGGTGGAGGTGTGTTAGTGTGTGTTGTGCTGGTATGAGTGGATCAGACACAGCAGCGCTGCTGGAGTTTTTAAATACCGTGTCCACTTACTGTCCACTGTATTAGACACTCCTACCTAGTTGATCCACCTTGTAGATGTAAAGTCAGAGACGGTCGCTCATCTATTGCTGCTGTTTGAGTTGTTCATCTTCTAGACCTTCATCAGTGGTCACAGGACGCTGTTGGCTGGTTATATTTTTGGTTGGTGGACTATTCTCTGTCCAGCAGTGACAGTGAGGTATTTCAAAACTCCAGCAGCACTGCTGTGTCTGTGTTGAGAGATGCCAAATTGGTCGTAATTGCATCAGTTATAAGGAATCCCCTCCAACACCCTCCCTGAACAACAAGCCAATCGTTGTTTGGATAGGCACCCGGCCTGCCTTAAGCAAAGCTGAGATTCAAACTGATATGTTCGAGATGTCAGCTCTGGTGTGCTAGCGTGTTTTGCAGCTTTCTTGTACTTTGCTGATGCAGTTGGTATGCCTTATATCCCACATACCTGTATCAAAGTGCCAATTAGTCAGACCTTGGTGTTTGAGTCTTAACATTTTGGAACACCTACCTATCCTGAAGTCAGATGTGACGCTCTGCATCTCGCGTATCAGGTCCGTTCCCAAATTCTTCATGTCCTCCAAATCATTGTTCATGGAAATGCTGAGGTCCATCAGGTAGTACAGGTCAATGGGGTAATCCCTAGCTCTCTTGAACTTCAAGTTAAACTTCTGAGGCTCGCCTGAAACGAAACCAATAATTATACTGTATTTTTTTTTTTTTTTTTATAATTTTTTTTATTTCAATTTTGTCAGAGACATATCCACAAACAAGTGAAAGACACAAAGTAGAGGAGATCCTAAATAAAGTAAATGAAAGAACATTGTCAATTTGCAAGAAAAACAAACAAACCCAACACCATACAATTGTGGGTCTCCATTTTAACATTAGAACATTTCCAAAGAAAACTTATTCCCATAAATAAACAAACAAACCTACAAACAAAATAAAACAAATAAAAATAATAATAAATTAAAAAATACGTAAATAAATAAAACAAATAATATTTTTAAAAGAGAATAAATAAATAAATAGATAATAAATGAAAATATAAAATAAATAAATAGATAAGATAAATTATGAATAAAAAAAAAAAAAAAAAAAAAAAAAAAAAAAAGGGGGGGGGGGATGGGGAAGTGGAGGCGGGGGGGTACTCAGTCTATCAATAATGAAGATAAAGATGCAATATGTGTAAGAAAAGGGCACCATTTGTCATAAAAGAGGGTGGTGCGACCATTAGAAGTTGCCAAGATTTTTTCCATTCTCAAGGCCTGCAACACATCCGAAAGCCAAATTGAAATTAAAGGAGATTTGGAAGATTTCCACAAACGAAGAACGCATCGTCTCGCCATCAGGGAAGTAAAAGCCAGCACCCCAGACTGCATGGTTGACATATGAGGGAGGTTCGGGGAAAATCCAAATATGGCGAGAGAAGCATCTGGGACAATATTTAAACCAATTACCTTGGAGAGGAAATCAAAATAATTTGTCCAAAATACAGACAGTGTGGGGCAATAATTATATTGTATTGCCACATTTTGGACATCCCATCTTTAAAACCATGGACATTGGTTTACTCTTTAGACAGGGTTTTCCTTAAGATTTCGGACTGTCTAACAATTAGAGATCAGACCTGGGTTGCAATGGATGAACCACATTTCCAACCCTTAAGGTGTTCAGAGAGGTAGGGATCAGGGCTGTGCAGGCCACTTAAGTTCTGCACCACCAACCTTAACAAACTAGTAAGCTGCCTTGCTGCGTATCTAGGCAGCTGCCTAAGTAGAGAGGATTCTAATAAGACATCGAACTTATAGGGCAGGTTATTTAGATGCACAACTTAGTATTCAAACCATTGGGCTGAGGTGGCACAACTCGCTAGCATGCCAGCTAACATCTTCCTCCTTGTACCGAGAAAAGCTGTGCCACACTGAATGCTGGGATTGCCTTCACCGCTAATAAAGCATCAGATGCTCCCTTGTTATTCAGTCAGATTATAGCTTCAAAATAAAGCACCTTAAAGCATTTTAAGGAATCTAAGAATTGAGATATGCCTTATTCTCTGAAGCATGGGATGATGTAAAATGTGTCTATGTAGAGAGATCACTAGGTTTTTGGACAGACCCTGTGTGTTTATTGGCTTTGTTTTGTAAACAGGCACAAACATGCAGAACCAAGAAGCTGCCTTGCCCAAACTCTTGATATCGTGGTCAGGGTTATGGTGGGTCTGGCTTCCCTGGAATCACTGGGCGCAATTCATTAACACACCTCAAACAGGATGCTAATATCTCTTGAGGTTTTGAACACCCCCCCAACCCCACAGACATAGCCAATCTGGGGATTTCGGCCCTAGATTCTAGTGGTAGCTGTCTGAGCATTACTAAGATCAGGCCTCAAGGTATTCAGTAAGGTTGGGGTGAGGGCTGTGCATGTCCTACCGAACTTAACAAACTATGTCTTTATTGGGTTTGTTTTGTTTTGTAAATAGGGGCACAGACATGCTAAATTAGGAAGCTGCCTTCCCTAAACTCTTGACACCAAATTGGAAGCATTTATAGAATTGATTTTATACAGGACAGGATGCTAATCCATCTCAAGGCCTTGAACACCCCCAACCCCATAGACATAGCCAATCATAGCACCACTGGGGATTTAAACCCTGCATCCCAGTGGTAGTGGGCTGGCACAGGTCATTGCAGGTCACAAGTTGTTAGGTAAAGTATCAGGATGTCCACAAACTTTTGGTAACTTGTCCTTCTCCTCTGACCGGTGTTACAACAGAGGTGATCATTGCAGTAATAGTTAACAACAGAACATAACACAAACATACCTGATCTGAGCTTGAGCTTGAGCTTCTGGGGCTGAACCTGAGTAATCTGGTCAGCTTTGAGCTTCTCGGCCACGTCTTTCTTGCGGTTCGTCACAGGTTTGTTCTGATCTATTGTGACCATCCCTCTGGGGTTTTCAACCTTATTTGCAGGACAGCCTTTCTTGGCCAGAGCCTCGATCTCATCGCAGCGTGTGGACTTGGTTTCGCCCTCCTTCAAAAAGGCCTGCGGACACAAGCAGACAAAAAAAAATACTCGGTTAGTGCAAAACAAGTGTGTTAGGTCTGTGTCTTCATGTTACATTTAGCCTCAAGTCAAGCCTAATTTATTTATTAGGATTTTAACGTCATGCTTTAGGCACTTTGGTTATATTCATGACATGAATTATTACTGGTTACACAAGATTCATCAGTTCAAGTTTAACGTCAAACAGTCATGGATGATTTAGTATCTCCAATTAACCTCACTTTTACAGTCTTTGGACTGTCTGAGGAAACCGGAGCTCCCGGAGGAAACCCACACAGACACGGGGAATGTGGGTATCAAACCCACAACCTTCTTGCTGTAACGGGACAGTGCTACCCACTGAGTCACCCAAGCCAAGTTTAAAGGTGACATCATTCTCCGCACTGCAGTGACACTGACATGGTGGTGGTGTGTTAGTGTGTGTTGTGCTGGTATGAGTGGATCAGACACAGCAGCGCTGATGGAGTTTTTAAACGCCTCACTGTCACTGCTGGACTGAGAATAGTGCACCAAACTAAAATATCCAGCCAACAGCACCCCGTGGGCAGCATCCTATGAACTCTGATGAAGGTCTAGAAGATGACCAACTCAAACAGCAGCAATAGATGAGCGATCGTCTCAGACTTTACATCTACAAGGTGGACCAACTAGGTAGGAGTGTCTATTAGAGTAGACAGTGAGTGGACACAGTATTTAAAAACTCCAGCAGCACTGCTGTGTCTGATCCACTCATACCAGCACAACACACACTAACACACCAGCACCATGTCAGTGTCACTGCAGTGCTGAGAATGATCCACCACCCAAATAATACCTGCTCTGTCGTGGTCCTGACCATTGAAGAACAGCATGAAAGGGGGCTAACAAAGCATGCAGAGAAACAGATGGACTACAGTCAGTAATTGTAGAACTACAAAGTGCTTCTATATGGTAAGTAGAGCTGATAAGACACTGAGTTTAGAAACAAGGAGGTGGTTTTAATGTTATGGTTGATCGGTGTATAAATAGATGCTCATAAGCACATGAATAAGAAAAGAAACAAAGCTGTGACAGAAAGCTGAGATACTGTGTGTTCGACTCTCACAGAATTTGACACACTGACCCGACGTTAAGCTAGGGTGTAAGCAGAAAAGAGGTTTATTCTTATCTGCAGAGAAGGATCAGACTGGCAAAGTCTCTCATAGAAACCTCAGCAGTGCGATCCAAAACAAAGGAACAGTCTCTCTTATATACATGGTGACAATGCCCTTATGGCCGAGTGGGAAAGTTCACACATTGACAGATGTTTCTTAGGTAGGAAGTAGGAACTGTTTGAACACAGCGGGCGACAGTCTTTTGTTATGTATGGCAACTGTTTAAAGACAGGATCTGGAAGTCATCACAGAATCTGGGAGTCATTGCAAACCATGCACCTTTTGTTATGTATAAATTAACATTTTTGTTCTTTCACGTAGTACATTTAGGGACAGATTAATGCCATGTACCATAGCACCTAAGTGTCCGGGCAGGGCAATAGGTGCAGGAGTTCGACTAAGATTTGTATGTTAGCAGGAGGAGTTAGAAAATACTTCTCAATGCACCCCTGTGGGTTATTTATATGTACACAAACACAGGCTAGACGATGGAGACTTACCTCGTCAGTACACCAGCCACACTTTTCTCCAACCTGAATACACTCCCTACAGGACTGAGCTGATGCCTTAGCACACTCATTACCATCTATAGAAGGGGGAAAAAAGGACACACACATCTTTAATATTTACCACCTCATATAAGAATATAGATAAAAATAAGGGGAAAAAAAGCAAAAGCATTTTAGATTGTTAAACAATAATGACATTTTTAACAAAAGGAGATAAACAAAAACATTAATATGATTGTTTATTGGGATTTTAACGTCATGTTTTACACTTTGATTACATTCATGACAGGAACGGTGGTTACTCGTTACACAAGATTTATCAGTTTACAAGATACAGTGGAACCTTGACTTACGAGTGACCCAACTTACGAATTTTCCGAGATACGAGCCGTCGCTTGGTCGATTTTTTGCTCCGAGTTACGAGCGAGCGAGCTTACGCCACCCGCCACTAGGTAGCCCAGCGAGCGTTCAGTTCATGTAGTTATCTTGCTGTGCAAGCATCTCTGTCATATCGCATTTTATTTATTTTGGAAAATTTCTTAGTTTTAACCATGGGTCCTGAGAAAGTGAGTGTCAAGATCAGTGCTGAGAAGAAGAAAAGGATGATATCCTTGGATATAAAGCACGAAATCATTGAAAAACATGAGCGAGGTGTGCGTGTTGTGGACTTGGCGAGGCAGTACGATCGTAGTACTTCTACGATATGTATGATTTTGAAGCAGAAGGGGTCGATAAAGGCTATAACACCAGCCAAGGGCATTAAAATTATTTCAAAGCTTCGGACCTCTGTCCATGAAGAGATGTAGAAGTTGTTGTTGGTGTGGTTCACGGAGAAGCAGCTCGCAGGAGATACCGTGACCGAAAGCATCATCTGTGATAAGGCACAAAAACCTCGACCCCGTACCCCCCAAGCCCAAAGAAAAAAAAAAAGAAAAAAAAAACTCTCGCACACACCTAAGTATATGGGTGATAACAGAACTTTTAGGAGCTGCTAACTGAGCTACTAAGCTAACTGTTCGCGTCACAAACACATTAATGTTCCCTACATAGTGCACTAGATTGTATATTAGAAAATAATTTATGTTCCTTACTTAGTGCACTAGATAGTGTACTAGATAATAGACTTATGTTTCTTACATAATGCTTTAGGTAGCGTATTAGTTAACGGATTTAGGTTCCCTACATAGTGCACTAAATTGTATATCAGATAACGGATTTATGTTCCCTACATAGTGCAGTAAATTGTATATCAGATAACGGATTTATGTTCCCTACATAAGGCATTAGATAGTATTTTAGATATGAATTAATGTTCCCTACGTAGTGCACTAGATAGTGAATTAGACAATTGGTTTATGTTCCCTACACAGTGCACCAGATTGTATATCAGATCACGGATTTATGTTCCCTACATAGTGCACTAGATAACGCATTCATGTTCACTACATAGTGCACTAGAAAGTATAACTAGATGATGATTTGTGTTTTTTACATAGTGCACTAGATAGTGTATTACATAATTAATTATGGTCACTACATAGTGCACTAGACAGTATATTAGACAATTGATTTATGTTCCCTACACAGTGCGCTAGATTGTATATCAGATAACGGATTTAATACGTGTGCTTGTGTGTGTGTGTGTGCTCTTGGCCGCTCGTTCTAGACTTGCGGGCATCAGGGAGCCGCTATGTATATGCAGGAGACTCCCGGAACTTCTGAGAGACTTGGGATGTCTGTTGGTATTTGTTGTAAATAGCACAGCATTGTAAATAGTCTGTAAATAGTACACATTTGTTTTCCTCTCCCTTACCACCTGCATATTCTTTTTTTGCAGTTACTAACACATACTGTTCAATTACATTTTCTGAGACTCTGTTTCATCTCACCCCGGTTGTTTCACCTCCCAACACATTCAGTAATGATGGTAACTGAAGAAATTCGGTCCTTCTCACTTCACCTTCAATTGTGACGGCCCTTCCCATAGACTGGGTTGTAACATGCCTGGTTGCACCATGTTGCCTTCTTTAAAATAAATTATATCAGGTTTATTGGAGTATTTCTGTATCAAAGCCTTTAATCGCTGCTGCCACCCCCATCCCTATACAAGCAGCCGAACTGCCGTCCGTGATCATCCGCTCCTACTGCATGTCTCTGTGTGGGTTTCCTCCCTCAGTCTAGACACGGGAAGAACATGAAAACTCCACACAGAAAGGACCTGGACCGCTCCACCTGGGAACCGAACCCTGTGAGTAGTGCAATTTTATGAGATGTACTGTGTGTGATCTTACATTGTTGAGCTGTGCAGAGAGAGAAAAGAGCCAATAGATCTACAATCAACACCACCTTCTCCTCCATCTGAAAGAAGACAGAATAAAATTTTTCAGCATTTTCCCCCTTTTTATCCCAATCCCTGCTGCTAGGGACCCCGATGGCGTCCAAGGAGGGTGTATATTTGCCTGACACCCACTCCTTCTGACGTGTATTATTTGGGTGGTGGATCATTCTCAGCACTGCAGTGACACCGACACTCTATATGGTAAGTGGAGCTGATAAAATAAGTAAGTGTAGAAACAAGGAGGTGGTTTTAATGTATTGGCTGATCAGTGTATATTACCAGAGTTTTGGAGTTGCCCTCGACTACCAAACCTCAAAACGTCTCGAGTATGTTCTTGTTTAAATATCTCTGGACTCTGCTGGGCCCCTCTCGTCCTGTCCCATTGTTAATGTGTCATAAGGCAACAACAGGAAGTGAGTCAGACTGTCAGAACACAATGCAGGGGGTATGTTCCTACTGAGCAGTTCGTATTGCTGGTCAGTTCTTCCTGTCCCCAATTTCAACAACACTAGATGTTTTTAAACAGCATTCCCGACTTCAAAGGATGGTGAAAATCTACCGCGATACCAGGACGCTAGTCTTGACAGGTTTAACAAGCTGGAGTTTGGCAACATCTGTAAAGAAAGTGTACTGGCATGTTGGAACAAAATCTTCACCAGATTTAAATTGGAACTGGTGGCTCATAGTACCACTGTTTTTAGCCGGCAGGTAAGGCGTATTTGGTATGTGCTAGTACAGAGCTTAGCCAAGACTGCCAATTAATAACTAGGGATCAGATTAAGGGTGTAAGGGATCACAAATTTCACTGATTGGATCGTTTCACTTTATTCAGGCATTTCATTTTAACTTTGCATATTAAAGAACGTTAAGAAAACTTAAGTATGGTGGCGCCCAGGTGGCACAGTGGGATATTCCACTAGCACACCAGTGCCAAGATTCTGAACTCCTCGGTTCAAAACTGGTCGGTTGGGCGCCATCTATCCGCACAATAGGCAGTGCCTGCAGCAGACACTAATTGGCCACCGTGTCTGCTAGGGTGGGATGACCGGACTATGTGGGCGGGGTTTTCATATGCTGTGCAAGGACCCCGCTTGTGCAGAATGCATGGATGAAAACGAAAGGGTCAGAGGAGGCGTGAGCAAGAAATATACCCTCCTCGAATGCAATCAGGGATCCCCAGCAGTGGATTTTTTTTATTTTCTACATTGTAGATTAATACTGAAGACATCCACACTATGAAGGAACACACATGGAATTATGTAGTAAACAAAGAAGTGTTAAACAAACCAGAATATGTTTTATATTTTAGATTCTTCAAAGTAGCCATCTTTTGCTTTGATGACAGCTTTGCACACTCCTGGCATTCTCTTAATCAGCTTTCATGAGGTTGCCACCTGGAATGGTTTGCAATTAACCATGTCTTCAGTATTAATGTACAATGTAGAAAACTATTGAATGAGAAGGTGTCCAAACTTTTGACTGGTACTGTATGTACTGTATATATATACATACAAAAAACAAAACTCTTTAATTGCTGTACTGCATTATGTAATGTATGCTAATATAATGTACTGTGTGTTAACAAGAACGACCTATTAACAAGTCATTATAAACATCAATCTTCCACTTCATATACCAGATTGACATTAAAGCAGATGCAGTAAATGTAAAGGCAGTTGAAAATCCCCAGAAATTGTACAAATGTTTATTATTTAGCGTTTAATATTTCATTCACTGCTGCCTGTCCCATATGAGAACATGACAGCGCCGGGTTTGTTTGGAACTATTGAAGGAGCACATGAACCACATGACCGCATGGTGGCGAGATCAAGGAGTGTCGCAACTCTCTCTCTCTCTACGGCTCCTGGTACATCATTAGCAAAATGTAAAATCCAAATCCCGCGATATATATCACGATATTATGCAGCTACACTAAGCCACTCTCAGAACTAGTGAAGTTTTCAGTTTAAGTAAATTAAACTAGAAATGGCAAATATTCCTGATTAATAATGTGTTAGTAAATGTAATAGCGGTGCTTCCAAAGTTTCCAAACAAAAACTGTGAATATGAATAACTGAGCGGGGCGTGTTACCTTTGGACCGAGTTGTGTTTATGTTTGAGAGCGAGTTCAACAGCAGACATTCTCCCGCAGAGAAGCAGCGGGGGGTTCGGGCCTAAAAAACCTCTCGCACACACCAAAGGATTATGGGTGATAACAGAACTTTTAGGAGCTGCTAACTGAGCTACTAATGCCAAGTTCACACTACACGACTTTCCCAGTCGTCAGGTCGCTGTACAGTTCACACTACACAACTGAATCTCTTGCACTCGGGAGTCTTTCAGTCAGTGTATATTTCACACTACACGACTGATCGGCGATCGGGGGTTTCACACTACACGATCCATCACCAACTGGAATCGCAGGTGAGCTTCTCTACGTTTAGTCACGAGAACAAACACGAGAAGTGACCAATGGTTTAATGATACCACGTCCAAAAATGCACGTCAACAAGTAGCGAGTGATCAAAGTTTGTGAGCTGATGTGCAGCGTAAAATCAAAGAGGAAAATAAATGAATCTGAGTGGATTTGGCAACACAAACAGTATAGATGGTTCTGTAGTAAGTTGGAGGTTAATTAATAATTTTGTAATGCAGCGTGGGTGTTATGTTTTGTAGAGGACCAAATCAGAAATACTGTAAAACGTGTGTGTGCCGGTGTATCCTGATATAAACTATATCCTCTCCTGCGTTTCCCCTCACGCTGTATCCTGCGTTCTCATTGGCTGTTCGACATGTCACTCATTTCCAGTCGTACATCTGAGATCAGATATCTGGCTTGCTAGAAAACTCGATCCAGTCGCCGAGCGGTCGGCGAGCCGGTCGGGTCGAGTTGTTGGATAGTTCACACTTAGCGACTGAGAGCCGAGTTTTGATCGCCGAGCGAACGCTGAGTTGCTCCCGACCCGGAAAATCAATCGCCGACCAGTCGCCGAGCGAAATCTGGCCAAAAATCGTGTAGTGTGAACTAGGCATAAGCTAACTGTTCGCGTCACAAACACATTAATGTGTACGACATAGTGCACTAGATAGTGTGAACGATAATAGATTTATGTTCCCTACATAGTGCACTAGATTGTATATTAGAAAATAATTTATGTTCCTTACTTACTGCACTAGATAGTGTACTAGATAATAGACTTATGTTTCTTACATAATGCTTTAGGTAGTGTATTAGTTAACGGACTTAGGTTCCCTACATAGTGCACTAAATTGTATATCAGATAACGGATTTATGTTCCCTACATAGTGCACTAGATAGTATTTTAAATATGAATTTATGTTCCCTACGTAGTGCACTAGATAGTGAATTAGACAATTGTTTATGTTCCCTACACAGTGCACTAGATTGTATATCAGATCACGGATTTTTGTTCCCTACATAGCGCACTAGATAGTGTATTAGATAACGCATTCATGTTCACTGCATAGTGCACTAGAAAGTATAACTAGATGATGATTTGTGTTCCTTACATAGTGCACTAGATAGTGTATTACATAATTAATTATGTTCCCTACATAGTGCGCTAGATTGTGTATCAGATAACGGATTTATGTTCCCTACATAGCGCACTAGATAGTGTATTAGATAACGCATTCATGTTCACTGCATAGTGCACTAGAAAGTATAACTAGATGATGATTTGTGTTCCTTACATAGTGCACTAGATAGTGTAATACATAATTAATTATGTTCCCTACACAGTGCGCTAGATTGTGTATCAGATAACGGATTTAATACGTGTGTGTCGCTCTTGGCCGCTCGTTCTAGATTCCGGGAGATTTTATCGGACTTGCGGGCATCAGGGAGCCGCTATGTATATGCGGGAGACTCACGGAACTTCCGGGAGACTTGGGATGTCTGCAGTTTGTGCTTCTATTTCTGAAGTCCAGTGAACACCGCACCCAAGTTATCTCGACCCCACAGCCAACAATAGAAAAGCTATAAAACGCCTGCAGCACCGGATAACGTTTCTCAAACTGCTTGCTCTATGTAACAAGTAACAAGTGTTTTAACACGTTATTTATTTAATTATTGAATGTAACTTACCTCACACCGTGTTCAGACACAACTCAGCACCTGGTCGCGTTTTCAAAGCCACATTTGTGGGTTAAAATATCCCGGATTGATATCACCTCAGAGTCTCATTCAGCGCTCGAGCTTCACATGATTTTCCTTTCCTTGAAACTGTTGCACTTAGTCATAAAACGCCTTAAAACTACCACAAACTAACATTCCATTTCAAATTACAGCTTCACGTATATAAAAAGACTTAATTAAACAAACAAAAAGTGGAGAAAAGTAGAGAAACGATGAGTCCAGCTGGTCCAACTGCGCTGTGAATGAACAGCCTGTGTCCTGGCTACAGGACGTGGATCATCATCCTGTTAGTGATGTGTCGTTCGCGAACGATCCGATTCTATTGAACGTCTCTTTAAAATGAATGAAAGGAACCGAGTCGCACCTCTGGGAGCCGTTATGTATATATATTTTTTATTTTTGAGCTGTTTTTATCGACTGTAATCCACCCATTCTGCTTCACATCAGTAGAAGGAAATAATGAGAGCTGTTCATGATCGAATTCAGGGGCGGCTCGTTCCTCAAGGCGATCGGGCGACGCACCACCAAAGGGCGAAAGGGAAGAACATTTTCAATCACATCAACCTGTGTTAAACTAGCTGTGACGGTCTGTCTTGCCTCGGAATATCGTAGTCCAATCAGCGTCGAGTTGTGTTCCGTACAGTACCGCCCCATTTGGGGTGACTTCAGTCTGACTGAAAATCGCCCCGGATCGCTCTCATAGACTCATGTTAAGGCTCTTTTTTTTCAAACTGTAGACGCTGCAATACATTCTGAATGAGTTCCGGGAGGGCTCGCACTTACGTGCTTGCGTCACACGTAACCTGGTGTCGCGATCTCGTTACCATGACTACCATCACCTCAGTTCGGAGCAACTCCATCGTGTCATTAAGGGAAATGCCATTCAGTCATCGTAGTAACCAGGATAAATTAGCAACTTAAGAATTAGGGCCACCCAGACCAAATTTAAACATCAAGTATCTACAAAGGGGGAAAATCATATAAGTTACAACTAAATTACAAGTAAGTAATGTCATTTTTAAATTGTGAATTGTGATTGCACTTATTGTATCTCCCGAATTGTTTCATTGTACTTCTTTATTCACTGCACATCAGCCCCGATGCCAATCTTTATTCTGGATCTGCTGCACCTAAAATAAAATGCTATCCGATGAAGACTGAATTAAATTGTTAGTGTGAAGGCTTTACTTCATTTTATGATTAATGGTAAAGCTGGTCTCTCTCCATGTTCAAAGTTATTTGTGAGGGCAAACTAACAGATGACTTAAGATGTTAATTATTTAAGCTATAATTTAAACATTGAACGGGTCACCTTGGCCATCATCGCAACAATTGCCCCCCTGATGATAAAAATGCATCGGGTGGTGACTGTAGAAAAGTGATGTCATTTGTTTTTGAAATTCTTAATAAATAGGGTTAAAAAAAAGTGAGGAAACTTTTTGAAGAACCCTCGTATCACATACAATTCATAGAATAATTAATGTGAGTTTCCTATTTGCAACAAAAAGTTTGAATGGATGTCCGGTACTCACCGAGTCTTAGGTCTGAAGTGAGGTCCTGCATCTCTCGGGCCAGGTCAGTTCCCAGCCTCTTGACGTTCTGGAGATCTTTTTGCATAGAGTTACTGAGGTCCATCAGGAAGTACCGGTCAATAGGGTAATCCTCCGCCCTTTTGAACTTCAGAGAAAACTTCTGAGGCTCGCCTGTAGGACGAACATAGCACACGATCACAAACTGTTTGTTTTGACTAGCTTAAAATACAGTAAGATCGAAAACCTGATCTGAGATCAGTACCTGCTCTTAGGTTTAAGGTAAGTTTCTGAGGCTGGATCTGAGTGATCTCGCTGGTCTTGAGTTTCTCGGCCACGTCGATGTCACGATTGGTGACCGGTTTGTCTTTGTTGATGACGGGTTTTCTACGTCGGTCGTTGGACATCCTTTCTCAAGCAGGGCTTGATTGTCGTCGTTTTAAAAAACATTTAAAAGGGGGATGGTGGGATGCATAGTGCCAACAGGTGCACTGGAGTGGCAACAGGAAGACAACCACCAAAAAGGGAATGGTTTTAATGAAATGGTGGCCATAGATGACTACTAGTAGCATGAGGGAGTTCTTACAGTCCATTCAGGTTGAACATGGCACATCCATATGTGCTGCCACAAGCGCATTGAGGAGATACCAGAACCCGTATCTGCTCCTTTGTGCGAAAAGGAACAGGAAGCGCCCCGCCAGAGCCCTGCTGTGCATGTTTCTGACCAAACTCCCATAACAGACTACATGAGGGTAGCATGAGGGCTCGACGTTCTCCAGCCCTGATCCTACGCCTAGTCACAATCACTGAGAACCACAGACAGTTCCTTGTACTTTCTGGGTTGGTTTTGTCCTGACGATGTAAATTCTGGGACCTCATAGACCCAGGTTTGTGCCTTTCCAAACAGTGTTCACTTAATTCAAAAGCAAAAGGTGGACTCCAACTGTGTTCTAGACACATCTTAGGGATAATCAGAGATGACCATTGAAAAACAGCATGAAAGGAGGCTAACAAAGCATGTAGAGAAACAGATGGACTACAGTCAGTAATTGTAGAACTTCAAAGCGCTTCTATATGAAAAGTGTATTTAGTACAGCAGGGTGCTGTTTGGAACACATAAAAAAAAAAAGATCTGGTCTGTGCTGGACACTCCCTGTGGACACACAAAGCTGGGCAGGAACAGAATGCAACTGTTTGTATTTAGTCCAAAATGTTTTGAACAGACAACATGTATGGGCACAAGGGCACAGGAGGGGGAGTGGGTACCACCCAGCACCAGGGTCAGGGGTCTGCTTGGATACATTGGTTTCCAAAACAAAAACAGCATGTGGGAGTGTGTTTTTGTTTCCCTGCGATAGATTGGCACCCTGTCTGGCACACTAGTGCCCAGTGTTTGCGCTTGTTGGCATAGTACTATAGATCTAAAGTGCACTTCTGGTCCTTCCTGCAGCACTCAACACGTGGTTGCCAAATGCAAGGTTTTCCTGCAAAAATGGCTCAGGTTGAACATGAAATGCATTTTTCATATATATGAAGCTCTGGTGGTGCAGGGGTAAAGCATCCAAGCCCACTACTGCTCAGACAGATCTGTGGATCCAGGGTTCGAATCTAGACAGTGCTATCAGCCAGTCAGGCGTCAGCATGAACATGAGGGGGATGCCCTGAACAGCATTTTAGCAGCATTCAGATAGGATTCAAATAGGAGGGTTGCGTGAGGAGGGGCATCTGGGGTAAAAACTGTGCCAAGTCTGGTATGCCGACCCACATCTGCTGTGGTGACCTTATATATGGGAGCAGTGAAAATACATCTTAGTGTATGAGCAGTCAACAGATCATTTGTAGTATCACCGATCAACCATAACATTAAAACCACCTCCTTGTTTCTGCACTCACTGTCCATTTTATCAGTGCCACTTTCCATATAAAAGCACTTTGTAGTTCTACAGTTACTGACTGTAGTTCAATGGTCAGGACCCCCACAGGACCACTACAGAGTAGGTATTGTTTAGGTGGTGGATCACTCTCAGCACTGCAGTGACACTGACATGGTGGTGGTGTGTTAGTGTGTGTTGTGCTGGTTTGACTGGATAAGACAGCAGAGCTGCTGAAGTCACTGCTCACTGTCACTGCTGGACTGAGAATAGTCCACCAACCAAAAACATCCAGCCAACAGCGCCCCGTGGGCAGCGTCCACCACATCTACAAGGTGGACCAACTAGGTAGGGGTGTCTGACAGTGAGTGTAGAAACAAGGAGGTGGTTTTAATGTTATGGCTGATCAGTGATACTACAAATGATCTGTTGACTGCTGGTATACCTGTGAAAAACAAGTCCCCATAAGTCACGTTTCGTATATAATTACGTAGTGTGACAATTATGCTACAACAAAGCAAATCATACAGTGTGTAATGACAGGACATGGTATAAATATCAAAGGTAAATTGTGAAACTTGGAATTCTAGTCATGTACGGCCACTTTAAGGTGAGAAACTACACCGGCTTAAACGTTAGGATGGATTGAACATTAACTGATCAGCAGTAAAAGGTAGACCGGAAGGCAGGGTGGGTCAGATATCAGAAAAAACACGTTTCCTTGCGCAATTGTACTTTATCTGACTTTAAAGACACATTTGTATTAAAAGTTATTACATTTGAGTCAATTTATCAACTCATGTTATGAGTTTTTGGACCATTTAAAGGCAGTTTAGAGATATGTGTTCAAACTGTGGGAATTTGTGAAGATTATAGTGTGTTTTTAGAAAGCAAAGAGGAAAAATTTACAAATCATGTGACTACTTATTAACAATCAATGTAAACCTGCTGTATTGAGACAAAACACCCAATTTCCAACAACATCCAACATCTTTCCATTATTAGTCAAGTTACTTACCTTCAAGCCCTGGAGTATCGAAGGTGCTCAACACTTGACGTGCAAATAAACCTAAAATAAGTTCATAACATTTATTCCACCAAGGTAAATAACATTTCATTTAAGGATCACTTCATTCAGCTGCACATTTCTGGTGAAAGCACCCAGCTATCAACCTTTCTTTCTACCCCTGGCCCCGCCTACATTCTTCCTATTTGCACTGCCTTGTCACCAACCTGCGCCCAGGTTTGAACTTGTCCTCGCCGAGCGCCTCTCGCTGTGGTATGTTGAACCAGTCCAGGCACCGTGTAAGCAGGCTGTGTGCATTTTTTAACGCTTGTGGCTAAACCTTTCCTTATCTTTTGTGTACCTGCCTTAAAGGTACCGTCAACAATCGTGACTAAAGATAATCTCAAATTCCAAACCATTTGTCCCCACTGTGTTGCTAATACCTTTAAATTACACAGGGTTTGTTATTAAAGTGTGGATGGCAGGAGGTTCAGTCACTGGAAGTAGGTGCAATAGTAGGCCATCCATCCATCCCACCTGCCTAATATTGTGTTGGTTCCCCTTTTGCTGTCGAAACAACCCTGACCTGTCGAGGACTCCACTAGACCCCTGAAGGTGTGCTGTGGTATCTGGCACCAAGATGTCAGCAGCAGATCCTTTAACTCCTGTAAGTTGTGAGGTGGGGCCTCCATGGATCAGACTTGTTTGTCCAGCACATCCCACAGATGCTCGATTGGATTGAGATCTGGGTAATGTGGAGGCCAAGTCAACACCTCAAACTCGTTGTTGAGCTCCTCAAACCATTCCTGAACCATTGTTGCTTTGTGGCAGGATGCATCATCCTGCTGAAAGAGGCCACAGCCATCAGGGAATACTGTTTGCACAGAATTCTGTCTACCTTGGAGTGTTTTCGAGCACAAAGTGCCAATTTAAGGTTTTGCCAGAGCATCTCAGTGGGGTCAGGACTTTGACTCTGCAACTCCAAACCCCTTCAAAACCTTTGTTCCTTCTTTGTAACCCAACGACGCTTGAGCTTTAGGTCTCAAACTGACAGGAAAAACGTTCTCCTTCAGAATTTCTGGCTGGTCCGAGATTGGACGGCTGCAGCGTCTTTGGATCCAGTAGAACTTTGTGTCGTGGCAGTGTCTTTTCAAGGTTTGGTCTTAACAGTTAAATAATGTAATTGTTTAATGAAACAAATACATTTCAAAGGTGAACAAAACAAAACAACGTGCACAATTCTCTTTTTTGGTTCTTTATTTTAATAAATAACGTTCGAAACAAAAGATTGTGAGCGTGTGCATGATGCAAAAAAATATCAAAAGAAAAAAAGAAAAAAGCAGTCTGTGAGACGTATAATGAACAGCATTATTAAAGGCAGCACGAGTTACAAGTCGTTCCCGTTAACAGTGATTTTCAGCGACATAATCCGACAGCACCTTACAACTCGTGTTCTGGGAGTGACCGTGATCGACGAAACACAGGAAATGAAAAGTTGGTTATAAATCGAGTAAGCTTTAGGAAACTGACTTGGCTTAGAAAAACAACATACGTATTAGCACAGTGAGCGGTAAATATTTGGCTTTCGTGATCGAGGGGATCTAGAGGATTTGGAAACCTGAGTTTGAGACTTGAATCGTCAAGCAAATATTGTAATACTATTTCTATAGATCGTCACGCTCCTAGTCATGCTTTAAAACATTCTGAAAACGTTCTTTAAATTAACTGGTTGATCAGCCCTGAGATGGCACCAGTGTTTTGATTGTTTGGGCACAAGAATTCTATATGTGAATGCACTGATCAGCCATAACATCCACTTACCATATAGAAGCACTTTGAAGTTCTACAATTACTGACTGTATTAAGTCTGTTTCTCTGCATGCTTTGTTAGCCCTATTTCATGCTCTCTCCCAGTACCACTACAGAGCAGGTATTATTTAAGTGGTGGATCATTCCCAGCACTGCAGTGACACTGACACCATATGGTGGTAGTGTGTTAGTGTGTGTTGTGCTGGTATGAGTGGATCAGACACAGCAATGCTGTCCCTGCTGGACTGAGAACAGTCCACCAACCAAAAATATCCACCCAACAGCGCCCCATGGGCAGCGTCCTGTGACCACTGATGAAGGTCTAGAAGATGACCGACTCAAACAGCAGCAATAGATGAGAGATCGTCTCTGACTTTACATCTACAAGGTGGACCAATTAGGTAGGAGTGTCTAATAGAGTGGACACGGTATTTAAAAACTCCACTCATACCAGCACAACACACACTAACACACCACCACCATGTCAGTGTCACTGCAGTGCTGAGAATCATCCACCACCTAAATAATACCTGCTCTGTAGTGATCCTGGGAGAGTCCTGACCATTGAAGAACAGCATGAAAGGGGGCTAACAAAGCATGCAGAGAAACAATCAGTAATTGTAGAACAACAAGTACTTCTATATGGTAAGTGGAGCTGATAAAATGGACAGTGTGTGTAGAAACAAGTAGGTGGTTTTAATGTTATGGCTGATCAGTGTATATGTAAGCAAATGCCAATTATACTCCTAGCCATCGCCTACACCTAGGGAATCGCACTTGATCAAAACACAACATATAGAAAACACAGGTGAGACTGTAATAACGTGCATAGAAAGCGGTCCGAAAGCTCCCGAACGTAGACCTGAACACGCCAAAATGGAACACCTAAGGGTCTTTTTCTTTTGCACACTCCCTACACATCAGAATCAGATACTCTCCGTCACTTAAATTTCCTCTTGCATGCGTATTGGCTGTTGCTCGTCACATGGCTTGCAACTTGTCGTGGAACACTATCTGATTACTGATTGCTCAATCTGAATCCTTCCCAGCCCTGTGACCAATCACGAACTGGGAACTAAAGGTCGCTGTACCACTTGAATGGGACATGAATGGCCATTACAGGCACTAAAGTAGTGGGCAAATACGCTAGCCCAAAAATGCACAGAGGCAGGCACAACTGGATGTGTCTTAGGGAGGGAGGTCGACAGGGTTTCAATCCCGATCCTTTGCTGTCTGGTTGAGGTGCCTCCCAGAAGGCATAGCAAAGCACTCTGTATACAGAACAGTCAGGTCGGATGGGGTACTTGATTCGGAGTTGGAGGTGCTTCCCGGCCAGCACAAGCAGGGAGCGTGCATTGTAAACGCATTTGTGAACTGAATACAATTTGATAGAAAGAAAAAAAACATCCCCAAAACAACCTTTATTAGGGCTGATCAGCTCTAGGTTTATATACATAGGGTTGGGGGGTCCTTAAAAAACACAGCACCACACACGCCCTCCCAGTGGCCAGCTACATGCTACATGCGTGATGAAGAGCGTCACCTACGAATCACAAAACTATTAGTGATCGTCGTCGGGTTTTAAGGCGTGATTTGCAGCCAAGGCTCTTCATGACTGGATTTCTCCATTTCTCAACCTGACTTGACCTGATCGCCTTAGTCGATTAGTTTCTTTCAAGTCCTGACCCCAAATTTTTATCCCCCAGTGTAGTCGTGTCCAATTACCCTGATTGCGTCCTCTATACTGATCCGACCCTTCACCGCTGACTGAGGACGCCTCTCAACTGACATACGCCCCCTCCGGCACATACAGTCAGTACAGACTGCATTTTTCACCTTCACCTACATGAGTCCATACACCTACGGGCACTGTGTACGGAGGGCCACACCCCCATCGGCATTATTCCTCAGCCCTGTGCGGGCGCCATCAGTCGGCCAGCAGGGGCCGCAGTCGCACCAGTTATGAGGACCTGCGATCCGACTTTTTTACCCTCTAACCCTGAACAACAGCCAATCGTTCTTCATGCTGCCGCCCGGCCCGGTCGGAAAGGCAGAGCTGAGATTCGATAAGATGTATTCGAAACCCCAAACTCAAACGCTGCGCCACCTGAGCGGCCTTAAAATAAATGAATGAAATAAAATTCAGGATCAGAACTGAAAAACATAAAACAGGCTCTTATCAAAAAGGCACAACTGTCACTTTATAGAGCAAAGCCAGTCCTGCGGCAACAATAAAAATATATACTGTGTATATTAAAAAAACTAACAAAAGAATTAAAACATTCTGCTTTAAAATCCTTGATGAAGTAACACGTTTAAACACACTGTACACAATGCATAGAAATACAGACACGTACTGTAATGCAAGTGGAGAACGCACAGCTAACAACAACAAAGTGATAAAAAAAAAGAAAACCTAACGAAAAACGAAGCACACCACCTCCTCTTTTGCATACAGTGTTTCAGACCGAACGCTCGTCCTTTACTTCCCCTCGTATTTGGGATTGACGACTGTAGTGACGGCGCTCTTATAGATTGGATTCTCACCCTGAAAAGAAAACAAGAAAAACAAACAGATCAGTTTAGACACAACGAATGTGAAGCTGGTTTGTAGATTAGGCAACCGCACAGCACACTGAATGTTCATTCGTCTTTGAACGACTGGTTAAAACTGGTGTAACCGGGGTGAGAAATCCCCCTCGGAGGACAATCAAACAATCACGACAGGGAGGAGGTGCAGTCTGGGACTTGTTAGTACATCAAGATGCTCTGTAAGCTGAACAGGGACTGCTTAGGGAGGTTACTTCCCTATTCAGTCTCGTTACCGTTCTTAAAACAGCTCGAGACGTAACAAAACACTCCCTATCTCCAACAATGGTCTGACACCCCTTTTCCACCGATGCGGTTCCGGTTCTGTTCCGGTTCCCGACCTTGATTTTGAACCGGTTCCGCGTGTTCCCACTGAAAAAAGAGGTTCCATACGGCGAACTAGCGTTCTAATCTGGGACCACAGAATACTCGATTTTTCAGCCCGAACCGTGACGTCATCTGTGGGCGTGTCACAGTTTCGAGGTTTGAGAAACTGCAAAACCGTGTTTCACCCGATTACATTTTGAGTGATATGACGTGGTAAAAGTGACCCGGACAATACGAACACCGCTTAACGTGAAAAATACAGCGTAATGTGGCTTGTTGTACTAAAACAACGACCAATGAATTTGGGCAGTACAGAGCGCTTATAACCAGTAATAACGGAGAGATGTTTAGTGTTTCTGTGTCGTACTTTTAGTACATTCAACCACGTTACGCTTTATTTAGGTGAAGCTTTTTGCGGATTCAGAACCCCGAGCTGCATAAACACCACACGTGAAGTAAATCCAGTCAAACACAGATACATGAGGTTATTTCACACAGATGGATGTTCATGCCATGGAACTTTAGTGATGTTTTATCGCTCAAGCCGAGCAAATCGCCTATTTACACAGAGTCTCGCGGTGAAAGCGAAGCGCAAAACGCTTCTCACGTCAATAAACTAAAAAAAAGAACAACTGCAAACAAACACGTCAACGTCTTCTTATCACCGATACTGTCTACTTATCGCGTTACTGTAATTGAGTAGTTTTTTTGTGTACTTGTACTTTTTAAAGTAGATTTTACAGCCTGTAATTTTACTTTTACTTAAGTATGTTTTGTATTAAGAATTGTAATTCGCTACATTTTAAATAACATCCGTTACTGAGTAAAAAAACTAAACTTAAAAAAAAAAAAAACTAAAAATCGCGTCTGGGAAACTGCTGCAGTGAATTCTGCGATGGGGAGTCGGATCTTTTGGCTCGGTTCCTTTTAAAGAGCCGTGTATATATATATATACATAAAACGACTCCCAGAAGCGCGACTCGGTTCCTTTGTTTCATTTTAAAGGGCCGTTCAATAGAATCGAATCATTCTACGACACATCACTAGTGGTTATACAGTTTGAAAAAGTTATATGGGACTAAAATGACACATTACACATCCCTAAATGTTTTAAATGTTGTATCATCATGTTTTTTTCCTATTATATTTTAACTATTGTGAGATTTATATCCAATTGTCCTGTTTGCATTACGCAGGAGACACGCCCTCCTGCTATAAAAGTAACTAAGTAACGTTTACTCCGAGTACATTTTAAACGAGTTACTTTTTACTTGAGTAGATTTTTAGACTAGTAATTTTACTCGTACTTAAGTAAAAATTTATTAAAGTAATAGTACTTTTACTTAAGTACAATATTTTAGTACTCTTTCCACCTCTGCCAATAGCTGATCAATGCTTTTTGTATAAAAACGAACATCTGTAACAGCAGCACAAATGCTCACAGATAATCTACACGCTCCACCATCACGGTACTACTCTTTACTTTCGTTGTGTAACGCCCACCGTTCATGACGCAGACTTGGTTCCCAAAAACTGGTGGAAACGCAGGTCGGTTCTCTACAAAACACCAAGGTTCGAAGAAACCTGAACAGAACCGGTTCAAGAACCAGAGTTCTATTGGTGGAAAAGCGCTACGAGTGAAATGTTTTCATCCAGTTGAATCAAACAGCACAATGTTACCGCATATAGGAACAGAATAATAAAAGAACAGACAAATAACGGAACTGACTGACCACAGACTGACATTCAAGTGTGAAATTCTGCTATGTGATCTTGACTTCCTGTTTGTTGTTGGCGAGAACATCATCTTTTACTACGTAGCTTTTCATTTCACGCTAATTATGAACCATTTTATGAACCAAACAGAACTAATTAAACTTGTAAAACAAACAGTTGTCACACTAATAAACGGGTGCGAGCAAAACTGAAAGAAAGCTCGTCTGTTGGATGGAACCACACGGGCCAGCCTTCGCTCCGCATCAATGAGCCTTGGCTGCCCATGACCCTCTTGCTGGTTTACCACTGTTCCTTCCTTGGACCACTTTTGATAGACCACTGCAGACTGCAGTTTTGGAGGTGCTCTGACCCAGTCGTCTAGCCGTCACAGTTTGGCCCTTGTCATTTTTCCTGCTTCCTACACATCAACCTTGAGGATAAAATGTTCACTTGCTGCCTGATATATCCCACCCTCTAACAGGTGCCGTGATGAAGAGATAATCAGTGTTATTCACGTCACCTGTCAGTGGTCATTATGTTATGCCTGGTCAGTGTATGCAGATATACACTGAGTAAGACCTCTGTACCCATAATATTGGCAAATGTTCCTAAGCTAAAAAACAACAGTATCATGAATGTAACAACATTTGTTGCCTGCTGTTAAGCCAAAAAAAAAAAAAAAAAAAATGGTCGTCATGGTAACCAGTATTCTCAATAAGTAAAATGACCTTGTTGCGTCAAACAGTAAAAGAATCAAAACCAACATTCGGCAAACTCACAGGCATACATGCAGAGATCCCTGTATTTGACTCGATGTATATGTATATATGCATATGTGCATCTCTCTGTAGTGGTAATGGGTGTCATTCGCAACAAGGTTTGGTGTATACATTTACATTATAATAGGCATAGCATGCTAGGTATGTGTATATCAAATACCTTAGCAGGCTGCCTATTAGGCAGTGTTTTAACATCCTACCCTACACACTCTAAACTTCTTTTTCAGTTCTCGGTGTTAGTAAATAGGTGATCAGACCAAACCCGTTAGCAGAAAGTCAGAGCAGGAAGAAAACCATGCAAACACAGACAATGTTGAGAAAGTACAGACTCTGGCTTAGAGCGCCCCGCCTTTGCATCCGTAACTCGGGTTGTGGAATTTATTAATGGGGCTTCGGTAAATGGGATTCTCTTGCTGAAGGAAATAAGAGCAGATTTAAAAGACAGGATGAAATATGACAGTAATGGAAAAACAAACAAACAAAGAAATACGAAGTGGAAAAATCAGAATGAAAAAGAAACAATGAAACGGAATGAAAAAGAATTATAGAAGAATATAGCAGTTTGATAAAATGATTTAAATAAATTATTCTGTAATGACCTCCATGGGTTTTCATAACTGGACAAAGAAAGGACAGTCCAGGTGGAAATGACTCCCTCACCGCTCATTGAGTGACTAACCTCTCACTGACTCATTCGCGGAGTGACCTCTCGCTGACTCACTCAGACTCTCTCTCACTCACCTCTCACTGACTGACTCACCGCTCACTGAGTGACTCACTCACTGCTCACTGACTCATTCGCTGACTCACCTCTCACTCACTAACTCACTCACCTCTCACTGACTGACTCACTGAGACACTGACTCACTCACTGAGACACTGACTCACTCACTGAGACACTGACTCACTCACTGACTCACTCACCTCTCACTGACTGACTCACTCACTCAGTGACTCTCAGACTCACTCACCTCTCACTGACTGACTCACTCACTGAGACACTGACTCACTCACTCACCTCTCACTGATACACTCACTGGCTCACCTCTCACTGAATCACTCACCTCTCACTGATTCACTCACTGACTCACTCACCTCTCACTGACTGACTCACTCAGTGACTCACACTCAGACTCTCTCACTGACTCACCTCTCACTGACTCACCTCTCACTGACTCACCTCTCACTGACTCACCTCTCACTGACTGACTGACTCAATCACTCAGACACGGGGAGAACATGCCAACTCCACACAGAAAATACACGGCCCGCTCCATCTGGGATTCGAACCCACGACCTTCTTGCTGTGAAGCGACGTATATACATACCGTATCCCACTTGGCATTGTTCTTCTCTTTCTCGAACTTTGCAAACTCTCGGCGGTCATGAATGATCATGAGAAGTTTCCAGATGAGAAGCAGGGCCAGACCGATCAGAACGATGCCTGCGACCAAGCCTGCTACGATGGGAATTATGTCAGGGCCGGCGGGGCATTCTGAAAACACATTTATTAAGTAATTAGCGTAACTATGGCATTATGTGTATGATACTGTGCACTTGAGAGCCTAGCTGGTGCAAATACGATCTACTGCTGATATTCAGTCAATCAGAAATCTGTATGCATCAGTGCACGTTTTTAAAAAAGAGAGGCTGATGTGTTCCAAGTTAGTCCGGACCTACCTAAACAATGTTTTACCAAAACATCTATAACATAAATTTAAAAAAATGCAAATTACACTTTTATTTATGCATTTTCTCCCGATTTAGCGTAGTCAATTTATCTTCCGCTGCTGGGAGATCCCTGATTGCAGTCGAGGTGGGTATATTGCTGCTCACGCCTCCTCCGACCTGCGCACAGCCCTTTTTCACCCATGCTTTCTGCACAGGCGCCTCTCTATCTGCTAATCAGGGTCCTTACACAGCGTTTAAAGACCCCATCCACATAGTCTGGTCATCCCGCCCTAGCAGAAATAGTAGCCAATCAGTGTCTGCTGCAAGCACTGCCAATCATGCCCACTAGATGGCGCCCAGCTGACCGGTAGCAATGACGAGTTTCGAACCGAAATCTCGGCGCTGGTGTGCTAAATTACGCTTTTTAATCCCCAGCGGTGCTATCAGGCGGTCGGTTGTCTACTTACAGACATGACTGGCCATGAATGAGGGGATTGGTGCCATAGATTGGCATCCTGTCCAGGGTGAGTCAAAGGAAACTGGACCAATCGCAACCCTGACCAGGATTAAACAGTGGCATAAAAATACGAATCTCAGCTCTGCCATCTGGCTGGGCGGCCACATGAACAACGATTGGCTGTTGTTCACAGGGTGGGTAAGTCGTACCAGGGTTCCTCATAACTGGTGCAATTACGACTTCTGCTGGCTGATTGATGGCGCCTGCACAGACTTGGGGAATAATCAGCCCCTCCCCCAGCTTTACGTACCTAAAGTCTCAGCCACATAAACAGTGACGTTGTTGTTCTTGGAGGTGTAAACGAAGAAGAACCAGCAGTCGTTGGCATCCCGCTCTTTGCAGGTAGTGAGGTAGGGCTGGCTGGTCGGCTGTGGAAGATCCTGCTTTTCTTTCACCTTAATCAGCTCGAAGTAGTTGCATTTCTCCTCGCACTTGTCTTTCAACTCGCCGGTTTTGAAGGCGCGGCATTCCACGCAGGACCTGCACAGAGCGCGGGGTGACTAACAGACTGCACTTTATCCAGAATGGTGTTAAGTGTTAATTAATATTTCTGCACTCACTTGTGCTCGGTACAAACTCCGGGACAGGTAGGGCACATTTCACAGGTGGGGCCCTGGAACTTAGTATCGGTGCATTTGCACACGCCGCACTCGCAGGTGCCGCGGCCGTTGCAGATCTGCCCGTTGGCGGCCACGCAGGGCTGCGTGTCCAGGGGACAGTCGCACGCGCTGCCGGTGTAGTTCGCGTCGCACTCGCATACCCTGCACACGCACCGACCGTGACCTGTTAGAAACAGAAATGGAGAAATGAAACGTTTCATTAACCAAAAATGTTTCGCCCACCCACTAAAATCCAAATAAATAGCAACACAGTGGACACACCTCCTGAACACTGACCAGTATTAACCAGCAGTAATGATTTATAGATGAATATGTAAAGTTTCAACCACAGGCCAGCCGTGTGCTGTATTGTCCACATCTTTTCACCAATCATACACCGATCAACTATAACATTAAAACCGCCTCCTTGTTTCTACACTCACTGTCTATTTTATCAGCTCCACTTACCCATATAGAAGCACTTTGTAGTTCTACAATTACTGACTGTAGTCCATCTATTTCTCTGCATGCTTTGTTAGCCGTTCCTCAATGGTCAGGACCACCACAGAGCATGTATTATTTAGGTGGTGGATCATTCTCAGCATTGCCGTGACACTGACATGGTGGTGGTGTGTTAGTGTGTGTTGTGCTGGTATGAGTGGATCAGACACAGCAGCACTGGTGAACTTTTTAAACCCCTCACCGTCACTGCTGGACTGAGAATAGTCCACCAACCAAAAACATCCAGCCAACAGCACCCCGTGTGCAGCGTCCTGTGACCACTGATGAAGGTCTAGAAGATGACCAACTCAAACAGCAGCAATAGATGAGCGATCGTCTTTGACTTTACATCTACAAGATAGACCAACTAAGACTATGTAGAGTGGACAGTGAGTGGACACGGTATTTAAAAACTCCAGAAGTGCTGCTGTGTCTGATCCACTCATACCAGCACAACACACACTAACACACCACCACCATGTCAGTGTCACTGCAGTGCTGAGAATGATCCAACACCTAAATAATACCTGCTCTGTGGTGGTCCATTGGGGTCCTGACCATTGAAGAACAGCATAAAAGTGGGCTAACAAAGCATGCAGAGAAACAGATGGTCTACAGGCAGTAATTGTCGTACTACAAAGTGCTCCTATATGGTAAGTGGAGCTGATAAAATGGACAGTGAGTGTAGAAACGACCTATGACCTACAGGTCAGCAGCACTGGCCGTAAGATAGAAGGTGGTTAATTAGGGCCCCTGTTAACCCGCTGACAAGTGATAAAGGAATACAGACAGATCTGTGCAGTCTCACCTCCGCAGAGTTTATTGTTGGATCGGTCGCAGTTGAAGTTGTCGCACTGGCAGAACTTCCCGTCGTAGCGCTCCTCCGGGTTGTCTCTCTTCTTGCACTCGCAGGTCCCGCAGATGCAGTCTCCGTTGTTGCTGCATATGTCCGTGCCGTTTCCCAAGCGGCAGTTGGCGTCCAGATCCTCTGCCCTGACGTCGTCTTTGCTGCACTCGCAGACCCTTCCGATCCGGCCCTCGTTACACCTGAGAGAGGAAAGGACAGCGTTGTTCTATGTTAAGCAAAATGGGTCAGAGTGGCCTCACCAAACAAATAATGTAGTAATAAGACAATGAATGTGACTAGACAAACAATGGTGACGTGTGGTGCCAGGAATCCTTTGTGGCCGGGGAAATGAGCACTCCCATTATTAGTAGTGTAGTCTCCCCAATCTCTGATAGGCCAGTCTTGATTGGATCTCCCAATTCTTGCACATGAATACAGATTGGTTTGGTGTCTTTACAGAATTTGGGGGCTCAAGTCTTGCAAATCTTGCACACTTCACATTACAACTTGATAGCTGATTATTTATGTATTTATTAGGATTGTAACATCTCCCTATTTGCTGAACGGCCCTCTTAATTAGGACATAAATGCAAGGATTTACATCCACTAATGCTGTTGAAAGCAGCCAGCTGTCTAGATTGCCACTCATCCAGACCCATTTAATGCCAATTTTGATATTAACTGCTCCAGAGTCCAATAGAGCTGTGCTTTATTTTATTAGGATTTTACCGTCATGTTTTACACACCTTGTTTACGTTCATGACAGGACAGGTTATTACTGGTCACACAAGATTCATCAGTTCAATGTCATCAGTTTATTGTCAAACACAGTCATGGACAATTTAGTATCTCCAATTCACCTCACTTGCACATCTTTGGACTGTTGGAGGAAACCTAAGTCAAAGTAAGCTCAAACAAATAATTGAGCAGACTATTAAAAAGCTAATCGGGGCGCCCAGGTGGCACAGCGGGACATTCCGCTAGCTCACCAGCACAGTTTCTGAACTCCCCGGTTTTGGCGGGCATAATTGGCAGTGCCTGCAGCAGATACTTCATTGGACTATGTGTGGGTGGTGGGTCTTCATACGCTGTGTAAGGACCCTGATTGGCAGAAGAGATGTCCGTGCAGGGCTGTACACATGTGAAAAAGGCGTGGTCGGCAGCGTGCTCTCCTTGGATGCGATCTGGTGTCTCTCAGTAGCGGAAGACAAGAATTGAGTGTGCTAAATCGGGAGAAAAATGGGGAGAAAAATGCATAAAAAAACTAATCAGAGCGCTTCCTCGCTTACCTGCACGCTCCACACTCGAGGGTTCCGTTACCGAAGTGACAGTCTGGACTGCTGGGGATGCCACCTTGCTGACATTGGCACTCGCAGATGAAGCTCAGTTCGATCACCACCTCCTCGTTGAAGCCCAGGGGTTTGATCTTTATCGTTTCCGGTTTGCCCTGAGACGGACAGCCTTTAGCCGTGACGGATATGTCAAAAGTCACCTGAATGAAAAAAGGGAATGGTCTGTATGTGTTGGATTTCTTTTGTGTTGTAGACATGTGACACAGCACATGGTTGAAAATATCAGTACCCTTGTGTTTTAATAAAATAAAATAAACCATCTGTTGCTAATAAAAAATTGACATTAAAACATCATATACAGTGTATCGCAAAAGTGAGTACACCCCTCACATTTCTGCAAATATTTCATTACATCTTTTCATGGGACAACACTATAGACATGAAACTTGGATATAACTTAAGAGTAGTCAGTGTACAGCTTGTATAGCAGTGTAGATTTACTGTCTTCTGAAAATAACTCAACACACAGCCATTAATGTCTAAATGGCTGGCAACATAAGTGAGTACACCCCACAGTGAACATGTCCAAATTGTGCCCAAATGTGTCGTTGTCCCTCCCTGGTGTCATGTGTCAAGGTCCCAGGTGTAAATGGGGAGCAGGGCTGTTAAATTTGGTGTTTTGGGTACAATTCTCTCATACTGGCCACTGGATATTCAACATGGCACCTCATAGCAAAGAACTCTCTGAGGATGTGAGAAATAGAATTGTTGCTCTCCACAAAGATGGCCTGGGCTATAAGAAGATTGCTAACACCCTGAAACTGAGCTACAGCATGGTGGCCAAGGTCATACAGCGGTTTTCCAGGACAGGTTCCACTCAGAACAGGCTTCGCCAGGGTCGACCAAAGAAGTTGAGTCCACGTGTTCGGCGTCATATCCAGAGGTTGGCTTTAAAAAATAGACACATGAGTGCTGCCAGCATTGCTGCAGAGGTTGAAGACGTGGGAGGTCAGCCTGTCAGTGCTCAGACCATGTGCCGCACACTGCATCAACTCGGTCTGCATGGTCGTCATCCCAGAAGGAAGCTGACGCACAAGAAAGCCAGCAAACAGTTTGCTGAAGACAAGCAGTCCAAGAACATGGATTACTGGAATGCCCTGTGGTCTGACGAGACCAAGATAAACTTGTTTGGCTCAGGTGTCCAGCATGTGTGGCGGCACCCTGGTGAGAAGTACCAAGACAACTGTATCTTGCCTACAGTCAAGCATGGTGGTGGTAGCATCATGGTCTTGGGCTGCATGAGTGTTGCTGGCACTGGGGAGCTGCAGTTCATTGAGGGAAACATGAATTCCAACATGTACTGTGACATTCTGAAACAGAGCATGATCCCCTCCCTTCGAAAACTGGGCCTCATGGCAGTTTTCCAACAGGATAACGACCCCAAACACAACCTCCAAGATGACAACTGCCTTGCTGAGGAAGCTGAAGGTAAAGGTGATGGACTAAACCCAATTGAGCACCTGTGGCGCATCCTCAAGTGGAAGGTGGAGGAGTTCAAGGTGTCTAACATCCACCAGCTCCGTGATGTCATCATGGAGGAGTGGAAGAGGATTCCAGTAGCAACCTGTGCAGCTCTGGTGAATTCCATGCCCAGGAGGGTTAAGGCAGTGCTGGATAATAATGGTGGTCACACAAAATATTGACACTTTGGGCACAATTTGGACATGTTCACTGTGGGGTGTACTCACTTATGTTGCCAGCTATTTAGACATTAATGGCTGTGTTGAGTTATTTTCAGAAGACAGTAAATCTACACTGCTATACAAGTTGTACACTGACTACTCTAAGTTATATCCAAGTTTCATGTCTATAGTGTTGTCCCATGAAAAGATATAATAAAATATTTGCAGAAATGTGAGGGGTGTACTCACTTTTGTGATACACTGTATGCTGCACATGTGTCCAGTTAACAGATCGTAAATCGCCTCTACTGTTGCAACCATCACACGCCCCCATGACACGTGTTCAGTACTGACCACATCTTTTAACCTGCACAAGACAGGTTCATATGGAGATCCGCATCACGCACAAAGTGTCACACACCGATCTCTTCTATCCTCGGTCTCATTGAGTAGGCGCTATCGATCAGCCAGCAGAGGTCGTAATTGCAAAAGTTATGAGGAAACCCGGGTCATTCATTGTCCCGCCCCTTACAGACAAACAGCCAATCCTGTGTCTGGGTAAATGCCTGGTCGGCCGATAGAAGAGCTGAGGTTCCAGCTTGAAAGCTTGAAATCTCAGCACTGATGGGCTAGCATATGTTACCACAAACCTTTCTTAACTATAGTTGAATCAGAATTTAAGTCACTGAATAAGGCAGTGGTTTAGGTACTGGATTAGTAATTAGAAGGTCACTAGTCCAAGCCCTACTACTACCACCAAGTTGCTACTGTTGGGGCCCTAAGCAAGGCTCCTTACCCTCAATTGTTTGCACTGTAACATTATTAAAATGCAGACGTGACAAATTAAAAGAAAAAATGAAAATAATGGGACAGCGTTTGTTTTTACCTCATCGCCGATGGAGATGTTTGAGCACTTTCGCCCCTTTTCTCCGGTCTCGCTGACCCCGTTCTTGCAGTGGGACACGTACGAGATGGTCACTCCCTCAGGCGGCTTGCTGTGCTCCAAAATCACCTCGGAGGACAGAGACTAAGAAGAAGCACATAGTTACAGTTAATAGAAAATATCAAATAACCGCAAGTTTGTGGACACCAGACATTCAAGAATCACGTTTAGTAGTGTTTCTGTGACGGTTTTCCCCCCATTTTCAGCCTTCTCGATTAGGACTTAAATTCAGGGATTGACGTCCACTTATGTTGGGCCATAAGGCCTGGCTCTGGGTTGGTGTTCCGATTGATTCCAAAGTTGGGAGCAACCAGCAGTGTAGATTATTTATCACTGGAGCTTAAACAGGTTGGCGTTGGACCGAGATCCTTAGTGCGTCTCTGCTAATCTGGCGGCATCCTGGCATTGCAACACAGACCCATTTGTCTAAACTGCCAGTTTTGATACCAATAGAGTTGTGCTTTAAATCAGTGTTTCCCAACCACCGGGCCGCGGACTGGTACCGGTCCGTGGGTCATATATTACCGAACCTTCCAGAAAGAATGAATAATTTTAGATCGCTAGAGATGCAAGAGCAATTAAATCCCCAATACTGTTCGGGTGTTATTGTCCTTAATCACCACTAAGTGGAAGCAACTTCTCATTGCAGCAAAAAAAGCTCAGGATTCACACTTATTTTCCATTCTATAGATATTTTATTTTAAATTCCCTGCCCCTCGGTCCAACACAATGCATCTTAATCCCTCTATACATATACTTGTTCGCATACAAGTTTATTTAATGATTATAATATTTCTGTGTGACCCATTTTTTCGGCTCATGTTTAGTAGCAGGTATACTTACGTTATAGGCATCGATAATAAGCTTGATCACGTTGCTGGAGTTTGCAGACAGCGTTCCCACAGCAGACTTCGGGATGAGATTTTTAAGCTCCTACATACACAGAAGAACCAAACAGATTTGACCGGTTTGCTGATGTGCATAAATTTCATTGGTCATTAGTTCACTTCTATTTAAGTGGCCTATTTAGTTTTTTTTTTTTACATATTGACACAGATGTTACTTATAAAACTTGTGCAACTGTTCTGCTGGAGCAGACATAGATCAGTTTAGTATAAAAGCAGGGTCGTTCCTCGACTGGGCTAAAGTTCAACTGTGGAGCAGACGTGCTGCCAGGATTTTTCCTGATTGACTGAGCTCCTGCCAAGACTGCAAGAGCCAAGTCCAAGAGGTGGCAGGATGATAAAGAGCTGATTGGTGAGGCCGTTCTTTTTATTATACTTTTTGCTATATGCTGCCTTGCTCAGTATTAGGGATGTCCCGATCACGTTTTTTTGTTCCCGATACCGATCACGATTATTAATTTTGATCCCGATCCGATACCAAGTCTCAAACCGATACTTGTATTTTCTAGATATTGTCTAGATAAGAACTAGATAATACTGTTCACACAGTGCACACTTCAAGTACATTACAGTTATTCAAATTAATCCAATGTATATGTTTAACAACTAAATAGCTCTGCAGTGCTGAAGGGAAAAATGCTGCATCCAAGCTATTGGCTTAATGTTTTTGTATTTTTACAAAATCAATCAAAATGAGTGAGATAATTACAGTTTTACTTTAAACTTTACATTCGAAGAAAAAAAAAATCTGTTTAATGCAGTGATACACTAAAAATGAACAAAAATCTGTGTAGCAGCTTAACTTGAATATAAGAAAAAAGGTTACTTAAAAGCATTACAGTAAAACCTGAATACCAAAATAAAATGGAAAGGCTCTTTTGTTATGAAGGAAAGAAAGTTTTTAAAGTGCTTGTAGTGCTTAAAGTGCTTGTATTGTGACAGTGGTTTGATGGACGTTTCTATGCGAAGTGAGTGTGTTTTGATCCTTTGGGGCTTCCATAGTGCATGGACTGGCGTGCTTGACTCTAGTTGTCTGCTATTCGGTACCGTAACAGAAGAAGTTAATAAAGTGTTATGCTCCCGACAATATGTGAATATACCGTGTATTTATTTCTTTATTAAACGAGTGCATCACTACGTTGTTTTGTAAACCGGAGTGATCCTTGACTCTCACACCATATAAATAGTAAAATTCTACAGTAATGAACGCAGCTCTGCTCCCACCGCCTCGTGAAACGCTCGCATTGCAGACATTACACTTCACTGTTGGACGTGATTCACTTTCCAATTCAAACTATTTCCACACAGCGGACATGCTGACGTAAAACAAAAGATCGGGATTAGGATCGGGTTTAGTAAAGCCGATTCCGATCAGTTAAAAAATGCCTTGATCGGCCCCGATCCCGATCTTTGAGATCGGATCGGGACATCCCTACAGTATTATTATGGTCACTTATGTGCTGAATAGCCAGTTATCGTATTTTGCTTGCTAATGGTTGTTTGATAATAGACTATATCTATATCGAACTGTAATCATTGGTCTCATTATTGATTCCTGGAGGCTTCTGTCCTGTTTTAAGATTGTTTTCAGATATCTAATAACATTGTTAGATATTTGCTTAAACTAAAGTAAATCACACATGCATTTAAAGATTACCTTATAGACAGGCTGGAACTCTTCAGTCACGGCAAAAATGGTCTGAATGTTGTTGTCACTCAATTTCTGCACAAGGTGAGCTATGGAGGGGTAGTCCTACAACGACAGAGACATAGCATAAGCATATTATTGTGTGAGAGATAAAGAGTGTGTGGATGCCTTGGGTCTGGATCACAGCACTTACATAGTAATGGCTCATGGTGTACATGTTGTCCTTGAGGTGGCATCGGCCGTCGTTTGGAAGCACGATGCCTCCTAGTTTGCCGTCTCCAGCGAAGTGGAAGCCGGCGTCGGTGGAAAACACCAGCAGGCGGGTGACGTTCCTCCAACCAATCTGGTCCTGAAAAAACAAAACAAAACAATGGTGCTCTAAAAGATGGTTAGAGATTACTCAGCTGTTTGAACAGAAAGGAAGTTCATTCCACCACCTGGGTGCTGTACAGACAATGAGTTCCTTCCTCCAGCAAACAGGGAAATCAACGTCATATAAATGATTCTAAAATAATGTTTGGGTGTCTGGTTTTGGTTATTTTGTGTATTTTCCATAACATTCCAATGCAGTTCTAGTAGGTGTTTTTTCCAATAACTGTATCGTTATCTGCTCCTTCTTAGTCTCTGTCCTCCTGAAAGAGTGATGTGTGCCACTGCGAGAACAGGGTCAGCGAGGCCAGAGAAAAAGGGCAAAAGTGCTTAGACATCCCCATCGACGATGATGTAAGAACAAACAAATGCAGAAGTATAAGAAATATGAAATATGTCCCGTTACTACAATACATACAACCAGAGGCGATTTAACCTGCCTGTATATATACAGTATATACTGTATATATAACACAGATTCCCAAAATCCCTTCCTGTGCACTCACTGTGTAGTGTGATTACATATATATTACACAGATTCCCAAAATCCCTTGCTGTGCACTCACTGTGTAGTGTGATTACATGTATTCTAATATTTCATGGTCTTTTAGTTATTTTTATATTTTACTTAACCAAAATATTGTCGTGTTTTTACTTTCGCTATCGCGGCACTTTAACGCTAGCATTAGCAACTTGCTACTGTAGAGGGTTGGCTCACCTAGTTGCTGTCCGGTGGGGATGCATGGGTCTTTTGCTGTGCGGTGGTGGAGGTGTGGGAATAAAGGCACACAACAGGGTAGTCACTTTAACTGTTTAGTCAGGACTTCAATGAGCGTTACAGCACTTTACACCGCCTAGTTCCACAACCCCAACTTCCATGCTGGGACCATAAGGCGAGTCTCATATACAAAACTAACTGCAGAACGTCCAAACGCACATGTATAAACCTGGTGCTGCATTCTGATTGGCTGAGCTGAATGTCACTCACGTACTAGCTCTAACGTTCACGTTGCTTGACTGAAACCACCAATCAGAATTACAGCAGCTCGTTTATCTGGCCAATCAACAGTCAGAAATATGACTAACGTGTAAATGCTTTACAAAATCATTGGTTTGTAAGCTTCCCCATTCTTATTAACCAAAATAACTAACAAAATAAATAAAAAATAGAACAGCCAATCCGAGGCCCCCAATTATTCGGGGCCCCTGGGCTGAAGCCCAGGTAAGCCCATGCATTAAATCGCCCCTGCATACAACATATCCAAAACAGGGTATCCAAGAGTTAAGAGCCTTGCTCAGGGGCCCAACAGTGCCGGTCCATTCTGGATTTCTAGACACGAATCATTGTTTTAAAGTGAACGCAGGCAGCAACAGAAAGCTTTGGGGTGATGTGCCAGCATTTGAGCTGATTGACAAACCAGGCAGACAGCTGCATTTCGAATCAGTTGCAAGGGGGAGTAATCCAGCCTCAAAATGACCAAAGTCTGGACGAGAAGAGTCTGAGTAGCTTTCATAGAGTAATGGTCAAGGGAGGATGGCTATCCAAGACAAAGCTAAGGTTTCGTACATTATTGCAGCGGTCTGAACCTTTTTTTTTGTAGACACCCCCACATTCGAAAAAAAAAATATTCTTGGCTACCCTAGACATGGGTTATAATATTATTCTTACACTTTTAGCAAGGATGATAAAGTATTGACTCCAAACAAATGTTTAGGACTTCTTGCTGATGGGAAATTTGATGAATCCATAATAAAGGTTGGCTTTGGTCACCTGACCTCCCCTCACCAATCCATCACAAGGCTTTGGTTAACCAATTACCCCTAAGAGACATAGCCAATTCTCTGTCTCTGCAGACGCCCGCTGGGATTCAAACCCTGACCTCAGCAGTGGTTTGCTAGAGTAATAGACCGCTGTGCCACCTGAACGCATTTCTATTTCTAGTTTGTACACAGAGCTGTAGTGGAGACCATGTTTAAAACGCTGGGATGAAACCGTCTAGGCCAATGACAACAAGTCACTACACCATCAAATTAGAATTTGACCAACAAAGCATGCGTATTAGCATAATCTGCGTAGCTTTTTTCGAACCCACTTACCCCACACACAGCGACTTGCATGATGGCATCGAAGCCTCCCTCTGGTGAGTCCAGGTTTCCAGAGATGTGCTGCTGGCTGACCAGAGTGTTGAACTGTTTGCCGTTGTCGGTCAAACTCAGAACGTTCTTGTAGCTGAAAGGGCTGGTGCAGTTCTGATCGGAGCTGCAGGGGTTCAGCAGCTTGGCTGGGGTTGTACTGATGTAGGGCATCACCGTTTTCTCCACGAATGATCCGAAGCCTGAGAAAAGCCAAACCAAGACAAGCCAGAACGATCAGAATGAGGCTGATTCGACTAATTAGAGCAAATGAAAATGCATGTGTACACAATCTAGAGATTTGAATTTATTATTACCAAACAAAACACCAACTTATATATACTGTGAACTCACGTCTGGCTAATGCTACTTGTTTTTTTTTTTTTTAGCCCGTTACTTATTTAGATAGCTAGTCAGTTGAATTTAACGTCATGGTAGCATCTATGGCTATTTACAGAACATGCATCTGGTTCAAAGGGGTCCGTGTTGAGAGGTGCCAGTCTAGTGTTCAGTCTCTACATGAGTGAAGGAATTTCAATTTCTCCCAAATGGTCTGCTGAATAGAACCAGTTTCTTATTCCACTCAAACAAAACACCAACTTACACATACTGGGCACTCACACTTGGCTCATGCTACATGGTCATTTCAGCTTATTACTTATTTAGATAGCTAGTCGGATGGGTCTGTGTTGAGAGGTGCCAGTCTAGCGTTTAGTCTCTACATGAGGAATCCTAATCCCAGTACTTTATTATAACTCTTTTAAAAATGTATTTTAAAACAATCTGTTGTTAGTCCACTGACAGTGGGTACTTACCCTGGCCTGTAAGCACCCCTTGCTTTTTCAGAGATAGTTCGTCTCATTCGTCTGTCCATAACAATTTGACCCTTGAAAAAAAGTCACTCAGGCCTTTTTTTATTAGGAATTTAATGCTTTGCTTATTTGTTTTATTTTTAGTTAAATTAGGTTGTTTAGTTTAATTATTATAGTTTTATTTTAATTATTTTATTTTTATTTTTAATTAAATTAGGTTGTTTAATTATTATAGTTTTATTTTAGTTTTAGTTTTAGTTAAATTATTAGGTTTTTTTAGTTTCATTATTATAGTTTTATTTTAATTATTTTAGTTTTATTTTTCGGTTAAATTAATAATTTGTTTAGTTTAATTATTATAGTTTTATTTTTCATTTTAATTATTGTAGTTTTATTTTTCAGTTGAATTATTAGTTTTTTTAGTTTAATTATTAAAGTTTGATTTTTTATTTTAATAATTTTAGTTTTATTTTTCATTTTAATTATTGTAGTTTTATTTTTCAGTTTCATTTTTTCAGTTAATCTGCTAAATAGAGCCATTTTCTTATTTCACTCAAACTAGGGAGTTGTAGGAGAACATGCTTTATTGTTAGCATGAAAGGCGTGGAATATGGGTGCCACCTCTCCTCCTAACAGAAAAGTGTGGGTGAGCCCTGTGTGCCCTATACACCACTGGCTGTGTTTGTATGTTTGAGTTGATGCCATGTAATTTGTTGTTACTGGTTTCAAGAACGGCTCATTATTTATAATAAAGCTAGATAGCTATTTAATATGAAAATATCCTATATTATAAATTAAATGAAAGCAGACACAGGTTTAAACTAGACCGAGTTGTGCAGCACGCAATGTGATACAGTTGCTGTCATTTCACACTTCGCATCGTAGGTGCTTTAAACATGGACAGTTAACATCGGCTGTTGATTATGCAGCCTCATACACCCAAGGATTTGGCATCAACAAGTCTTGGCCGCCCAACAATCTGTTGACAGCTTGTGGCTTGTCCATTCCTTAGTCCATTGACAGTGGGTACTTACCCTGGCCTGTAAGCACCCCTTGCTTTTTCAGAGATAGTTCGTCTCATTTGTCTGTCCATAACAATTTGACCCTTAGAAAAGTTACTCAGGCCTTTTTTATTAGGAATTTAATGCTTTGCTTACACGCGTGTATTTTTTACACGCGTGTAAAAATAGGTATTATGCTTCGGTCTGCTTATTTTATCTTGTCTTTTATTTAGGCTATATTATATTTGCAAGGTAGATTAAAAATGTGAGTGATCATATCTTGACAGTGCCATAGTTCCTGTCGAATGCAAACGTGGAGGGTGGCTTCACTGTTTTGGCTCATCCGTGTTCTGTTCTGGGAATTTTGTGGTTCCCACGGTATTTGGTACCCATCCTGTAATGTGTCCGTTTATTCTTGTTGTACTTTGCTGGTGCAGTTTGTCCATGTCTTAAATATGCTGAATGATAAAGGATGCGGCTGTAACTGTGGCACCCACAATGAAGGCACCCACTGTTAGTACCCTTTTGGAAAACCTACCTATCCTGAAGTCAGATGTGACGCTCTGCATCTCGCGCATCAGGTCCGTTCCCAAATTCTTCACGTTCTCCAAATCGTCTTTCATGGAAAAGCTGAGGTCCATCAGGTAGTACAGGTCAATGGGGTAATCCTCGGCCCTTTTGAACTTCAAGTTGAACTTCTGAGGCTCGCCTGAAATGAAATGAAACCAATAAATATACTGTATGCTAATTCATCTCAAGGCCTACCTCCAAACGCCACAGGCATAGCCAATCATAGCACCACCTGGGATTTGAACCCTGGATCCCAGTGGTAGTGGGCTAGCACAGGTCATTGCAGGTCACAGGTTGTTAGGTAAAGTATCAGGATGTCCACAAACTTTTGGTAACTTGTCCTTCTCCTCTGACCGGTGTTACAACAGAGGTGATCGTTGCAGTAATAGTTAACAACAGAACATAACACAAACATACCTGATCTGAGCTTGAGCTTCAGCTTCTGGGGCTGAACCTGAGTAATCTGGTCAGCTTTGAGCTTCTCGGCCACGTCTTTCTTGCGGTTCGTCACAGGTTTGTTCTGATCTATTATGACCATCCCTCTGGGGTTTTCCACCTTAATAGCAGGACAGCCTTTCTTGGCCAGAGCCTCAATCTCATCGCAGCGTGTGGACTTGGATTCGCCCTCCTTCAAAAAGGCCTGCGGACACAAAAAATTACTTGGTCAGTGCAGAACACTTTTAGCCTCAAGTCAAGCCTAATTTATTTATTAGGATTTTAACGTCATGCTTTAGGCACTTTGGTTATATTCATGACATGACGGGTTAATACCGGTAACACAAGATTCATCAGTTCAAGTTTAACGTCAAACAGTCATGGACGATTTAGTATCTCCAACTAACCTCACTTTTATGTCTTTGGACTGTCTGAGGAAACCGGAGGAAACCCACACAGACACAGGGAATGTGGGTATCGAACCCAGGACCTTCTTGCTGTGAGGGTACAGTGCTACCCACTGTTGCTGTGAGGGTACTGAGCCACCCAAGCCAAGTTTAAAGGTGACATCATTCTCAGCACTGCAGTGACACTGACATGGTGGTGGTGTTAGTGTGTGTTGTGCTGGTATGAGTGGATCAGACACACCAGTGCTGATGGAGTTTTTAAATACCTCACTGTCACTACTGGACTGAGAATAGTCCACCATCCAAAAACATCCAGCCAACAGCGCCCTGGTGGGCAGCATCCTGTGACCACTGATGAAGGTCTAGAAGATGACCAACTAAAACAGCAGCAATAGATGAGTGATCGTCTCTGAGTTTACATCTACAAGGTGGACCAGCTAGGTAGGAGTGTCTAATAGAGTGGACAGTGAGTGGACACACCACCATCATGTCAGTGTCACTGCAGTGCTGAGAATGATCCACCACCTAAATAATACCCGCTCTGTGGTGGTCCTGACCATTGAAGAACAGGGTGAAAGCAGGCTAAAGATGGACTACAGTCAGTAATTGTAGAACTACAAAGTGCTTCTATATGGTAAGTGGAGCTAATAAAATGGACAATGTGTGTAGAAACAAGGAGGTGGTTTTAATGTTATGGCTGATCAGTGTACAAGATATGGTGAAAAAAGTGTCATGTCTCTCAGTTCCCTTGTAGACCATAAAGGTCACGGATGTTTCTCTCGGTTAGCAGCAAATTCTATTCTCGTCTAGCCACTTTGGCCCCAGCTAACTTTGAAAGACGACTGCAGTTTGTTTTTAGACGCCGGCATGGGAGCTTTGGTGACTAGTTGTTGCTAAGTTCTAGGAAGCAGCAAGCTGTTACAAAATGTGTCATGTTCTAAATTCCTTTGCTAGGTTCCCTTTGTGTAGGAGCATGTTTAGTTTAATGAACTGATCTCAAACATGTCTGTTCCTCATAACTGTGGCATCAGTCGTCAAGGTGAAAGCCTCAGAATTGTAACAACGCCCAGACGTTCCAGACAGAGCGATTAAAATAAAAATATTTAAATGATTTGCAGAGACTGGCGGATAAATATAAATACGCTCATAAGCACATGGATAAGAAAAGAAAAAAAGCTGCGACTGAAAGTCGAGTCACTGTGTGTTCGAGTCGCACAGAATTTGACACACTGACTCGACGTTAAGCTCAGTGTGAAAAAGAAAGAGAGGAATGATACAATCAGGCGTCTGCTGCCTTTTAAGGTCCTGCGTTTGTTTTCAGGGTAAACAACGTGATGCTGTTCAGATGTTCCGGGAGTGCTCCTTTGGCAGTCTGGAAACCATGACTAAGACTGGGTAAACGCTACACATCATGACTTCTGTAATCCTACATCCTGTTCACTGGTTTAGTATTTTGTAAAAGCACACACATGCACCTGTATCTAGGGTGGATGATTAGCAAAATGTGCAAATGGACGTGGGTGGAGATTTCACTTCTGTCTGTCAGACATGATAGCAATTTACTGTCATAAATACTTTACTTTATTGGAATATGATATGTGGTACGTATTAGGCACTTAGATACAGAGCTTCTGGGGTCATGCTGGATGACTGTGTGCTCGGCTGCATGCTCAACTGCATTTCCTGTTATAAAGATAGCAGCATTTTGTTTCTTCAGCTAGTAATGAGTCTATTACTTCAGTAACAGCAGCAGTCAAGTGTTAAATTTAGAAAGTATTATTTCATGTTCTTAGTTCACACTTAACATGCTGAAGGTTCCACAGTTTGGGGGGCTAAAAGTTCTGCCTCCTACTATGACTAGTATATTTTGGGACAGATAAATGTCATGTACCATAGGATCCAAGTGTCCGGGCAGGGCAATAGGTGCAGAAGTTTGGCTAAGAATTGTATAAGAGCAGGAGGAGTAAGAACATACTTCTTAATGCACCCCTGCGGGGTATTTATATGTACACAAACACAAGCTAGACGATGGAGACTTACCTCGTCTGTGCACCAGCCACACTTTTCTCCAACCTGAATACACTCCCCACAGGACTGAGCTGAAGCCTTAGTGCACTCATTACCATCTATAAGCGGGGGATATACACACACACACACACACACCTTTATTATGTACTACTAGATTCAGATACCTACACAATTACAGTAGTTATAGTTCAAATTCCAAAACCAAAGTACTTCATCATTGTGCAGTGTGCATACAGTCAGACGTTTACTTTACAGTGCAGACTTTCTGTATCACCAGTCCTCAAGTCCTGATGTATTTAACTGGTAAACGGAAGGTCGTCGGTTCAAGCCCCACCGCCGCCATTTGATCATTGTAAGTCGCTTTGAATAAAACTTTCTGCCCCACCCCCATAAGCGGTGCTGAACAGCTACTTTTCACCAGCCAGGCATGGGGTGCGGAGAGTCACGCACTGCTCTCTGTGATCAGCCGCCCCCACTGCTGGTGCCTCAACCGGTCAGCACTGTCCACAATGGCCACACTGGTAATCGGGTTCAAGTCCCACCGCTGCCATTTGATTATAGTAAGTCGCTTTGAATAAAACTTTCTGCTAAATTCTAATTGCTAGTACTTTGGCTTAGGACGTTAGTCAATCAAAAAATAATGTGTGCTACATTTCATCACTTAGCTTAGCATCTTAATGCCCTGGGTAAAAGCCACTGCAATAGATTTTACCCGAATTACTCTTTGTAGTACACTACCTGACCTCTGTGCGAGTGTGTGTAGTGCAATTTTATGAGATGTACTGTGTGTGTTTTATGAATTCACCTTGTTGAGCTGTGCAGAGAGAGAAAAGAGCCAATAGAGCTACAATCAACACCACCTTCTCCTCCATCTGAAAAAGTACAGAATAAAAATGTACAGAATTTTACACACTTCTAACCAAAGCAACATAAAAGTACAACATAAAACTACAATTCAACAGCTTAATCATTATGTCATGCCTACTGCTTAACAAAAAGTACGGTAATATGAGCATCATTTTGTTCTTATTTACATTCATTAATAAGATCCCACTACTGCAGGGATCCAGGATTCGAATCCCTAGTGGTACTACTGACAGCTCGGGTGTCTACATCCAGACATGATTGGCTACTGTTTAAAGAAGAAGGGGGCCCGCAGTAGATTGGCATCCTATTGGGAATGTGTTACTGCATTGCGCCCAATGACATCCAGGCAGTGAACAGGATAGGAGGTGGTAAAATGCGCCCTTAGGATCGAAACCAGCTTTTACACTCCTACCAACATTAACAATCCTACATAAATCCATGTAGACTCATTTGGAACTAATCTGAGTGTCAAGCACCAGAAATGTTTAGTCCTCAGTTATAAAAAACCTATTTTAAAATTGGAAGATGACTTCAGAATGTTCCATGAGTAAACAGAGAGACAGAAATGAACACAGAGGAACTTCGACAATCAAACGCAGCCTGTTCGTGTTAGCCCGGCTTCTGAGTTTGTTAGTGTTTGTTTGGTCTCTATGGGAAGTGCTTCAAAGCCCTGATGCTACTGACGTATTTTTAGTTCACATTTGGACCTCAATTTTGCACTGAGCATGGTACTTACTTATGAATATAGTTATTAGAACTTTAAGATCTTGATTTACAGGTTACACATGATTCATCGGTTCAGGTTTAATTTTGTATCTTACATTAATCTGACATTGCCTTGTCAGGATCCCCACAGGACCACCACAGAGCAGGTATTACTTGGGTGGTGGATCATTCTCAGCACTGCAGTGACACTGACATGGTGGTGGTGTGTTAAGTGTGTGTTGTGCTGGTATGAGGGAGTTTTTACACACCTCACTGTCACTGCTGAACTGAAAATAGTCCACAAAACAAAAATATCCATCTAACAGCGCCCCGTGGGCAGCGTCCTGTGACCACTGATGAAGATCTCAAAGATGACCGACTCAAACAGCAGCAATAGAAGAGCGATCGTGTCTGACTTTACATCTACAAGGTGGACCAACTAGGTAGGAGTGTCTAATAGAGTGGACACGGTATTTAAAAACTCCAGCAGTGCTGCGGTGTCTGATCCACTCATACCAGAACAACACACACTAACACACCACCACCATGTCATTGTCACTGCAGTGCTGAGAATGATCCATCTAAATAATACCTGCTCTGTAGTGGTCCTGTGGGGGTCCTGGCCATTGAAAAACAGAGTGAAAACAGAATGGACTACAGAAACAGATGGACTACAGTCAGTAATTGTAGAACTACAAAGTGCTTCTGTATGGTAGGCCAGTCAGACCAGTCGCACCAAATGAGGGAGATTTCACAACAGCTGAATAGGTGGTCTGTCTGAAAACCTAGTGAGCTCTTTCCATGAGAAGAAGGCATGTCTAAATTCTCATATAACTTAAATTGCTGCCTAATGAGGTGCCTTAATTCTAAATGGTAATCAGACTGAATAATGAGGGAGAATCCAATGCTTCCTTAGCAATGAAGGCAATCCCAATCGGTACACGGAGGGAGATGTTAGCTGGCATCCTAGCGGGTGGTTTGAATGGCCGGAGACTAACTGTGTTAGCTTAGTGAGTGAAAACTGCCGTGACATTGCCGCTGCCTAAGTAGTGCGTCTAAATAATCTGCCTTATAAGTTAGATGTCTTATTAGAATCCTCTCTACTTAGGCGGCTGCCTAGATAAGCAGTAGGCAGCATGGCAGCTCACTTGGTTTTACATTTTTCGGCATTTAGCGGACGCTTTAATCCAAAGCAACAGTATATATTGTCCAAGCAATTGAAGGTTAAAGGCCTTGCTCAAGGGCCCAACCAGTGGTGGGTCTTGAAGCAGTGACCTTTTGATTACTAGTCCGGTACCTTAACCAGTAGGCTACAACTGCCTATAGCAATTGTGAGTTGAGGGCCTTGCTCAAGGGCCCCAACAGTGGCAACCTGGCAGTGGTGGGGCTTGAACCAGTGACCTTCTGATTACTAGTCCAGTACCCTAACCACTAGGCTACGGTTTTCAGACAGACCCATTATGTAGAGCATTCGGTCTGACTGGTCCATGCGTTTCTTCTGACCATCATGCCTGAGGGTGTACTGGCTTCTCTATCTCCTGGTATATGTGAGTAGGCGGGGCAGGGTAATCTCTTGGGATGGACTGTTGCCCTGTACCCAGACTCAGAGATCCTGATCTGGATGAAGCTCATTCCAAAATTAAGCACAGGAATGAACAGAAATATGTCATAATACATCATATGTATTGTGTGGCAAACTATTCGCGTTCATGAAATACTGGTGTAAATGTGCATCCTATCCGGAAAAAAAACACATTTTTGGAGGCAACACAACTACTGACAGACACACATTCCATTCAACCCAGACACAGGAAAATTGAGTGGGTGGGGGGTGTTGGGGTTAGGAGAGAGAGGATGATAAAATGTGAGCAAGAGGGAGAGAGACTCGGGCTTTCCCATATTTGGTCAGGAAGTTTCAAGTCTGCTGTCCCAGGACTTTTGACTCCTACACCCGCTTTCACACCCCCGTCTGTGCATGCTCAACAAACATACTTGCAACGGTACACAGTTAACTGTCAAAAAATGCTGTAAATGCGTAGGTACTACATGGTGTACAGAGGTTAGAGGTCAGAACACAATTTAGATACACTTAATGGCCAAAATTAAGTGGACACATGAGAAATTGACTGTCCAACATGATAACAGGAGTGTGACTGATTGGGATCAAGCTTGTGGAAGCAAGTCTTTTTGGGGATGTAACGATGCACCACAAGACGGTTAAAAATCGATGCACATGTGTAACAATTCAAATCGGTTTACATGTATAATGAATCGATATTTACTTTAAACAGCAGAGGGTGCTGGCGCTATTCACCTCGCCTGGTCGATGTCACTACAGGGTTGCCAGGTTCTGAATTTTCCAGCCAAATTTACTATTTCCCCCCACGTCCCCCCCATTTTTCTCCCCTAATATAGTCGTGTCCAGTTACCCTGATTGCGTGTCCTCTATACTGATTCAACCCTTCACCGCTGACTGAGGACGCCCCCCAACTGACATCTGCCCCCTCCGGTACGCAGTCAGTACAGTCTGCATTTTTCACCTGCACGAGTCGAGTTCATACACTGACGGGCACTGTGTATGGCAGGCCACACCCCCATCAGCATTATTCCTCAGCACTGTGCGGGCGCCATCAGTTGGCCAGCAGGGGCCACAGTCGCACCAGTTATGAGGACCTATGATGCGACTTTTTACCCTCTAACCCCAAACAACAGCCAATCGTTGTTCATGCTGCCGCCCAGCCCGGTCGGAAAGGCAGAGCTGAGATTCGATACGATGTATTCGAAACCCCAACTCTGGTGCGCTAGCGTACTTTACCGCTGCGCCACCTGAGCGGGCCCAAATGTACTTTCTTTATTTGTATTATTTATTTATTTATTTATTTATTTAATGTGGGATTTATTTCATTTCAGTTTTTTTTTTACACAAAAAGGGACATGTGCAGCATTGTTTGACATAGTTTGTACCTACCTCAAAAATAAAAGGGCATTAATAATTTAGATAAATAAAAGATAAGCACAAATACAGTATTTTATTTTATTTTTTAAGTGAAACAATAAAAGGAATTTGTTTTCAACGTAATATTGTTTAAAAATAAAAAAAAACTCTGGAAAAAATCATATCGTGAACCCAGTATCGTGAATCACATCGCATTGTGGGTAGAGTGTATCGTTACATCCCTAATCCTTTTTATATAATCAAAATAACCAGCACCACATTAGCACTTCTTTTTCTTCAACGCTTCCTGCAAGTGCTTTAGCAGTGGTACAAAAAAAACAGTCCTTTCCTGTGTGCACAGCTACTTCCTGTACAAATGAACCTACATTTCAACCCCCTAAAAAAAAAAACTTCCTTTCAACAAAACCAGGCGTTACAGGCAGCACATATCAGCACCCAACCACACCATGATAAAAAAAAATTAAAAAAAACCACACACACAAACCACAAAACATGTTACGGCTAGCAGTTGTTTCACATCCTCGTTGCTGGTAGCGAAATCGCTTATATTATGATTGTGAAATCCCCCCCACCCAATATTTGTATTTCCCGGCTATAATTTGGCCGAGCTTTAATTTCCAAACATCAAACAAGTCCTAGCACGACTGCGGCAGCAAGACTATATTTCGTTGAGCTTCGAGGGGGTCACAGGTGTGAATTAGGGATGCGTTTAGCCAAGAACATACAAACACTCGTAGGGACATTTGTAGGGCTTTGAGCTATTGACTGAATCCCAGCTCTGCCATGAAGACACTGTTGGGTCCTTGAGCAAGGTCCTTAACCCTTTCTGTATATGTATATATGACAAAGGCATTCTATTCTATACTGACACACACAAAACTCACTCACACCCACACACACACACATAATAATAATAATATCTGGGCAGCACGTTGGCTAAGTGGGTAGCACTGTCGCTTCACAGCAAGAAGGTCCTGGGTTCAATCCCCAGACGGGGAGGTCCGGGCTCTTTCTGTGTGGAGTTTGCATGTTCTCCCCGTGTCTGCGTGGGTTTCCTCCGGGTGCTCCGGTTTCCTCCCACAGACCAAAGACATGCGAGTGAGGTGAATTGTATTGAATCGCTCAATAACACTCACGACAATTAGCCTATCCCAGCTTTTTAATGGGCGCAAGGCACACAGTAACACCCTGGACGGGGCGCCAGACCATCGCAGGGCAGGCAGGCAGGCAGGCAGGCAGGCAGACACACGCAGACACGCACGCCTATAGGGCCATTCGGTGTCTCCAATTGACCTGACTGCATGTTTTTGGACTGTGGGAGGAAACCCAAGCAGACACGGGGAGAACATGCAAACTCCGCACAGAAAGGACTCGGACCGCCCCGCCCGGCGATCGAACCCAGGACCTTCTTGCTGCCCCAATGTCTACTGACTAGACTATTGTACAGTATTTTTCTCTGCACTGTGTATATCGTATTGTTTTGCACTGTTTGTTCTGTGCAAAACAATACAATTGTTAGTTTCAATATGTACTTGTATAGAGCTGAAATGACAATAAAGCCTTTCTGTGTGGAGTTTGCATGTTCTCCCTGTGCATGTTCTCCTCCGGTAGCTCCGGTTTCCTCCCGTAGTCCAAAAACATGCAGTCAGGTTCATTGGAGACACTGAATTGCCCTATAGGTGAATGGGTGTGTGTATGTGTGTCTGCCCTGCGATGGACTGTGGTGCCCAGTCCAGGGTGTTACTGTGTGCCTTGCGCTCCAGCACCCCCGCCCCCCCCCCCCCCCTTCTGACTGAATAATCGGTTATGAAAGTGAGTGAGTGTTTGTATCGTATGTTAACATCTTTGTTTTGTCTCATTGCAGACTTTTTTATGGTTAGGGGGTGTTTTTTGAGACAGATACTATCATTATTAACGTATCACGGCATGTTTGTGTCCCCGAGACAACTTGGTATGCTGTTTAAAGGCAGGCCTGAGACGAGTTGGGTGTGTATGAGTCACGAGAATAAAAAAACAGCCTCGGGTGTGTGTTTTAATGCGCACTTTTACGGGTATAATCTATTTAATAGTTCATCCTGGTACTGAATGTGAGCTAAACACAATATGTAAGGTCCTCTTCAGGGGATCTTTCTTAAATCCTGTAGTCCAATAGTCTCCAATACTGGGAGTTCAATTGGTAGAGCTTTGGCTTGTAATATCATAAATTCATTGCTGGATTGAATCCTGGCCCTGCCAGGCAATGTCCTTGAACCTCACAGCTCCAGGGGTGTCAATCAACAAGCTGGTATATTCGGACATAGAATTTAATTGTACCGAACACGTGTAGATGTACATACATCAAGTAAAGTCAAATTTATTTGTACAGCGCTTTTGACAATAGACATTGTCTCAAAGCAACGTTACAGGATCCAGGTTCGACAAGGGCGACAGCTTAAAATTACAGGAAGCAGCCTTGAGAGGAACCAGACTCAGCAGGAACCTCCATCCTCCCTGGATGGCCTGGAGAATACATACACTAATCAGCCATAACATTAAAAGCACTGCCTTGTTTCTACACTTACTGTCCATATAGAAGCACTTTGTAGTTCTACAATTACTGACTGTAGTCCATCTGTTTCTCTGCATGCTTTGTTAGCCCCATTTCACACTGTTCTTCAATGGTCAGGACCCCCACAGGACCACCACAGAGCAGGTATTATTTAGGTGGTGGATCATTCTCAGCACTGCAGTGACACTGACATGGTGGTGGTGTGTTAGTGTGTGTTGTGCTGGTATGAGTGGATCAGACAGCAGCGCTGCTGGAGTTTTTAAATACCGTGTCCACTCACTGTCCACTCTAATCCACCTTGTAGATGTAAAGTCCGAGACGATCGCTCATTAAATTGCTGCTGTTTGAGTTGGTCATCTTCTAGACCTTCATCAGTGGTCACAGGACGCTTTTTGGTTGGTGGACTATCCTCAGTCCAGTAGTGACAGTGAGGTATTTAAAACCAACTAGGTAGGAGTGTCTAATAGAGTCGACAGTGAGAGACACAGTATTTAAAAACTCCAGCAGCATTGCTGTGTGTTATCCACTCATACTAGCAGAACACACACTAACACACCACCACCCTGTCATTGTCACTGCAGTGCTGAGAATGATCCACCACCTAAATAATACCTGCTCTGTAGTGGTCCTGGCAGGGCTCTAGAGTGCGACCAATTTGGTCGCACATGCGACCTAATTTCTCAATGGTGTGACTAAAAAAAATCTCAGGTCGCACCGGTGCGACCAGGCGTCCGAGGGAGAAAAAAATAACAACAGATACACATTAGGCCAATAACATGGTCTAAACCAATCAGAGATAGTGAAGGGCGGGACAATATTGTAGCGGTGATATGTGAGCGACATTCAGCTCAGCCAATCAGAATGCAGCACCAGGTTTATACACGTGCGGATGTTCTGCAGTAAGTTTAGTTTTGTATATGAGACTCGCCGGATGTCACCAGGATGGAAGTTCGGGTTCTGGAGCTCGGCGGTGTAAAGTGTCGTAACGCTCACTTAAGTCCTGACTAAACAGTTAAAGTGACTCGACCCTGTCGTGTGCCTTTATTCCCACACCTCCACCACCGCACAGCAAAATACCCGCAGCATCCCCACCGGACAGCGGCTAGGTGAGCCGACCCTCTACAGTAGCAAGGGGCTAATGCTAGCGGTAAAGTGCGACGATAGTGAAAGTAAAAACACGACAATATTTTCGTTAAGTAAAATATAAAAATAACTAAAATACCAAAATATATTACAATACATGTAGTCAAAATACGCAGTGAGTGCACCGCAAGCGATTTTGGGAATCTGTGTAAAAGATTCAGTAAAGCCGATAATATAATGCACTGCATTTAAGATTACACTAACACACACACAAACATATACAGTGTATCACAAAAGTGAGTACACCCCTCACATTTCTGCAAATATTTCATTATATCTTTTCATGGGACAACACTATAGACATGAAACTTGGATATAACTTAGAGTAGTCAGTGTACAGCTTGTATAGCAGTGTAGATTTACTGTCTTCTGAAAATAACTCAACACACAGCCATTAATGTCTAAATGGCTGGCAACATAAGTGAATACACCCCACAGTGAACATGTCCAAATTGTGCCCAAAGTGTCAATATTTTGTGTGACCACCATTATTATCCAGCACTGCCTTAACCCTCCTGGGCATGGAATTCACCAGAGCTGCACAGGTTGCTACTGGAATCCTCTTCCACTCCTCCATGATGACATCACGGAGCTGGTGGATGTTAGACACCTTGAACTCCTCCACCTTCCACTTGAGGATGCGCCACAGGTGCTCAATTGGGTTTAGTCCATCACCTTTACCTTCAGCTTCCTCAGCAAGGCAGTTGTCATCTTGGAGGTTGTGTTTGGGGTCGTTATCCTGTTGGAAAACTGCCATGAGGCCCAGTTTTCGAAGGGAGGGGATCATGCTCTGTTTCAGAATGTCACAGTACATGTTGTAATTCATGTTTCCCTCAATGAACTGCAGCTCCCCAGTGCCAGCAACACTCATGCAGCCCAAGACCATGATGCTACCACCACCATGCTTGACTGTAGGCAAGATACAGTTGTCTTGGTACTTCTCACCAGGGCGCCGCCACACATGCTGGACACCATCTGAGCCAAACAAGTTTATCTTGGCCTCGTCAGACCACAGGGCATTCCAGTAATCCATGTTCTTGGACTGCTTGTCTTCAGCGAACTGTTTGCGGGCTTTCTTGTGCGTCAGCTTCCTTCTGGGATGACGACCATGCAGACCGAGTTGATGCAGTGTGCGGCGTATGGTCTGAGCACTGACAGGCTGACCTCCCACGTCTTCAACCTCTGCAGCAATGCTGGCAGCACTCATGTGTCTATTTTTTAAAGCCAACCTCTGGATATGACGCCGAACACATGGACTCAACTTCTTTGGTCGACCCTGGCGAAGCCTGTTCCGAGTGGAACCTGTCCTGGAAAACCGCTGTATGACCTTGGCCACCATGCTGTAGCTCAGTTTCAGGGTGTTAGCAATCTTCTTATAGCCCAGGCCATCTTTGTGGAGAGCAACAATTCTATTTCTCACATCCTCAGAGAGTTCTTTGCCATGAGGTGCCATGTTGAATATCCAGTGGCCAGTATGAGAGAATTGTACCCAAAACACCAAATTTAACAGCCCTGCTCCCCATTTACACCTGGGACCTTGACACATGACACCAGGGAGGGACAACGACACATTTGGGCACAATTTGGACATGTTCACTGTGGGGTGTACTCACTTATGTTGCCAGCTATTTAGACATTAATGGCTGTGTGTTGAGTTATTTTCAGAAGAGAGTAAATCTACACTGCTATACAAGCTGTACACTGACTACTCTAAGTTATATCCAAGTTTCATGTCTATAGTGTTGTCCCATGAAAAGATATAATGAAATATTTGCAGAAATGTGAGGGGTGTACTCACTTTTGTGATACACTGTACATATAATTTTAAATATACACACACATATAAATAGATATACACACATACATACACATTTACTCTATTATTTTTATAAGTGTGCTATAATTAGTCTGTAATACTATAATTAACTGTAAAGAAGACAGTGGCCGGCAATAGTATATTTGTGACTGGTTCTAATACATTTCGAATTGAAAGGCTGAAAAAGCACAATGCATCTATAAAACACATTACATGCCGCGATAAATGCACTGCCCAAGTGTCCCCTCTCCCCTCTGCCCTTCATTGTCAGGCAGCAGCAAACAGATCATCAGACGAGGCCATGTTGACCAGATTGTTAGTTATTTCCAAGTCAATATTGCCTGTATGGACAGTGATAAAAAAAAGAAAAAAGAAAAGTGAACCTGTAAAACTGCGGTGTTAAATGCGATGCGGTCGAAAATTTGGGTGCACCTAACTTTTGTGCTGGTGCACCTAAGAAAAAAAGTTAGGTGCACCAGTGCAACCAGTGCAAAACGTTAGTCTAGAGCCCTGGGTCCTGGAAGAGTCCTGACCATTGAAGAACAGCACGAAAGGGGGCTAACAAAGCATGTAGAGAAACAGATGGACTACAGTCAGTAATTGTAGACCTACAAACTGCTTTTATATGGTAAGTGGAGCTGATAAAATGGTTTTAATGTTATGGCTGATAAGTGTATGACCAATCAAGGCGTTCAATCAATAACAAAAATGCAGCACTTATTTGCAACTAGATCAGTTTCCTGTAGAGAAGGAGGGGTAATGAAATCATCGCTGCATTACAATGACTAAACACGGACTGCATTCGCTGCGGGTGGATCCACTGGAAGGACTGAGCTGTTCCATGCTTGTTCCTTTAAGAGAAATTCCGCCATGGGAAAACGCAGACAAAACTGCTGATCTCTATCTTCTAAAGTGGCGGTCCCACTCCCTCCCCCCATGCAATTAAGCGTCCCCTTGAAACGCCTAAGCCATTTCCTTAATTAAAGTCTGCTGCGGTACTTCTGATGGCGCGCACACACATATGTGACGATAGGCGATCAGGAAGAGCAGGACCTGGGGGGTCGACAGAGATGGCACAGGAAAAGCCTCACCTAGAGATAAAAAAATACACATCCTCGTGCACATGTATTCTCTTTCCAGGATACAGATGTTAGGGACTTTGTAAATACTCCGACAATGATACTAGCTTGGAAAAAATACTCGTGAAGATGGCTTGAGCCCTGTTATTGTCGAGTATGCACATATTATATCTATATTTATATTTGCAGCATTTAGCAGACGCTATTATCCAAAGCGACTTCCGAAGAGAGCAGTGTCGCCGTCAAAGAGATGACCAAGGTGGCATCACGTCACTGTCCAACTGGAACCAGACGAGCCTCAGCTCATCTACCTGCCCTCATCTGGTGGAGGTGGGGCTCTCTCATTGGCACATGTTAGTACTGGTGGAACAATGGGAGGCATGGTCAGTTTATTATAACAATAAAGTTACAATTATAACTGAATGCATTTTGAGCAATTGATGGTTAAGGGCCTTGAACCAGCAACCTTCTGATTACTGACATGGACAGTACTAAGAAATTCTTTGGAAGACAGGGGTCAGAGAACAGGGTGGGCCATTCGACAATTATACAATGGCACTGGAGCTTTGCGCATGGGTCCAACAGTGGCTGCTTGGTGGGGCTGGAATTTAGGGTCTCTGCAGGAGCCTATCCCAGCTTTTCAATGGGCGCAAGGCACACAGTAACACCCTGGATGGGGCGCCAGTCCATCGCAGGGCAGACACACATACACACACCCATTCACCTATAGGGCAGTTCAGTGTCTCCAATTAACCTGACTGCACGTCATGACATGTTTGGACAGTGGGAGGAAACCGGAGCTCCCAGAGGACTGGGACCGGACCGCCCCGCCTGGGGATTGAACCCAGGACCTTCTTGATTCAAACTCTAACCAACAAAAGGCACCATAACCACTGAGCTACCGCTGCCCTTATGACACATGAACTAGCTTTTTTTAAATTATAGACATGGTAATAAGTCAGACGCCGTGTTCCAGCTCATTTCTCAGATGAGCAAAGCAGTGGGTACACAGGGTACATTTGTTTCCAGGTCTGGAAACACTCATTCATACCGTGGTCTGTCTGGAATTCCTGACATGAGTCAAGCAAGCAGAAGACTGGATACCCTAATCCTCCGCACTGGGGTCACACCTTGGTGTGCAGACTGCACCCTAAATAAAGCTAGTGCCCTGGCGTTATAATCAAGTCAGTCTTGTAGTCTTAATATACTGTACACCAATCAACCATAACATAAAACCACCTTGTTTCTACACACACTGTCCATGTTATCAGCTCCACTTACCATATAGGAGCACTTTGTAGTTCTACAGTTACTGACTGTAGTCCATCTGTTTCGCTACATACTTTTTAGCCTCCCTTCATGCTGTTCTTTAATGGTCAGGACTCTCCCAGGACCACTACAGAGCAGGTATTATTTAGGTGGTGGATCATTCTCAGCACTGCAGTGACAATGTGGTGGTGTGTTAGTGTGTGTTGTGCTGGTATGATGGAGTTTTTATACACCTCACTGTCACAGCTGGATTAAGAATAGTCCACCAACCAAAAATATATCCAGCCAACAGCGCCCTGTGACCACTGATGAAGGTCTAGAAGATGACCAACTCAAACAGCAGCAATAGATGCGCGACTGTCTCTGACTTTACATCTACAAGGTGGACCAGCTAGGTAGGAGTGTCTAATAGAGTGGACAGTGAGTGGACACGGTAATTAAAAACTTCAGCAGCGCTGCTGTGTCTGATCCACTCATAGAATGATCCACCACCTAAATAATACCTGCCCTGTAGTGGTCCTGTGGGGGTCCTGACCATTATAGAACAGGGTGAAAGCAGGTTAAAAAAGTTATGTAGAGAAACAGATGGACTACAGTCAGTAATTGTAGAACTACAAAGTGCTTCTATATGGTAAGTGAGCTGATAAAATGAACAGTGAGTGTAGAAACAAGGAGGTGGTTTTGATGTTATGGTTGATTGGTGTATCTCCTTTATTGATTTTGATATCTATAGCAGTCAGTCAACAGATGTGTGATGGACTAAGTGTGACCCATCGACTACACCGGACTCTGCTGGGCCCCTCCCGTCCTGTCCATTGTTAATGTGTCATAAGGCGACGACAGAAAGTGAGTCACACTGTCAGAACACAATGCAGGGGGTATGTTCCTACTGAGCAGTTCGTATTGCTGGTCAGTTCTTCCTGTCCCCAATTTCAACAACAGTAGATGTTTTTAAACAGCATTCCAGACGCCAAAGGATGGTGAAAATCTAACTTGATACCAGGACACTAGTCTTGACAGGTTTAACAAGCTGGAGTATTTGGCAACCTCTGTAAAGAAAGGGTACTGGCATGTTGAAACACTAAAACTTCACCAGATTTTAAATTGGAACTGGTGGCGCATAGCACCACGGTTTTTAGCCGGCAGGTAAGGCGTATCTGGTATTTGTGCTGGATGCAGAGCTTAGCCAAAAGTGCCAATCACTCATTAGGGTTCAGGTTAACAATGTAGGTCTCGGTTCGAAACTTGGCATGGCCGCCGGTCGGCTGGGAATCATCTAGAGGGCATAATAGGCAGTGCCTGCAGCGAACACTAATTGGCCACCGTGTCTGCTAGGGCGGGATGACCGGACTATCGCAAGGACCCCGCTTGTGCAGAATGCATGGGTGAAAAAGAAAGGAATGCAATCGGGGATCCCCAGCAGCGGAAGACAGATTAACTATCGACAAACAGAGGCGTATGTGTCTTAGGAACTTTCAAATAGCCTAAATAGAAGCAGTATTACAAAATCCAAATGATATTGTGCAACACTTCGTGTGAGTTTCTGATTATTTTACATCACTGTAGGCCGAACTTTTACTGCTGGCTTTTATGCAACCTTATTGCACTAGTTACAGATGAATTTGGTGTTCCTGTCGATGTCACTTAAGTAACCTAAAAACGGTAGAGCTTCGAGCGACAAACCCTGTCATTTCCCCATGGTGTTACACTGCGCATGTCACAGAAGCTCAAAATAGAAGAAAAATACCTCTATTACATAGAAGGTACTATGGGTCCATTTGACCCCAAAGGGAAATAAACAAAAAAATAAACAAAGACACAAAAACGTGTGAATGTGTCACATTGTTAGGAATATGTCAAAGGTGACCATGGTACCACAGCGGGGTTAATATCAATTTAATACTTAATACCCATTATTGTTCAGTCAAGTGTTTGTGTCTCGGCTCCCGACTCACAACGCTGATGCTGCTTTAAATGTGTAACCATGCTCGACGTATTTCCATGGTCATACGGCTCGCTCATGCTACAGAGCCTACATACTGTAACGATTTTGTCGGTATGCTCCCATATACTGGGTTTAAAGACTGTGTGAGGCTTTCAAGCTCTTCCTCTCATCCAGCAACCATGACCTTAGCTGTAAACTGCTTGGAACACGCATCGTTCACATGACCCACGGCGGATTCGTCTACCTTTAACTATGTAATTTATTTGTTAAATACATTTATACATGGGTGCGCTTTAATCTGACTAGAAATAAAGACCAAGGGACAATATCAACTGTGAAGGTGCACACGTAACAAAGCGACCGACTGCCGTTCATTTTTAATCAGAGCTGTCAGAATTACCGTGGCACAGATTTGTAGATATGGTAAATATTTGTACGTTTTATCGATTTATTCTTATTAAAACTAGACTACGGGCAGCACATCTTGATAGATGCGTATCTTATTATAAACTATTGGTAGCACATCTCGGTAGATTTATATATCTTATTATAGCACAAAATTATAGCCGTTTCACTTAACGAGTCGAAACACCTGGCAACAGGAGGCAGCGTGAACATTGTGGCTCTAAGTGGGCGGAGCCTGCATGTTTGTTTGTTTATTAGGATTTTAACGTCATGTTTTACACTTTGGTTACATTCATGACAGGAACGGTAGTTCGAACAGTCTTGGACAATTTTGTATCTCCAATTCACCTCACTTGCATGTCTTTGGAATGTGGGAGGAAACCGGAGCACCCGGAGGAAACCCACGCAGACGGGGAGAACATGCAAACTCCACACAGAAAGGACCCGGGCCGCCACATCTGGGGATCGAACCCAGGACCTTCTTGCTGTGAGGCGACAGTGCTACCCACTTAGCCAATGTGCCGCCCCATCGCAAAAAAGTTAACTTTGAGCAAATTAGAAGCAATGTGCAATCACCATTACGATAAGTGCATTATTGTTGCCGCTGTAAAACTGTACTCTCCGTTATGGTCCCCAGATAATTGTTCCTACTAGAGATGGAAGAGAAACTTAAGTCACGGTATAAAACTTCCCCAAATCGATGGCAGCGAGCGCAAAGAACAAACACATCTGATTTGTGATCAAATACCTTTTTTCTATACGCTCTGTAGATACCACCCAGTAAAGTACGCTGTACTTTTTGTTAGGCCTATGGGTGATGACGCACAGGGCGTAAATGCAGGGTGACGAGTGATCAGCGATTCAAGCAAGAGCAAAAAAAATTGATGCCTGTCTGTATGTAGCGCACATCAGGCTGCACATAAGCAAATGAGTCCATGTGTCCCGAATACCACATGATCTACTTATACAGGGTGGGCCATTTATATGGATACAGCTAAATAAAATGGGAATGGTTGGTGATATTAACTTCCTGTTTGTGGCACATTAGTATATGGGAGGGGGGAAACTTTTCAAGATGGGTGGTGACCATGGCGGCCATTTTGAAGTTGGCCATTTTGGATCCAACTTTAGTTTTTTCAATGGGAAGAGGGTCATGTGACATCAAACTTATTGAGAATTTCACAAGAAAAACAATGGTGTGCTTGGTTTTAACGTAACTTTATTCTTTCATGAGTTATTTACAAGCTTCTCTTTGTTTACAGCCATTGACATGTCGCAGAGGTTAACACGTGAGGAGCGGATAAAAATTGTGTTGATGTCTGGTGAACGCAGTACCCGGGTCATTGCAGCAGATTTCAATGCAAGACACCCTACGAGACCACCCATCTCCCATGCTACAGTTAGCATACTGCTTGCCAAGTTTCGTGAAACTGGTTCAGTGTTGGATTTGCCAAAATGTGGACGCATGAAAACTAATGAAGAAACATCAGTGGCTGTCCTAGCTTCATTCAGCAAGAGCCCACAGCGTAGCACTCGCCGCATGTCACTGGAGAGTGGCATCAGTCGAACATCCCTTCGGCGGATATTAGCTACTCACAAATGGCACCCTTACAAACTCCAGCTGCTGCAGCATCTCAACGAGGATGACCCAGATCGGCGCACTGAATTTGCAGAATGGGCAAAACAAAAATTGGAACAGGACCCTCAGTTTACACAGAACATTTTGTTCAGTGATGAGGCAAACTTTTATGTGAATGGTGAAGTTAACAAACAAAACCACCGCTATTGGTCTGACACTAACCCACATTGGATAGATCCCTCCAAGACTGTTGGAACACAAAAATTGATGGTATGGTGTGGTATATGGGGTACAAAGATAGTGGGGCCATTCTTCATCAATGGAAACCTTAAGGCCACTGGATATTTGAAATTGCTACATGATGATGTGTTTCCCTCTTTATGCACTGAAGCTGGCACGTTCCCTGAGTTTTTCCAGCAAGATGGTGCACCACCACATTATGGGTGTCAGGTCTGAGCATTCCTAGATGAACAGTTTCCTGGAAAGTGGATTGGTCGTCGTGGGCCAGTTGAATGGCCCCCAAGGTCTCCCGATCTGACCCCCTTAGACTTTTATCTTTGGGGTCATCTGAAGGCAATTGTCTATGCTGTGAAGATACGAGATGTGCAGCACCTGAAACTACGGATACTGGAAGCCTGTGCTAGCATTTCTTCTGCAGTGTTGCTTTCAGTGTGTGAAGAGTGGGAGAAGAGGGTTGCATTGACAATCCAACACAATGGGCAGCACTTTGAACACATTTTATAAGTGGTCGGAAACTTGTAAATAACTCATGAAAGAATAAAGTTACGTTAAAACCAACTTTTTAACTCTTGTGAAATTCTCGATAAGTTTGATGTGTCACATGACCCTCTTCCCATTGAAAAAACTAAAGTTGGATCCAAAATGGCCGACTTCAAAATGGCCGCCATGGTCACCACCCATCTTGAAAAGTTTCCCCCCTCCCATATACTAATGTGCCACAAACAGGAAGTTAATATCACCAACCATTCCCATTTTATTTAGGTGTATCCATATAAATGGCCCACCCTGTATAGTGGGCTAGTGTGTCAGCTACTGATGGGGATACTATTTTGAGTACAGTGTATAATAAATAGTGTGTGATTTGACACCCAGGACTTCAGCTTGTCGGCTGAAGCAGCATCACTCTGCTTCATGTGCCACCTAATGCAGACTTTTTAACACCACACAACGACGGGGTCGTTAAACCGAATCAACAACTCAAACATAGTTGTTTTGCCACTTTCAAGTCTGTCTGTCTGTCTATCATGTTTCGGATATTATTCATATTTAATCCATTTCTGTGTTAACCGTCCCTAGTTGCAAGTGCAGGTTTAACCACGCGCAGCCTGTTTTTGACTAATAAATAATAAAGAGCACTGTGAAGTTATTTTGTTGTCATTGATGGCACTATATGTAAAGTTCGACCTTTATGAGATGAGAGACGACTTTCACACATCCGCTTGAAAACAGGATGTAGGTGCAGTAGTGTTAAAACCTCTTATAAGTTCCTCAAGGGTTCAAACACATCTTCTGAGACCGAATTAGTGCAACGAAATTCGGATGTGGTCAGGGATGCACACTAGGGTTGGGCGGTATGACGGTATTACGGTATACCGCGGTATTTAAAAATGTTGACGGTATTTTAAAAAATGTGAAGCGCCAAATTTCTGCTTCAGGTTTACCTTGAAAACTGAGACTTTAAGACATTCGCGCATCCACAGAAAGGGAGGGGTAGGCAGTTGGAGCTCGCTGATTGGTTGTAGTGATGGGAATTATTATTCCTTGAAGGGAGCCGGATCTTTTGGCTTGGTTCCTTTTAAAGAGCCGTTTAAAAATATGACTCTTCGTTCCTCGGGAAGCGCTACTGGGTAAACTATAAGACCGCCCCGATATTAATATCAATGATGAACAATCATGAACATTTTGCTACCTTGCCAAAAATGTAGGCCTAATTCAAACAACACTTAAATGAGAAAAAAATATTTATTTTAAAAGAAGAGAAAAAACTACAGAGAAGAGACATGCTGTGGTTGCATCGCATTAAGTTTAAGAACAATCCTCTCTTGTGCAGAGATGTGCCTGTGTTTATTTCTGCTTTAAAACATACGCACCATGAAATAATCAGATTTAACATAATTAAACAAATTTATTTCTTAGTTATTTGTGCTCGTTTTCTGTATGTTCTCTCTGTAGCTTGGTTACGGCTCTCGCTCTCTCTCTCTCTCTGTGTGTGTGTGTGTCTCGCTCTCTGCGATATTAAAAGTGTTTTCGGATTTAAATTTCGACAATAAACAGCTCTTATTATGACTGACTGATTCCTTCTAGTGATGCCAAGCTGAATGGGTGGATTACAGCCGATAAGAACTGCGAAGAAATAAAAAAAATATATAAAGAGACGCATTTACACTTACGCGTGAAATATTTATTATAGATCAGATAGGATAAGCAATGTTTGACGTTCTGATTGTTTAATTTTTTTTAAATAAAACATTTGAATACTGTGATTACACTGTAAAGTTTGTCCAACCCACCTCTCCCCCCCCCCGCGGTAATACCGTATACCGCGGTATTTTCTGAACATGGTATGAAAATCGGCAATACCGCCCAACCCTAATGCACACCTCTATATAACACTTGTAGTGCAAGGTTTGTGTACTTTAACACTGCTTGGCAATCATAGATAGATAGATAGATAGATAGATAGATAGATAGATAGATAGATAGATAGATAGATAGATAGATAGATAGATAGATAGATAGATAGATAGATAGATAGATAGATATAGAAAGATTAGATAGATAGGTAGATAGATAGGTAGATAGATATAGAAAGATTAGATAGATAGATAAGATAGATAGATAGATAGGTAGGTAGATAGATAAGATAGATAGATAAGATAGATAGGTAGATAGATAGGTAGATAGATAGGTAGATAGATAGGTAGATAGATAGATATAGAAAGATTAGATAGATAGATAGGTAGGAAGATAGGTAGGTAGGTAGATAGATAGATAAGATAGATAGGTAGATTAGATAGATAAGATAGATAGATTAGACAGATACTTTACTAATCTCAAAGGAAATTACGACCTCAGTAGCTAGTTACATACATCAACAGTAATAAAACACAGAATTCACAGTATACAATCAAATACCAGCATAATAACATATGACGATGTCCTTTGATATACACTGTAAAAGGCAGTTGTAGTCTAGTGATTAAGGTACTGGAGTAGTAATTGAAAGGTTGCCAGTTCAAGCCTCATCACTGCCAAGCTGCCACTGTTGAGCCCTTAAACAAGACCCTTAACCTTCAATTGCTTAGACAGTATAGTCACAGTACTGTAAGTTTGCTCAATGCCAGTAATGTAAAGTTGGTATAAATTATAAAGTGGTTGGGCATGTTGGGCATCCTACCCGTGTCCGTCCTACAAGAGTAATGTAAGAGAACTGGGTTTTCTTCTACTTCTACTAAAAGTGGCACATATACCTTGACAAAGTAAAAATGCTGCAGACATGGTGGAACAAGGCTTTTTAACCACTGCAATAGCAAAACTCTGTGGTGGAACTTCGATGATCTCGTACGGATAGCTCGCAGATTCTAATAATTAAAATACAGTGCTTACTCAGCTGGACCTGTAAATAACGGGTGATAAATGATTCATGGAACCGAGAAACCATACAGCTGAGACGTCAAGCCAGAAAAGAATTACAGAGTAGATGAGGGCGTCTGACTGTAATTAATGCTGCTGTATTAAAGGTATGAGACAGAGTGTTGCTGTTAGTCAGTGCATTTCCCAGCAACTACACAAACACCCTGAGCATCTTAGGTCTAAGTCACAGGAAACTACACACTACACAGGTTTTAACCCCATGTTTAACACATGTCATTTAATGGCAAAATTGGTATCATGTTTCTGTCTATTTTATCTTGTCTTTATATTTTGGTCAGATTTTTTTTTTATGGATGCGAGGTAGGTTAAAACTGTTCTAGTGTGGTTTGTGGTTTTAGGCATGTGTGCTTGTTGTCTTTGCTTTGTGTATTTGGGGCATTCGATCGATGTGTTTTATCGATTTTACTGGTCCAGGGGTTTCTCCTTTTATCAGGTGTTACTCTGGTGTGGCCGACTACACAGGTTTAAAATCGTTATACAGTGCACATTACACTACACCAATGTTTTGGGGGGCTTGCCAATGGTTATGATTTACATGTTCATTTTCAATGTAAGTCGCTTTCCATCCAAAGCTACTTACATTAGTTACAGTAGTCTGAGCAATCGATGGTTAAGGGCCTTGCTCAAGGGCCCAACAGCAGCAACCTGGCAGTAGTAGGGCTTGAACCAGTGAGGCCTAGTGGTTAAGGTACTGGACTGGTAATCAGAAAGTCGCTGGTTCAAGCCCCACCACGGACACTTCAATGACAAAGAATGCCTAATACAGTTGGGGTCCCAAGCTCCCGACCACCGGCTGTGCTATCGGCCATCTACATACAAACACAACTGGCTACGCCTGGAGAAGACTGAGGCGCAACAACGTTTTGCCGTTCTGTCTGTGTGTGTTACTGCATTGATCACAGAGTTTCAGGAAAAACTGAACCCACCACGACCCTGAATGTTGGTAAAACATAAATAAAATCAAATGTTTAAAACAGTGCCTGACCTGACCAAGCAAAGGCTAATAATATGGGGAATGTTTTTAATGGGTGCGTGCAGTAAATCGAACAGAGCAGGCTGCACACAGACCAGAGAAGAGGATGCTTCAGCCAGCCAGTTGGGGAGCTGTGTCCCAAACCACATGATATTTATTATAAAGTGCGCTTAAAAAAGTGAACTTACTTTATGTTCCTGATGTTGTAACACAACAATTACCCTCAGGATTATTAAACTTTTTTCTATCTATCTATCTATCTGTCTGTCTGTCTATCTACTCCATCCATCTATATGTCTATCAGTCTATTCTATACAAAAGAATGTATACAATCTATCTGTATAAGGATTAGAATAAAGGCATTAGTTGTATAGGCATTGCACTATATCTATCTGTCTGTCTGTCTGTCTGTCGTGAATTAAGCACACTATCCTCACTCATCATGAGCATCCCAGACTCTAGTAGTCGATCAAGGAACAGTGAAACATGATACATCTGTAAAAGGGAATCTTTTGTCCCCCTGAGTTGAATTCCCGGCCATGTTTGTTCAGCTACACAACAACAATTTGTCTCTGTGGGACGAGCCTCGTATCTCCAGCAGTGATAAACACACTGTGCAGTCCACAGTCGCAATAAACTACAACAGCGACAGAAGCCTGAGCATGAAAGACGAAGCGTAATTCGTCTGTGTAAAACCATCAGTCCACATGATACGTGTGTTCTGCTCACCCTACAAGAACATTTCCTGACTTAAACCTTTGCTGTACAGAGTGCACGCATTACCCACAGACTACAGTTGACTGTTTCCTGTACTGGAAAAAATAATTTAAAAAAGCTCTTAATTCATGTATATATAGGGCGTCGCCATTTATATGTGTGACCTGTTTGGACAACATACGTCTGTCTTGCTTTCAATCAAGCAGCCACAACAGTGGGCAAAACCACGTTTGGAGATAAGATGTGATCAATACCTTTTTCAATGTGCTCACTGTACCACACCACAAGTGCAAACGATAAGCCTAGAACATACAACCCAGGTGCCTCAAGTAGACCAAGTGCTCAGTGTTTAAAAGCTTAAAAAGACAACATGGGGCACCCAGGTGGAGCAGCGGGATATCCTGCTAGCACACCAGTGCTGGGATTCGGAACTCTCCAAGTCGGATGGGCGCCGCCTAGCAGGCCTGCAGCAGACAAACTGGCCACTAGTCTGCTGGGTGGGAAAAGACCAGCTTTAAAAAGTGAGTGAGGTTTTCAACACTGTGTAAGGACCCTGGTCAGTAGCCCCAGGCGCCTGTACAGAGATGAAGGAATGTGGAGATCAATGTGCAACTCTCCGTGTGTGAGACTGGTCCCATGCGCAAATCCACCAAAGTACGGGTAAATAAGAGGGGGTCGGTGGGCAAATATACCCTCCTCGGATGCGATCGGAGTCCCCAGCAATGAAAGACTCTAAAATTGGCTGCTCTGAATTAAAAGAAAAAGAGAGAAAATGCGTAAATAAAATAGTAAAACAAATTAAATATGTTACCACATCTAACTTCACTTGTACGTATATGGTCAAATAGGGTTGAGTTGAAGAACGCGGTGCTGTTTGATGAGCTAATAGAATTAGTCAGGGCTGAAAGAGAATACCCTAAACTAAGGGGGAAGGGAAGAATGAGTCAGTAGTTACGACACAAAACAGGCATGCAGTTTGGGATTCCAGATATGGAAAATAGGACACGGTTTTTAAAAATAAACCTCATACTAGTGCAAGTAGAATCTGATGCATAATAGTACAAGCATGACAGTAAAGAGGTGCTATCTAGCGAAGTCGACTACACAGGGAATACAAACATTTTGAGTACCAGGATGTGAAGGGAACTTTAAACTGAGTAGGGAGTGGCGAGTAACGGTTCATCACTACACAGGAAGTTGACAATAAAATGTACCCAGTGGTCATTGTGTATCTTGTGTGTTAAGGCAGCTGGTGCATTATCTGAGAGCAGCAAACGGTACGAGAGGAATTGCGTTAGGATTATGTCTAATGTTTCATTATTCCTTGCTGAGAACTACCAATGATAGTTGGTTGAAGGCTGCACGAGCCGCCAGATAACAAATGTAGCTTGTTAATTTTACTTAGCTAATAACAAGCAATACAACACGAATCTGCTGTATGTCCATAAAATCTTGTTTATTCCCATATTACAAACATAATGTGATACATGGCTGCGGTTTATTGGTTTCTTAGTACGTTTAGAAAACAGAACGGTCAAAGATTGCCGTCAACATGACGCACCGACGTTTACACTATGCCCTCCGAATAAAAGTGTAGGGAATACAAGGGCACACCAAAGCACAGCGTAGCACATTGGTTCCCGAAATGGGGGGCCCTGCTAGCATAAGATGGAAGTGAGAAGTTTGTGAGAGTTACACAGTAATTTAAGATACATAATGAGTATTAGCTGTAATAATTCCACTGTAAATGTGATTCATCACGTCAATAAGAAGTTAAACTAAGTGGCAGCAAAAGTGTGTATGTGTGAGTCTGTGTGTGGGGGGGGGGGGGGGGGCATGAAAAAGGAGGGCACTACAGAAAAAGTTTGGGAAGCACTGGTGTACCACTGGAGCAGCAATGCTCAAAATATATCTTGTTGTATTATTTGCATCGATTCCCGACACACTACAGAACAGTTCACTGGAAGATTGCTGGTTTGAGTGCCACCGTCACAAAGTTACCACTGTTGGGCTCCTGGCCAAGCCATTAATGCTCAATTGCTTGCAATATATTTTGTCACAGTTGTAAGTGCTTTAGCAGATGCTTTTATCCAAAGCGTACTGTGACAATATACTGTCTTAGCAATTGAGGGTTAAGGGCTTTGGCTCAAGGGTCCAACAGTGGCATTCTGGCAGTGGTGGGGCTTAAACCAGTGACCTTTCAATTACTAGTCCAATTCCTTAACCACTAGGATACAACTGCCTTCTATAAAAGTCATAACCTAACTGTCTTTCACCATTTCAATTTCTAACCAGGAAAATAAAGAACCGCAGCCTTGTATCACGTTATGTTTGTTTGTTTATTTATTAGGATTTTAACATCGTGTTTTACACTTTGGTTACATTCATGACAGGAAATGTCATTACACAAAGTTCATCAGTTCACAAGGTTATATCGAACACAGTCATGGACAATTTAGTGTCTTCAGTTCACCTCACTTGCATGTCTTTGGACTGTGGGAGAAAACCAGAGCACCCGGAGGAAACCCACACGGACACGGGGAGAACGTGCAAACTCCACACAGAAAGGACCCGGACCGCCCCACCTAGGGATCGAACCCAGGACCTTCTTGCTGTGAGGCGACGGTGCTACCCACTTAGCCACCGTACCGCCCACATTATGTTTGTAACATGAGAATACGTGACTTTATGGACATACAACGGGCCTGTGTCTTGTTTATGTTGTATTGTATTGCTTGTTATTAGCTATTTAAAAATGGTCTGCTAAAGGGGTCAGTCGTACATGTAAATGGAAGTGTGGTATGCAGAAGTGGTAGGGATGTAACGATGCACCACAAGGCAGTTAAAAATCAGTGCACATGTGCCACGATTTGAATCAGTAATTCATGTGCAACATTGAACAGCAGAGGGCACTGGCGCTATGTACCTCGCCTGGTTGACGTCACCACACAGTTGTACAAGATTTTCCAGCCAAATTTATTTGTGAGGACACCTCTACTTTATTTGTATTATTCATTTATATATATATATTTATATATATATATATATATATATATATATATATATATAATTTGGGATTTGTTTTAAATTTTCATTTAAGTTTTGTTTTGCATAGTTTGTACCTACCACAGAAATAAAATGGCATTCATTATTTAGGTAAATAAAAGATTATATTGTATTTTTTAAAGAGAAAGAATAAAAGTCGTATCGTGAACCATGGGTAGAGTGTATCGTTACACCCCTAGTTGTGAGACTTACTGTATGGCTTACTGTTACTAGTAACAGTGTTCAGCAAGTGGACACTGGTTGTCTTTAATTGTTCTTTTTAAATTAAACAAACTACAATGCACAATGAAATGTGTGTAATTGTAATAAATAATTAGTTTAGTTTATAATTAATAAAAAAATTAACTTCTATTCTTTAGGTACATCATTAGCAAAACGTGAAATCTAAATCTCGCGATATATTGTACTTACTATTAAACAGTCTGCAAGTATCGCGATATTATGCAGCTACACTGAGACCCTCTCAGGGCCACCGTGAAATTTTTCAGTTAAAGTAAATTAAACTAAAAAATGGCAAATATTCCTGATTAATAATGTGTTTGTAAATGTAATAGCGGTGCTTCCAACGTTTCCAAACAAAACCTGAGGCCCGCGGGTATGAATAACTGAGCGGGGCGTGTTACCTTTGGACCGAGTTGTATTTACGTTGGAGAGCGAGTTACTACCAAATAAAGCATTGTTCAACACTCAAACACCACCAACAACTATTAAACTACAGTTGAATCAACCCCTCAACAAATAAATACCACTTTATAAAACGAGCAAAAGATTTAACAACGTTTTAACACTTGTGAGCGTCACGCTCGACAACAGTTGTGCTTCTATTTCTGAGGTCCAGTGAACACCGCACCCAAGTTATCTCGACCCCACAGCCAACAATAGAAAAGCTATAAAATGCCTGCAGCACCGGATAACGTTTCTCAAACTGCTCGCTCTGTGTAACAAGTAACAAGTGTTTTAACACGTTATTTATTGAATTATTGAATGTAACTTACCTCACACCGTGTTCAGACACAACTCAGCACCTGGCCGCGTTTTCAAAGCCACATTTGTGGGTTAAAATATCCCGGATTGATATCACCTCAGAGTCTCATTCAGCGCTCGAGCTTCACACGGTTTCCCGTTCCTTGAAACTGTTGTCATAAAACGCTTTAAAACTACCACAAACTAACATTCCACTTCAAATTACAGCTTGACGTTTATAAAAAGACTTAATTAAACAAACAAAAAGGGAAGAAAAATGGAGAAACGGCGAGCCCAGCTAATCCAACTGCGCCGTGAATGAACAGCCTGTGTCCCGGCTAGAGGACGTGGATCATTAGTTCCATCCTCTCGGTTCTTAGCTCCGCCCACACAGGGAACCAGGCGCGTCCTAATACAACTGTCCACTTAATACACTAGTGTGCTATATTAGCCTACTTGTTAAGGGAGCTTTTTCCTGCCTCAGTCGGCCTCGGCTTGCTCAGCAAGGTTTTTCCGTCTGTCGGTCTTGTATTGCAGACATCCCAAGGTGCAAAAACTCATTTCAGGGAGGTACCTACGGACCCCCCAAGCCCAAAAAAAAAAAGAAAGAAAGAAAAGCTAAAAAAAACCTCTCGCACACACCAGTATATGGGTGATAACAGAACTTTTAGGAGCTGCTAACTGAGCTACTAAGCTAACTGTTCGCATCACAAACACATTGATGTGTACTACATAGTGCACTAGATAGTGTGAAAGATAATAGATTTATGTTTCCTACATAGTGCACTAGATTGTATATTAGAAAAAAAATTATGTTCCTTACTTAGTGCACTAGATAGTGTACTAGATAATAAGACTTATGTTTCTTACATAATGCTTTAGGTAGCGTTATTAGTTAACGGATTTAGGTTCCCTACATAGTGCACTAAATTGTATTTTAGATATGAATTTATGTTCCATACGTAGTGCACTAGATAGTGAATTAGACAATTGGTTTATGTTCCCTACACAGTGCACTAGATTGTATTTCAGATCACGGATTTATGTTCCCTACATAGTGCACTAGATAGTGTATTAGATAACGCATTCATGTTCACTACATAGTGCACTAGAAAGAAACTAGATGATGATTTGTGTTCCTTACATAGTGCACTAGATAGTGTATTACATAATTAATTATGTTTCCCACATAGTTTAGTTATTAGACAATTGATTTATGTTCCCTACACAGTGCGCTAGATTGTGTATCAGATAACGGATTTAATACGGATGTGTCGCTCTTGGCCGCTCATTCTAGATTCCGGGAGATTTGATCTGACTTGCGGGCATCAGGGAGCCGCTATGTATATGCGGGAGACTCCCGGAATTTCTGGGAGACTTGGGATGTCTGTGTATTGTGTAAAGTTGCTTTGACACAATGTCCACTGTAAAAAGCGCTATACAAATAAATCTGACTTGACTACTTGTTACCTCAAGCTGCTGTGAAACGCACTATTTGCAGCAAAAGTACAAACATAGTGCACTTACAAAAACAGCAACGAGACATTTAGAATACAGCCCAGTAATCAAGTGGAACTTGAATGCAGTCACATCACGTCATTACACAATACACAGTCATCTCTTTGCGATGGTTGGCCACACCGTGGGTCAACTTTCTCCAGTGCAGTCTGTCACCACATTGTGATGTTTTCAATCCAGCTTATTCTAGGTCTTCCTCGTCTTGTGAGTCCGTCCACAAGTCACTCATGTGGGTGGATAAGGAGTTTGTCATGTTCTCACCGTATCCTAGGGTTTTAATCGTTAGATTTATGGTTTCAGAATTGTAACAAGCGGCTTTTGAAAGCAATTAAGGGTTATGTGCCCGGCTCAGGGACCCAGTTGTGGCAACCGGGCAGTATCGGGGCTTGAAACTGCTCAGTACTTTAGTTTATTAGCTTAACTAAGTTCGCTGAGTTACCACTGCCCTACACAGGTACTCCACTTTCCTCTAGGGAAATGGGTATGAGTGAGAAGAAACACCCCTGTCCAGGTTGTGTTCCCACCATGTGCACAAGGGCCCTGCTCCAGGGTCCATGAGGGTCCTGCAGACATCAAATCTATGACCAGGTGCTAGGGCTAGGTGCTTAAGCACCATGTGGGGTCTATATGCTGATGTTCAAACCTACCTTCATCACCTACATTATTGCTAAGATCTTGAGTTCCATTGTCAGGGTGTGTTGTTTGTGTTTGTATGTGTACTATTCTGCTTAGAGGAAGCCCGAACTCTTCCAGGTTGGTTGTTATTGTGTTCTAGGGTAGACCCGGCTAATGGGCAGACAATTAAACTGCTAGATTTGTTACATTTACCCTTTTTGCAAGGTGGCATTTTTACTTTTAAGGTGCAACTGGTGTAAAATTATGTTTTAAATTTGCAGCACTAATGTGAATAATACAGTGCTGTAAAAACAAAAGCCCCTCACCTCATTTCTTCCAAAAAAAAATCTAGGACATCGATCCATCTGACCACAATACACATTTTCAGTGTGTGATGGTCCATCCCAGATGCCTCTGAGCCCAGAGAACTTAACGCCGCGTAATGTTTTAAGCAGAATTTGTGCACGTAACTGCGTATTGTAGTACTTGATAAAGGTTTGCCAAAGTAATCCCTGGCCCATGTTGTTACAGCATATTAGCTATTGATGAATGATGTTTTTTGATGCAGTGCCGTCTGAAGGATCAGCCTACTAACCCTGAATAACACCAAACGCTTGTGGTACTTCTTGCATTTAGGTGATCTTAGCTTGGTCAGACCATTTGCTGATCTAGCTCTGACTAATGTGGTCACATTTAATCCTTCTCAAGCTAATATGTAAGCATATAGCTAAATTACTACACCTCACTGCTGGTTCGTTCATGTCTTAGGACTAAGAGACTAACCTGTAACATGAATACACCATCTGGAAAATGACTTTCAAAAGGAAGTACAGGCTACACCCACAGACTTTCACTTTATGATACTGTTGTATGTTTACTAGTAATGTTTCAAAATACAAGTGATAGTTTCAAGGGCAGTGAAGTGATAGTTTCAAGGGCAGTGATAGCTCAGTGGTTAAGGTACTGGACTAGTAATGAAAAGGTTGCCGGTTCAAGCCCCACCACCGCCAAGTTGCCATTGTTGGGCCCCTGAGCAAGACCCTTAACCCTCAATTGCTCAAAATTGTGTTCAGTCATAACTAAGTCGCTTTGGATAAAAGCGTCTGCTAAATGCTGAAAAAAATAAAAAAGATACACCGACTAGGTGTAACGTTATGACCTCTGACAGGGATTTATTAGCCAGCAAGTAAACATTTGATCCTCAAAGTTGATGTGTTAGAACCAGGAGAAATGGGCAAGCGTAAGGATTTGAGTTCAACCAAGGGCCAAGTTGTGATGGCTTGACGACTGGGTCAGAGCATCTCCAAAACTGCAGCTCTTGTGGGGTGTTCCCAGTCTGCAGTGGTCAGTATCTATCAAAAGTGGTCCAAGGAAGGAACAGTGGTAAACCGACAAGACAGTGTGATGCTTTGGGCAGTGTTCTGCTGGGAAACCTTGGGTCCTGCCATCCATATGGATGTTACTTTGCCACGTACCACCTACTTAAGCATTGTTGCCTACCATGTACACCCTGTCATGGAAACGATATATGATGCGCCCTGCCACAAAGCGAAGCAACAATGAGTTTGAGGTGTTGCCTTGGCCTCCAGATTCCCCAGATCTCAATCCAATCGAGCATCTGTGGGATGTGCTGGACAAACAAGTCCTCACAACTTAAAGGATTTATCGAGAAGTTAAAGGATCTGCTGCTGACATCTTGGTGCCAGATACTACAGCACACCTTTAGGGGTCTAGTGGAGTCCATGCCTTGATGGGTCAGGGCTGTTTCGGTCATAATGTTATGCCTGATCGGTGTATATTAGCCATAATACAAGCAAAACAACCTTAAAACTTTCTTGGAAATGCATTAAATACTCTGGGGTCTAATCGCCCACTATTGAGCTGCTAATTCCTTCACCATCACATTTCTAATCCTTTGTATTATTGCTGTGAGTCCCCCTGGTATGGTTGGTAGTCGGAACATGTTTATAGATACATCTATGTGATTTCCTGGTTCAGTTACTCCCATTGTGTCTCCAGACGTGTATTCTGGTTCTGAGATCACGCCTGGTTCCTAAGTAAATAATGTAAACAGAGCTGAATGTTGGTCCAGACTAAACATGGGTCTAGACTAAAGTTGAATACTAGTGGCCTATTTATTTTGAGCAAACCCCAGTTTAATGTACAGGGGCTAAGACTAAGAGACTAAGAGTCTGAGGAACAGTGCCAGTTACCCAAAGGCTGCGTCCAAATTCCACAGCTCGAATGGCATGAGTTAGTGGGAGTGAGCTGGTACTAACATAGTGTCCCACAACAGCTGGGCTCTTAAACAAGAACCCTATAATCGTTCCATGGGTGCCATATAGATGTCTGACCCTGGTCTCTGACCCTTAATTCCTTTCGTATTTGTAAGTCATTTGTCGAGGCAGCATTCAGGGTTGGCGAAGCACCCCCTTCTTGTGAACTATGAATGTCTGGTAAGCTTCCTGTTATTGACTCATCGGCCAAGTGCTAATTAAAAAAAAAACAACGATACCTACCAACACCCTTACTGCGCAAAAGCTACATAGCATGGTCTGTGAGAAAACTTAGAGATCTGGAGGGTGTTGAGTGCTTCGTATGACCCTATGTCT